>NC_081376.1:10931435-11237506 GCF_030684315.1 Stegostoma tigrinum
CCGCCATCTATATCCCCTCCCATCCTTCTGTGGCAACTGTAAAGAGGTCAGCTAGGATATGAGTTCCCTCGTTGAGGCTGTTAATCTGGTCCAAACAGGGAGCCCTGACTGACAGATATAAACAGGAATGTCAGGGGTTCTGCTTACCCTAAGAGTTGGCTCTGAACTAACTGGGTCACTGTCATATGCTATGCACATGTAACTAAAGGGTGACTTGGTGACAGGATACTGGCCTCTGTCGAACTTCTTCACCTTCCCATTCATTCTCAGAAATGCAGCAATGAGCAAGAGAACAGTGCAGGAACACAATGAGAGCGCAATACAAGAATGAAATCATTTTATTTGCTTAACCTGTTCTGAAGTTCTCACTACTTGTGCGTGTCTTTCCCTTCAAGAGTAAAGTTGAACACCAGCTAAGGTTGGTGCTACTCGACCCTAAATCTCAGCGGGAGTTTTGCTTCGTGAACTGAGAGACATTGCCAGGTGAGAATTGCTGTTAACGTAAGGTGTCTCAGTCAGCTGGCCAAATGGGGAACTCATAAGCACAGCCCAGTTAGAGGGGCCTCCAGCCTGCTGTGTTGTGTCTGTTTCCTTGAGCTCCAGAGACAGTTAAGGATAGAGAAAATCAATGCAATCTGGATGTAACACGTGTTGTGCCGCTGTAGAAGCGAGTGTATATTTTAAAATTAAATCCTCTGTACCTATCAGTCACCTGGCTTTCAGGGGCTCCTAATAAGGTTATAAAGCATACTCCCTCCCCCACCCTATTCCCTCTGCTCAACTGTGGGGGGCTATGTAAATGACACGGGATGTGATTAGTTGCACTCTTCACAGTGAACCAAATATGGGAAAGCTACCGAAAGGTAAACAATCTGAGATTACATAGATTAAAAAAAATCAATCAGAGTCCATTAAACTGTGTAATATACTCCAGGAGTTTTGATGACTTTATAAACTATTCGAATTTCCTTTGAGAGTTTATCCAAATGCCTCCAGTGTGTTATTGAAAGAAAAGCTTGTGCTGACATAGCGACTTTCCCAGCCACAGGATATTAAAACACTTATCAAGCGAGAGAGGTGCATTTCAAAGTCACTGCTGCAGTGTAGGAAACATGGCCACCAATGTGCAGCAAACAGTCCAAAACAGCAACGAGATAGAAAATCAGTCTGACAAATAAATATTGGGCAGGACGCTGAGGGAAATCTTGCTCTTCTTCAAAAAGTAGCAAAAGGATCGTTTACATTGAGTAGAGACAGAAGACAGAGCCTCAATTAATCAGCTACGTCTGAGAAACAGCACCTCTGACAGTGCAGCATTCCCTCATGAGTAGCACAAAGCAGATTAGATTTAGTGTTCAAATCGGCAGAAGTGAGCATGCTACCAACTGAGTTACACCTGAGTGACCAGTACCTAGTGAGGATAGGCCGCAATCCAGACAGGGAGAAAAATGAACACAAATGATAAGTAATTAGATTTGTTACTAAGGAGCGGAGGTAACTTTGTCCAGGAGAGCTATCACACTAAGGCCTCGCCCATACACATAGCATGAATAGCTCTGCCCGCACTGATTAAGTCAGGAATAAACTAGGACATGGCAGCCGTTTGCTTCTGGCTGTCATTGCTTCACAGCAGAAGCGTGTGTGTTTGTGGATTTGACTGTGTGTGGATTTAGTACCATTCTGTGCTTGAGAAACTGTGACAAGCTGTCTAACATCATGTGCATTGGAGTGTGTACTTCCTGTCATCGCTTGAGGACCATTCATCAAAAAATTGTTTTAATCCATACAAAACACTAGCGGTTATTTCATAGCTTTTCACCTGCAGAAGGTCCGCCAGATTTATTACAGCATGAATTCCAGAGCCAGCTATAATGCTATCATTGAATTTGATTGCCTGTGCTGGAGGCCAGCAAAAATGTACAGCTTGTGCACGCTGAATTCTTTGTATTTTTCAGCGACATCATTTCTCAGACTTTATCATGTTTCTGAGGTTCTGCGGCTATAGTTTATAGATCCAATAGCAGACTCGTGTTGTTTTCTGCTCAGCTCAGGTAGAGTATAACCTGCGATTAAACAAAACGCGGACAATACATTTGCATAGTATGACATGAAGTGTTCAGACCATTCGACTCTGCTGTTCCAGCATTGGTGCTTCTCCTTATACGCTACCCCATCGCCTGCCGTGGCTCAAGCTCTATCTCTAAATCACAAGGCTCCAGATTCAAATCCCACTCTAGGAGTCCAGGAGCGGAGCACAAAGCTCAAGACTGGCATTCTGGTGTAGTACTGAGCAAGTGTAAGGTGTTAAACCAAAGCCCCACGTGCCTGCTTCAGAGGATGCCAATGATTGCACCGTTTCTCCAGAAGATCAGGGGAGTTATCCCTCACGCCCTGGCCAATATTTATCTCTCTGTCGTCATTGCAGAAACTCAGTTATCTGGTCATTATCACAATGCTGCTTGTTTGAGATTACTGTGTATAAATTGGCTGCTATGTTTCCTACATTGCAAGAGGGACATGGCTTCAAAGGGGCATGATTAATTTTAACCTTCTTTGAGACATCTGGTGCTTGTAAAAATCACTATGCAAATTACAGTATTTAAAATTTCTTTAACCCTATCATCATATCCTGCTTTTTCCTCCCCTTTCATGTGTTGGGATGGTTTCCCTTAATTGCATCTGTGATAATCAGCTCACTCCTCCCTGTGATAGTAAGTGTCAAACTCTGTGGTTAAAGTAATTTTCCCTGAATTTCCTATTGAACATGTTTCATTGGATATTGAAATACTTATTGGAATAACTGCACAGAGGCGGGTATCCATCCCCAAGTCACCCTTTATTTACACATGGACAGTCCTTGACACTAAATCAGCTTCTTCAGAGCAGCTCCCAGTCTGAACAAAATGTCTGACCCTCCTGTTTATATCTGTTAGCCAGGGGTCCCTGTTTGGAGCAGATTAACAGCCCCAATCAGGGAATTCATATTCTAAGACATCTACCTGGCTGATCACATTACAGTCACTACACTTGTAAGATAGACAATAAATCTATAAGAAGCTGCTGGTTCCTGTTAGCTGGCTACATCTAAAGCCCTCTGGTACCTCGGCCAACTGAAGACATGTGACTCACGTGTGTGCCAAGACACTGGCTGAAAGCAGGTTGCTCTGAAAGGGTTCCCAATCCTCACCTGATATCCACACATGCATGTTCCGAAAGGAGAACAATACACAGCTGCTTTCTGCTTCCTTAGCTGAAGGGGGCTGAGACCAAAAGTATTAACAATTGGCACCACACTGATTGAAGATCAATTAACTCGATTTACCCAGCATTTCAGTTCCACACCAGGTCATGGATTTTTCAATTCAGTCATTGCCTAAGTTGACCAACTTGTTACTTTAATGGTGCCATTGAGGTCATATTCCTCACAGAAGAATGGCAGCCCTCAAAATCAATTGAATGTCCATTAACAGTAGCATGGAGATTTTAAAGTATATCCAAAGGTGTTCCCTAGCAGTGTTATCCAACAAGATTTGTCTCTTAGTCACATCAGGAGATAACAGGACAAATGACTACAGCTTGGTCAAAGGGCCAGGCTTTAAATCAGCAAAGTGTTACGGCAAGGAATGAGGCCATTCAGCCCATTGTACCCCACACCACTACTTTACTTTAAATGAGCATCATTACCTAGTGCCAATCTCCCTTCCTCTAGCCCCAGGCCCTCGCCTCTATTTATTTCCAAGTTCCCTTACCCCTTCCCAGTCCTGATGAAGGGCCCTAAATGTTGACTTTCCCTCTCCTCTGATGTTACTGTGTTCCTCTAGCTCCACACCACAATGACTCTGACTCCCAGCATGTGCAGTTCTTGCTTTCGCTTTATCTGGTTCACTCATGTCCTTTAGGGAAGGAAACTGCTGTCCTTACCTGGTCTGGCCTACATGTGGCTTCTGACCCACAGCAATGTGGTTGACTTTTAACAGCCCTCTGGGCAATTAGGGATGGGCAGTAATGCTGGCCCAGCCTGTGGCATGAAAGAATAAAAAAAATTCCTCGGGGTTGAGAATAAGTGAGAAGTCTCATGCACACCTTAAAATGTTTGAAATTTGATCCTTGATCTGTGCTGAGTTTGCTCATATCAGTCAAAGCAGCTTTGGGTGGATTAGAATGCATTTTTGTGATTAAAGGGCAAGCTTTCTTCCATCAGGGCAGACAATGAATGGAATCTAGAGTGGGGCTTGCCTTTGACCAGCCCAGCATTAAACTGAACTCCAGACCTACAGTGGGGAGTGGCTACATCGCACGAGGAGAGGGAAGTAGAGAAAGGGGGAAAATAAGAGAAAATTAGGATTCAGATCTGGAATAATAACGGGAAGCGAACAGTGTGACCACTGACCAAAGTGAAAATGAAATTCGAAGGAACAGTCTGGGCCAAATCCCCAGTGGTCAGCAGCCTTTCAGAAAAAAAGGGTTGCCATGGTGACTGTGAATTTTGAGTCTGTCCATCTCCGCAACTGTTACACCATCTGCCTTTTCCCAGAAACTAACCGTTTCTGTTGTGTAATCTTGTGATAAAACAAGGTGTACAACATGAAGCAATTTATTTGAAAGTACACACTTAGGATCCGCCAAGCCATTCTCATCTACACTCTTTTTAATTCCAGCACCTACTGAACATCTATCAAACCTCATGCATGTTCTGCAACTGGATTGAATTTGGTGTAACAGTAAACAAGTTTTTTTTTGTTGTTTACAATCCTGTATAGCAGCTTCAAGCTGGGAGTAGTAATAAGCAGAGTATACTTTATTGTGTTCAGCTGAGCTTGTGGTTTTAAAACAATTTATGAAGAGAAATTGTTTGTGGGGAATGTGGGTGATAAAATCCCACTCATCCTCTTTGAAGTTAAGAGCTTATTTTTATGGAGTCTGTTGCCTTTTTTTAAAAAAAATCTGATTACGTCTATTTGCACTTCCTGTTAATTTTCCTTTGATCAAATGCAAGCCAGAAGCATCCAATCATAAGTCCTATAAATACAGGTTAATGTGCAGTGCAGATGTTATGTGCATTACCAGAAGAATCTGAATTCTCTGCTTAAGTGGTGTGTTTATTTTTCACTTCATGTACTGAAGTGTGGCTCTTGAGATAAAAGATTACAATTTCATTAAGTTGAAAATTGGTGAAAGCAACAATTAAGTAGAACCTTGCCATCTGATTGTGTTTGCTGTAAACACAGCTTTGCAGATTCATATAGGGTTCAGAAATTCACTCAGAGACAGAGCTGGTTCAGGAATATAAATCTCCATACAGTATAGTCTGAGGGCCATGCATGGAGACGTGACTAATTTGGTAGGAATGGAAATGATTTGGAAATTGCCTGGTCAGCAGCACTGCAAATGACTGGAATTGATTTGAACATAAAGTTTGAACTTTCTAAGGCAGGCCTTTGAGACAGATATTAACTTTCTCCCATTCTGGAGTAGTAGGCCTTGAGATGACTAAATAGCCCATTGTTGAATCCGATCACCATGCCCCACTTGCGTGTCTGAAGAGGCAGGTGGTGAGATACTCCAGGTCTTCACACACTGTATAGAAAATGATGGTCTAGCAGTATTATCACTGGACTAGTAATCCGAGACCCCAGTCATGTTCCGGAAACACAGGTTTAATTCCTGCCATGGCAGACAATGGAATTTGAATTCATAAATATCCAAAATTAAAAGTCTAATGATGACCATGAATGAGGAGAAAAACGCATCTGGTTCATTAATGTCCTTGAGGGAAGGAAAATGCCATCTTTACCTAGTCTGCCCTAGATGTAACTCCAAACCCAATGTAGTTGACCCTCAACTGCCCTCTGGGCAATTAGGGATGGGCAACAAATGCTGGCCTGGACAGTGGCTATCACATCTTGTGAATGAATAATGAAAAAACTTTTTGATCTTTGCACTCGGTCTCCCCCTGAACCTATTAAAGTTGTTCGAGCTGCTTAGCCGTTCGCTCCTTCTCCATGTTTGGAGCTCTCTTGGGTGAAAGATTCCGATGAATCAGGTGGATGGTGCATCCTTTTCAGCGAGGCTTTGATGATGGTGTTGAAGCTTTTTCTCTGTCCGCATAGTAACCGCGGGCTGTGGTGGAGCCTGGAGTGGAGAGATTATTTTGAAAGTCTTCTGTTTGCTGTCTTCCTCACTGCCATACAATGCCCCACAGAAAGGGTTAGAAGAGGCAGCTGGTCCAACAGCATCAGAGATAGGCAGATCCAAAATTGATGGTCACTGGTGCAATCTTTTGTTCCCCTGAAGGGGCTGAAAGCAGGACCAAGTTCCGCTCTGGTGGGGATGGGGAGCCTGGTGGTGCCATCTTGCATACCAAAGCTCAGGAGATGCCAGTCAGACAAAGGGCGGCATTTCACAGCCTTGGCAGCATCACCTCTAGTGGCTGCCATTGTTATGGTTGAATTCTTGGATGAAGGCAACTTTGAAGACCAAGGTTGGTTTCTGAGAGCAAGATGAAGCCAGTTAGTCAAAGCCCAGTGATCATCGGAGGGTCATGGTTGATCAGCACAGCACTGCACCCACAGGGACACTCGTTGTCATGGTAGGTTTCAAAAGAGTGAGGCCATCCCTCCTTGGAATTCTGTTGGAAAGCTGCTAAGGTTTACCAGCTGTCTCCCAGTACAGATGTACAGATTTGCTTTATTACTGTCATGTGTACAGAGGTACAGTGATGAATGTTGTTTTACATGCATTACAGGCAGTTCGGACCATACGAATGCATCAGGATGACAGAACAGAGGGCAGGATGCAGTGTTATAGCCATAGAGAAGGTGCAGAAAGAGATCAACGTTAACATTAAAGAGGCCCATGCAAAAGTCCGATAACAACAGGGAAGAAGCTGTCCTTGAATCCGTTTGTATGTGTATTCAAATTTTTGTATCTTCTGCCAGACAGAAGAGGTTGGAAGAGGATATAACCGGGGTGGGAGGGGTTTTTAATTGTGCTGATTATTTTCCCAAGACAGCTGGAAGTATAAATGGAGTCAATGGATGAAAGGCTGGTTTGTGTGATGGGGTGGGCAATGTTCATGACTCTCTGTAGTTTCTTTTGGTCTTGGGAAAAGCAATTGCCATACCATGCCATAATGTATACAGATAGGATGTTTTGTATGGTACATCAATAAAAATTGGTAAGAATTTTTATGGACATGTCAAATTTCCTCAGCCTCTGGAGGAAGTAGAGACATTGATAACAAGGTGTAGACTGTCTAGTTTCTCTCTGATGTAGGGGGGAGATTAGGAAATTGAACGTAAATGAGGTGAGAGTAGGTACTAATGAGATGGTAATGCATGCAAATAGACTTATTGCTGCACACTGTTTAACTTATTTTTCTGATCAACCTGTTTAAAGATGTTATTACATACCTCTGGAGGTGGCACTTAAAACCAGCCCTCCCTGTCCAAGGGTAGGGACACTACTGCTGCACCACAAGAGGGCAGTTTCAGTTATAGAGATGGACATCAACAAATCTATTGAGGAAAGGTGAAAGGATGTGCATAAAGCCCACCCATCATCGAGTTTCCATGACTTGGTCCCTTTGTACTCTTTCTTGCTTTCCGTTCTAAACTCATCTTTGACTTCTTCTCCTCTGCTTCTTTTCCTGCTTTTCCCAGCTCTCCTTTAATATGTAGGGAGCAGGGAACTGTTGCCACAGCACACATCACTAATGGCCCATTGGTGTGGATTGCAGGGAACATATGAATCTCAATCCCTCTCCAATCATGGAGTTTGATTCAGATAAGTGTGAGGTGCTGCTTGTAATCAGAGCAGGATTTATATAATTAATGGTAAGGTCATGGGAGGCATTGCCAAAAAAAAAGAGACCTTGGAGTGCAGGTTCATAGTTCCTTCAAAGTGGAGTCACAGGTAGACAGGACAGTGAAAGTGGCGTTTGGTATGCTTGCCTTTATTGTTCAGTGCATTGAGTGCAGGAGTTAGGAGGTCATGTTGCGGCTGTACAGGACACTGGTTAGACCGCTTTTGGAACACTGGAATTTTGATCTCCCTGCCATAGGAAGGATGTTGTGAAAGTTGAAAGGGTTTGAAAAGATTTACAAGGATGTTGCCAGGGTTGGAGGGTTTGAGCTATAGGGAGAGGCTGAAGAGGCTGGGGCTAATTTTCTTGGAGCATCAGAGACTGAAGTGACCCTAGAGGTTTATAAAATCGTAAGGAGCATGGATAGACTGAATACCCACGGTCCTAAACCCAGGGGAGGGGAGTTCAAAACTAGAGGGCATCGACTTAAGGTGAAAGAGGATAGATATGAAAGGGAGCTAAAGGGCAACTTTTTCATGCAGAGGGCGGTGCATGTATGGAACGAACTGCCAGTGAAAGTGGTGGAAGCTGGTACAATAACAACATTTAAAAGGCATCTGAATGGGTACATGAATAGGAAGGGTTTAGAAGAATATGGGCCAAATGCTGGCAAATGGGAGTAGTTTAACTTCAGATATCTCGTTGGCATGGACAAGTTGAGCTGAAGGGTTTGTTTCCATGCTGTACATTTCTAGAACTCTATGACACTAGCAGTCCCCTGTGCCCTGTTTCCATAATGTTCTATATTCCGTTACCTTCTCACCATCCCTTCGAAACACTCCTCATTGAATCTCACCACTCCCTTTGAAATACCGGCTCCACTGGCGTAGCCTAGCTTTCTTCTCATTCCGTCACCAATAACCAAACTCTTAACACTCTGACCATCCTCTTCCCCCTCCAGCGTCTACACACTCTCCATAAAGGAAAGTGAAAAGTAGCCAGAAATATCTTTATCTCCAGTTGTTTCTCTCAGCCCTCTACATGACCTCACCCACAGTAAACATTCCCACGGGGGTGGGGGGCTGCATGTAACACCCAGCCCAAGCTTACAGAGGGCTGCACCATCTTAAAAAAAAACCCATAAAAAATATAGCTGACCAAATTTTGCTTTCTTCAAAATTATTTGAAGAAACCAAGCAGGAGCAAAAGGCTTAATTCTTAAAGTAAAGATGCCAGGGATGGGTACGCTGCAGAATAGTGTCAATGCATCATGAGGCATGACAATAAACAGCACACACTCAGACTACACAATGTCTGCCACTAATAAGAATGGTTGTTGGTTTGGAGGCCAATTGTTTCAGTCTCAAGATATCTCTACAGGAGTTCCCCAGGGTACTGTCATAGCGCAAACAGTTTTCAGCAGTTTCACCAATGACCTTCCCTCCATCATAAGATTGAACAAAGGAATGTTTTTTTCTAATGATCAGTGTCATTGGCAATTCTTCAGATACTGAAACACCATGCTCACATGCAGCCAGACGTGGACAACTTCCAAGCGTGGGTTAATAAGTGACAACTAACATCCATTCCATATGGTTGAGTGTTAGACAGTAACCATCCCCAACTTGAGATAATCAAACCACCTTCCATTGACATTTAATGGTATTACCATCATTGAATTACACACCATCATTGTAGCAAAGATCATCAAAAAAATACTGTAGCTACAAGAGCAGATTACAGACTGGGAATTCCACAGCAACTAACTCACGTGCTGACTCCACAAAACCTTTCTATTATCTACAAAGATCAAGTCAGGAGTGTAATGGAATACTCTCCACTTGTCTGGATGAATGCAGCTCCAATAATACTCAAGAAGCTCAACAACACACAGGATAAAGCAGCCTAGATGATTGGCCACCATCGACCACCATAAACATTGATGTCCTCCACCACCACAGTGGCAGCAGCATCTACTATGGGAAGGAGGCACTGGCTCCCTCCTAGTCACAAACCATCGTGACTTGGAACTACATCACCATCATTGTCATTGAGTCACATTTCCTGGTACCCCTTTCCTGATATCCATATAGATATCCCTACAACACCACGTGGAGTGCAGCTGTTTGAGAAAGTGGCCCATCAGCATTTTCTCAAGAGCAATTAATGATGGACAATAAATGTTGGCATTGCTAGTGAAGCCCACATCTAAAAAGTGAATAAAAAACATGCAATACAAATTGAGCTGACAAAGTCATAGAGTTAGTCAATAGCATCAAGTTCACAGTCAGGCCTCTGGGAGAGGTTCGGGTCTTTGAGTAAATATTTTAACATGACCATTAAAGGCAATTTTATGGATCAGTTCATACGGTATATTGAATTATTCTCATATTTTAATTTTTATTATTAAAAGTAGTATTTTGAGCATTGGGCGGTTTATTTTCAGAAACTATTTTGAGTGATTTATGAGAATCTGCTCACCAGATGGTGCAATCAGTGTGACATGTTTACTTAGACACAACTCGTTATAAATGTAGACACAGGCATTCATCATCGGGGATAAAAATACAAAAGTAACAACAGGAAGTTCATGTAGATGTAAGATTAGTGTGATAATTATCATAAACCACAAAGAATATACATTTTCCAATGCAAAGTTTATAGTAAGGTTCAGGTTGGAGACCGGGTCCTTGGTCTACTGACCTGTAAGGATGATGGAATCCTCACCAGACGAAGTCATGTTCTCAAGTGGGTCATTGCAAGAAATACTCCCTGCCCAGTTTTCTCCTGTCTCTGGGGAAGTTCCCTTAGATGTGGGCACATGATTTGGTAGTGCTGGCAATTTTCCAGGAATGCTTGATCACGTGCTTTATCTGGGGAACCCTCAACTTTGGGATCCAGTCCACCCTGATAAAATCTGATCTTGCCGTCCTCTGATGTCAACACACAGCGCTGCAGCCTTGGCTGCAAGGTCAGGAATTCTGGTTGTCGTTTCATAGTCATCAGGGCTTTGAGACCCTCTGCCATGTCCTTCACCAGTGCCCATGAGCTGAGATTTGTCCATTCAGTCTGAAGATTATGGGCCAGGGTTTTCCTGAGGCCATTTGAACCTTGCCAAAAAAAGCGGAGACCTGGGTCAAAAGCCCTTAGAGCGGAGAACAGTCAGTCATTGTGATTTTTCCCAGAGTGACGAAAAGAGGGTATGTGCCTGGTTCAAATCAAAATGACAAGTGAGCTCACCAAATGTAGAGCTAATCAGAGACCTTCCTGCTTATGTAGCACCAGGCAGCAATAGAAAGTAAGTGAGGAGGAAAGTGCTTCAAAAAATAGAGGAGCTCCTTCTCCATTTCAAACAAGTTTCAATAAAAAAATAGCCTTTGGAGCCAGACCATCAGAGCCTGTTAGTGTCTATGTATGTGTGTTTCTGTGCATATGTATGCATGTGTGAGTCTGTGTGTGTGTGTGTGTGTGTGCGTGTGTGTGTGTGTGTCTGTGTGTGTATGTATATGAGTCTGTATGTGTCTGTGTGTGTATGTATATGAGTGTATATATGTGTGTGTGTGTACATGTGTCTGTGAGGGTGTATGTACATGACTGTGTATGTGTCTGTGTGTGTGAATGTATGAGTATGTATGTATATGAGTGTGTATGTATGTGTGTGTGTATGTATATGAGTGTATGTGTCTGTGTGTGTATGTTTATGAGTGGGTGTATGTGTATGAGTGTGTACATATAATAGTGTGTGTGCGTGCGAATGTGCGTGTATATGTATATGAATGTATATGTGTCTGCGTGTGTGCATGTACATGAGTGTGTATGTGAATGTGAGCCTGTATGTGAATGTGACTGTGCTTATTGCTCTGTGTGTCTGATGTGTCTTTGTAAGCAGAGCCTATAGGGCTGACTCGAGCACTGGCTCCCTACTGTTCCACAGGAACACCATTCACCTTGTGCCCATTACCTCTCCCTAGGGGACAACAGGAAAATGCCAGTCTTATGAGGCCTCCCATGATTTCGTATAAAGAAGATGCAAAGTTGAAGCTTTTCAGCCTGCACCGTCAAGATGAGGACACAAGAATGTAGACTTGAAAAAGGAATAATGGTTTCGACAGAGTGAGAAGAGGGTGCTTTTTCTGGGCTATTGGCATTAAGATATAGCAGGAATAGTTACCTAACATTCTTAATTTTCAGATCTGGCAGTTGGACTCTGATTGGTCAAGGTGTTGCCATGGGAATCCAGCAGAATTTGGCATTCTCCATGACCCCTGCTTTCCTTATGATAAAAACGTAAAATTCCTGTTGCCTACACTAAATAGAGTACTGTGTGTTCACGTCTGTAGGTTCTATCACCTGCAAATACATCACACTGCAAGCCTGATTGATAACTATGAATTAGAATCCGTGTAAATCTTACCATGTCTAAATTTTTTAGCAAACATTGTCCAATAGTAGAATCACACCGAATATAGAGAATGGTATCTTTTTGCTAGGCAAACATAGCCCTAGACTCCAACAAGAATGCCTAGGCCTGAAAGCACAAGCAGATCTGGAACATGCATGTCCTGGAACACCTTATAAGCTGATAGATTTTCATATGCATAAAAAAATGTCTGGTGGCACTGTGCAATTTCAAAGCAAACGATATATATTTATATAAACCCAAGAAGGTACTAGAGCGTCAGACTTAACAAACCTGACTACATCAACAAAATGTACACTGTATTTGATGATGGTTCTACGTTGATATCTATAAACCACAGCAACACTAGGAGACAGAGGCTCTTGTCAGACTTGGGTGAGAATGGCAACCTGAGGCTTCAGACACAAATAGTCCTCACAGCTCACTGCATTAGTACACATGTGGCCTAAGCGAGGCACACAAAACTGCAGTCCATTTAGGCCCTATGTTATCTAAGGCTCACTCTGCATGGCATGAATTGGCCAAGTGGTTCTATTGCAACCATTTCAAATGGGTTTTCAGCCTGCACTGTGGAGAATTCCTTCAATATTGTGAATGGGGTGCTGGAGCCACATAGTGAGAACAGTTGGGTGCTCTTTCAACATTGCTATGACTTACCAATGTACCACTCAAGGAGGCTGTTTTCCCTATATCATGGCAGCCTAGATGTGCCACCAGAGTGTGGATCTGATTTGATCAAACCTATTTACTTAGCAACTCATGCAGTTGAAAGTGCAGGTTCAATGAGACCTTGTGCACCTCTCTAGACCAGCTCTTATGAACATCTTCATTGGTTAGCATGAGAAACGTATCTTTGATAGAATAACCACTAGCCTCCCGTACATTGCGTACTTCTACTACATAGATGACATATTTGTAATAATCAAATCCGCGGCTGCATCAAAGAATTTCTTTACACTGTTTAATAAACTCCACCCTACATTCAAATCTACCTCTCACTGCCCCAACCTTTGAAGTGGAGCAATCAATGAGGTCCCCTTCCTTAAAGTATTTATCTGAGAAATTAGCCAGTGGAACTGGAATGCAGGCAGGCAGTCAACACCCACCTACCCCTGTTCCCACATCCAGGAAGGGCTAACATTCAGCCTTGAACCTGGTGTGTCAGGTTATCATAGAATCGCTATGGTGTGGAAACAGGGCCTTCGGCCCAACAAGTCCACACTGACCCTCAGAGCATCCCACCCAGACCAATCCCCGCAATCTACTCACCCCTGAACACTGTGGGCAATTTAGCATGGCCAATCCAGCTAGCCTGCACATCTTTGGATGGTGGGAGGAAACCGGAGCACCCAAAGGAAACCCACGCAGAAACATGCAAACCCACACAGACGGTCACCCAAGGGTGGAATCGACCCTGGGTCGCTGGCACTCTGAGGCAGCAGTGCTAACAACTGAGCCACCGTGCAACCCTGTTGAACTAATTCATGGGATGTCTGAGCTGTTCTTTACTCTTTCATTTCAATTATCCACCATTAATCCCGATGGGCTTTCAAACATACCCCCTATGTTACCCATTAATCAGTGGCAAAGTACATTAGATAAAAAGAAGCAACAATACTGTGACAATAAAACTCTATTAATTTAGACTGGCCATTCAACTCCTGTTATTGTTACTTCCCTCGCTGTACCTCTTCTTGAAACATTAATTTCCCTTTCTCTGCCATAATTTCTTTTGCCAAATTGGAGATCCAAAGAAATGGTTGTCTTGACTCTCAAAGTGGTGTTCCATGCTGATTTGTAGTTTTTAGTCTGCAGGTCACAGCGAGTGTACAGATATAACTGACTAACTGCATCTCTGACAGATTGATGCCTTCTTGGTGTGATAGGTTAGCAGCTCTTGTGATGTTGTTCCAGTCATGGTCTGATAGTAAACTGAGCATTGGAAGCCAATTAAAATAATGATAAAACATAATTTTTGTCAAAAGGAATTTACCCTAAGTTTTAAAATAAGTCAGTTTTATTAAAAAAATCTTTGAAGCAGTTTTTTTTAATCATGAAAGGACCACAACTTATTGCCTTGCAACAAGAAACAACTTGTTCCCTGCCTTATTGCTATGTGAAATGTACCAGATAAATGTAATTTGTCATGTACAACAAATGCCAATTTGTCACACTAAAGCTTTGTTATATGGGAGTTTGTGAAATGTAGTGTTGACTATATTTTGTTTCCTGAACTTAACTGAAGTCAGTGCTTGTATTTTGAATAGGATACAGATTGCAAACATGCAATGCAAAAATGTGGCCAGTGAAAAAATAAAATTTTATTGCAATTATTAACTGTTAGGATAGTGAAGTAATTCAGAGTCTCTTACACTGGTATACATTATGCAGTCCATATTTTATTGTTCCTTTGGTGTTATTGTGGAACATCCTGGTTGATATGGTAGGAATAAAATCTCCTTGCTAGAACTACAAAACCTACCTTGTAACTACACAGTCTCATACCATAACAATCAAAATAAAGGAATTCCTGTCCATGCGGTTTGCTCATATAACCGGTTTTAACGTCAACATATAACACAAAAGCATTTGAAATTCTTAAGGCTATGGTAGTTTGAACAACAGCTAGCCTCTGAATTTTGACAAAAAGTCATGTGCACCTAAAACAGGCCTTTCTCTAATTTTCATTTTCTGGCTCATTCCTGTATTTTCTGTTACTGGGTTTCAAGTGTTTGTGGCTTTTATATTTGATCCCAGTTGTTCAATCTAACACCTGGTACAGGGCGTGGATCTAATTGGATTTATTTGTTCTGTGTTTGAGTAAACATTTTCTCTGGTTTCCTGTCACAGGTTTTGTGGGACTGCAGGCTAACCAGTTTAGATAAACTACTCACATTCTTGGCTCAAAATGAAGATTAATGGTCATGTGAGGGACCTTTTTTGCCCTGCTCCACTGACACACCAAGTAAACAATGTGAATGAGAGCTCAGGGAATAAACGTGCTGATAGAGGTTTCCACAGCACTGTCCATCCCAAATCTGGACTCAATTGTCTTCTGCGAATGTTAGCGTAAGTCTGGGTAGTCACAAGGGGGAGACCCTTGAATCCGTTATAGATGAAATTAGTTCCTTGTTGTGTTGCCCAAGGACAGTACCTTTTTCTGACTCATCACTTGCGCAAAGCTTCTACTGCACTCCTGGGTGATGGTACAGCAGTAGAAAGGAGATTCCTGTCCAAGGATATTTCTGTAAAGATTCTCGGGAAGCTTCCATTAGGCTCAGCAAATTCTTGTTGCAATACCATTGTAGGAATAGAACATGTGGATTGGAGTTCCAATGGTGGTGGGGACAAGAATGGGTATGGGCAGAGGAGAAAAGTGAACATTCAGAGGCTGGCTAGGGATCAAACATCTCTGGGACAGTTTTCAGTCTTCAAATGACCAGCAGGGGAGGGAGAGTGTGGAAAATACAGCCTTCACCCAATTAGTGAGCTGGTTACGAAACCTGTCCAGAATTGAACAGGATTTTAAAACCCTTTTCTCTGGAGCTAGGCCAAACAGTCCAGTGTCAGTCCAGGTGGCTCAGCGGTTAGCACTGCTGCCTCACAGCACCAGGGACCCGGGTTCGATTCCAGCCTCAGGTGATTGTCTGTGTGGAGTTTGCACATTTTCCCAATGTCAGCTTGGGTTTCCTCAGGAAGCTCCGGTTTCCTCCCACAGTCCAAAGACGTGCAGGTCAGATGGATCAGCCATGAGACATGTGGGGTTACAGGGATTGGATGTGGGTCAGGGTGGGAAGCTCTTCTGAGGGTCAGTACAGATTTGATGGAGTGAATGGCCTCCACCCACATTGTAGGGATTCTAAGCTCACTTTGGGGCAAAGGAAACTGTTTCCAGCTGTGAAATGTGAGGGTTTGATGAGCACCAGTTTGAGAACTGCTCCTTGGCCCCACTGGTGTCCATTGCAGCTTTCTGCCATCCTTATCCTGGCGCTGTTTTGTACTCAGCGAAGTTTCCAATGTGGCTGTCACCTGTCTTTGGTGCTACACCAATCAGGCAATTCCTCTTTCACAGAGAAGCTCAGCCCCTCCAGCTGGGTGAGGAGCTCGCCTCCTTGAAATCACCATGATTACATATCAAAATTGCACAGTGTGAGTGGCACGGTTCAGACACTGGGATGGACACCTGATGACCTGATCTGGCCTTGAAAATCCAGCACAAGGAGTTTCCCCATGTTAGATCTGGGCTTCGTGCTATGTTAGGGGCCCTTATTTATAAAGTCATAGCGTTAAACAATACGGAAGCAATTTTGGTCCTACTTGTCCACGCCAACCAGATACCTTAAATCGAGTTTCATTTGTCAGCATTTGGTCCATAACTCTCTAAACCCTTCCTATTCATATACCCATCCAGATGGCTTTTAAATGTTGTTATTGTACCAGCCTCCACCATTGTCTCTGGCAGCTCATTCCATACATGCACCACCCTCGGCATGAAAAAGTTGCTCCTCAGGTCCTTTTCATATCTTTCCCCTCTCACCTTAAACTTATGCCTTTTGGTTTCAGACTCCCCCACCCTGGGGAAAAGACCTTGTCTATTCACCCTATCCAATGCCCCCCATGATTTTATTAACCTCCAAATGGTCATCCCTCAGCCTCCGATGCTCCAGGAAATTAGCCTCAGGCTATTCAGCCTCTCCCTATAGGTCAAACCCTCCAACCCCAGCATCACTGTTGTAATTGTTTTCTGAACCCTCTCAAATTTAACAACCTTATTTATTGAACTAGGATCTCCCATCTCCCCTCTTGGCACTGCAATGGAATCCATTACAACTTATCATGCTGGAAGGCTCCATTCTGAGAAAAAGTAATATTCTGGGTACATTCAGTTCAAAGGCTGCTATATTTATTTGTTTCAAAATATTATTTGTGAAATTTTGCCCAGAGACTTACTGTAGTTTATTATAATAAGTCACTCAGGACAATTGGGTGGGGTCACTGCAGATGAGTTCAGAGTTTATGGGCAGGATATGAAGATGGGAGCCAGTTAAAGAGGCAGACAGAGAGTTGTAGATTCTATCTGAGTGTGGCAGTTAGCTGTACTGCCACGAAGGCAGAAGAACTACGCTCTGTTTAGCGGACTTGGCAAGAAGACAAGAATAATTGGATGGTTTTCTGTTGCTGGAAATCAGGAAGAAATTTTAGGAATTAGTAGGCAGCTGCTTGCTGGAGTCAGAACTCAGAAAGTGTCCAAAGGTGGTGAGAAATTGGGAAGGTTACTGTCTCTGTGATGGGGGAAGATGTGAGAGGCCCTGATGAAGCCTTTGAACACTAATACTTCAGCACTGATTATAGTAACTCTCAAGCAGAATTTACCAGATGACACTTAGCAAGACTGGAGCTCGGGATAAACCCCAGGGTCAGAACTGGGTCAGTGAAGCTAAGGTGGCTGCGGAGAATGGAGTGGTTTATGAATGAGTTTGGGAGTGCAGTTTCAGAGCCTGATGAAGCACAGACCGAAGAAGGAATAGTATTCAACCAGAATGGGATCTGTCATTGAGGCCATCTGTGATGGTACAGCTCCTGAGAGGCCAGATTAACAAAATTGAAGAATTGTGACCTCTTGTGAAATGTTAATAGGTGGATATGAAGACCCACTGTGTCATTAACATTGGGACAGAATGATGAGAAATCAATAGGATCTGTCTTGATTGCATTTGTTATCTAATGTTCACTATGGGGCATTTGATCAAAATCTATCACCCATATTTACCACATGTTAATTCTGAAATCAGACACATATATATTTTAGATTGTCTTACTGATCTTCCACCATTGTATACTAAAGTTTGTTGTTGTTTGTTCAAAACTGTGGAACATTAGTGGTATTATTCTCTGCATGAATCCTCTGGACCACATACTTTGGTTTAAAAATACAAGTTATCGGTCTCTGGTCAGATTGAACATGTACTTGGTGATCTAGTCCAGGGTTATAACACAAAATGTCTAGGCTTCTTTAAAAAATGTATTCTTTCAAGGGATATGGCTGTCACAGACTAGGTCAGCATTTGTTAGCTCTTTCTAATTGCTCCTGAACTGTGTAGCTTGCTAGGCTATTTCAGAGGCTATAGACTGCTTTAGTCTTGAGTCACATGTAGGCCTGAGCAAATGACTTTTGATCCTAAAGAACATTAGTGAAACAGATGTATTTTTACGATTGCTTTAACTAAAAATAGCTTTTAGTTTGGACTTATTAAATATAAATTGTTTCTGTACTCATTGGGAGATCGTCCTCACCCTTCCTCATTTCTGTGCCTTCTTTCCACCTACAACTCTAGATATATCTCTACTGCTCCAATTCTCCCTCTTCAGTATCCCCAAATTTAAGCAATTCAAGCACAGTAGTCATACCTTCAGCTGCTTAGGCCCTGAGCACTGGGGCTGCCTTGGCAAGCCTCTCTGCCTTTCTAACTCTCCCCCTCCTCTTTAAAACTTAGCTCTTGACCAACCTTTCGGCCAATACCTCGTACGCCTCCACATCCAATTTTATTCAATAACATTCCTGTGAATGTTTTTGGTCCATTAATGGCATTAGCAAAGGTTAAATACTAAGGGACTGTCAGAGCACTTGTAAAATACCCTGTTATAAAAGATTAGAGACAAAAAAACCCCCTGCAGATGCTGGAATCCAAGGTAGACAAACAGGAGGCCGGGAGGACACAGCAAGCCAGGCAGCATCGAGAGGAAAGGGGAAATCAACATTTTGGGTATAACTCTTCTTCAGAAGGCAGGGGGAGCTGCAGATAAAAGGTGGGAGGTGGGGGGGTTGGGTGGAGGCAGAATGATGGTGATAGGGGGACACTGATGGTGGGTACGACCTGGTTGGTCAGTGGTAAAACCTATCAACTAGCAGAGCTCTAATTGATTGAAGAAGTTTAGTTTTGAAAAATGTTATACACAAGTCAAAAGGTAAGGAATTGGCTTTCCTCCAACTTGATATCATGTCTTAATAATTCTAATGTAGTGAATAAATATTCCACATTAGAGTGCAGTAATCAGAAGTATTTATTTCTGAATGTCAGTGTATTTCATTAACAGATAACAGGGGACATTCGCTGAGTCCTCACTATTTGAATGTAACGTCCCTCACCAGAGGCCTGAGCTAAGAAGGTTAGAACTCACATTTATACTGTGCCTTTCGCATCCTGAGGACATCCCAAGACACTGAACCAAAGAATTCCTTTTGAAGTACTCTCATTGTTGGGATATTGACCGCAGTGATAGCTCTGGGCACTCAGCAAGTTCCAAAAAATAGCAATAAGATGAATGCCCGTCAGCTTTAATAGTGTTGCTCACAGAATAAGTGTTCAGAAGGACGTTGAAAGTACCGTAATTTCCAATGGCTGAGTGAGCTGTTAGGAATTCCACCACCCATTTTAACTATTCCCCATGTTTCCTCCTCTGTCACCTAAATTTATGAGGCCTCAGATTGACCCTGTTCTGGTCAACCTAAGATGCCTGTGAAGATAATTTGACAGTGTGACCTTTTGTGAGGGAGCCAATTGATGTAAAATCCACCAAAAAGATGAGCTTGGAGGACTGAATGGTGCTTTAAGCTAATGGGCAAGTGGGGGTGGGTAGGATAGATTTGGATTTCCTCAATATGTGAAGCAGATGTTAAGGACCCGAGGTGGAGAGTTGTGAATATTTATTTCTATTATATTTTATATAACCCACTTGTCTCAACAACAGAATTACAGAAAGAAAAGAGTGAAAATTCATTAAACCTGATGCAGAAATATGCATATTTCTGATTTGGCTGTTAAGAAATATAAACAATATCTTGTGCTAATAATATTTTAACAGTTGCTTGTAAATATATATATACTTTTGCTGGCCTTTTGGTATTAGTTTTTATAGTTGTTATGTTTTTCCACTCGCTTTTCTCAGCTATTGGTTTTTTTATTGCTGTTTGTCTATTCTTATTTTAATTCCTCATACTACTTAATACCTTCCTGGCACTATCTTCCAATAATGTTGAGCTATACTCCCATGTTAGGTTACACAAACAGAGCTGGAAGACGAACATTTGATTAGCACAGAGAATGGACCACATTGAACTCCCAAGGGACTGGAACCCAATTTACTCTCTCCATATTGCCGTCAAATGGGCCGTTTATAACTTGCTCTCAAACATTCTGTTTAATCTATTTGAGTTTTCCAAGGGAGCTGAATAGCCAGCAAGTACCACTTAAAATCTGAAAACATCACCCATAGATAATGGAGAACGAACAGTTCACCACATCAGTGCAGCTTTTGCTTAAGCAAAGCTTGCATTTGACACATAATATGTGGTTGGATTTTATAATGGCATCCTTAATTGAGTTTGACCATATACCCATTTGGAGAACTGTTTTTGAAAAGCTGAGTACTTGGTATACTTGCAACCATTTCAGCCTTCTGGTTCTCACTCCTCTGTGTTGGGTCTTTATGGACCATGGATACCCAATTGACCCCCAGCTCCTTGCCTAAGTGTTTGAACATAGTCAGTAATTATTAGGATGCTGAGTGCTGTAAGTGCTTGGATACCCAATTCGGCTGGAGGTATATCCAACAAGAAAAGCCTCAGGAACAGGAACTTCAGCCAAGCTTCCTCCCCTCCCTATACTCCACCCGTCTGGACCAGGATCAATCATGCCAACCGCAGAGATTTAGCCGAGTCAACCCAGTTGGACCAGGGAGGACTTAACTTGCCACTTCTGTCGGAGGTCTCTACCTCCTACTCTCAACTGAAGACAATCGACAGAGATGCACTGCTAGTTGAGAAATTAATGCCTGGAGTTGGGTGGGGTTAGACAGGGTAGGATGATGGTAAGGAGAGGAGTGGGGAGGAGAAGACAGAAGAGGGCAGAACAGGGTAAGGAGGGGAAAAAGAGGGTATGGAAGAGTGCAGGATGGGTGGAGAAATCAGGGCAGGAGGAGGAGAAAGGTGGGGAGTTGGGAGAGAAGCGAAGGGTAAGGATTTAGGAGGAGAAGCCCATTGGGGATGTAAGGAAGGAAGGGCAGAGTAATACCAGGCAGTTAGACCAAAGAGGGGCAGAGGGGACAGCAGTAGATGGCAGAAAGTGGAGGGGAAGAGTGTTAGGGAAGGAGAAGGAAGGATAGGAGGGGGAGAAGGACAGCAGATAATGGGGAAGAGAGAGGGAGGGTAGATGAGAAGGAGGGTTTTGAGGAGAGAGAAGAAGAAAAGTGTGGAGAGTATGCAGAATTTGGGAAAAAAAACAGAAGGAGCAAGCTGAGGGAATGGGCTACAGGAAGGTGGGTAAAGGCAGGTTAGGAGAACAAAGCAGACGAGAGTTGAATTGAAGAGACAGGGTAGAAGAGGGTACAAGAGGGATTGGGGAAATAAAAGGAGGGGAGAAGAAGCATGGTGGGGGGGGAGGAAAAAGGAAGGGTGCAGAGAGAAAAATGAGGAGAAGACAACAGAAGGGAGGGCTTTTATTTTGTTATTCCGATTACCACTCACAAACACAGTTCAAGTTTGTTGAATTTATTTTTCGTTCCTGCAGTCCTAGAATATGGTGACTGCGTCTCTCCACGGGTCTTGTCACCTTGATCTGACCTGCCAAGCTTATGTTATGTTCTCATACAACAGATATTAATTATAGGGCAACATTCAACTAAGCCACCAGAATCATCCCATTGACAAGTACCTGAATAACTTGCTCTCCAGTCATGGGAACAGCAGATGATCTGGCATGGGTGGGGAGTCAGGGTGTCAACAGGAGTGTTCTTTTTAAAGTGAACAAAACCGGTCCAACCAAACAGTCATCAGCAATGACAGATTGTGATACAAGGCATCAACATTTATTGTCCCACTGAGAATGCCATTCATCCACTGCAGTTCTTCCTCCACAACCACAACCAAGTTTTTTTAAAACTTGTAATTTGTTCTATTCATCACTCTCCTCCATTTCAAACTGTACTCTGTTTCTTCAATGTCTCAAATTGAAAATGCACGTGTCAGGTTAAATTCGTCATTAACCTGCCTCTTTCCGTTATTGCAATATCCTTGAATCCTGCAATAACAGCCTCTTGCACCCCAACATTCTCTGCTTCTGTGCTTTTATTCCCTTGTATGTTTGTCTGTTCCTGATGATTTCACTGACTATAGCTACCCAGATCGAACCCTTTGGAACTTCCTCGTAAATCAGCCCAACCCCCTTTTTGTCCAAGTGTTTGTTCACCAAGTGCCCTAAGACATTCTACGTACAAGGCTACATGAATGCAAATTGGAAGCTCCATGCTGAATGGGCATGCTCATTGCCTCTGAACCAGTGCTAGAGGTCTTTTGCTGCAAGTTCCACTCCAGTTCTTGATGGCCAAGGGGATGCCTTCATAAGATGGCCAAACTGGTTTAGTACAAATTCTTCCAATGCAAGCTGATGACAGGTAATAGGAGTGGGAAAGATTCCTGGTCAGCCATGTGATGGAAAGAAATTGCAGTCTATACTATCACCATCTGTGGCTCCAGGCTGCATACGGGCAAAATTGCCACACTCCTTGGTAAAGTTTGATGGTGGGGGTGGGAGAGGGAAATGTCAGTTGTTTGGAGAGTGTATTACCTCAGATTGGTGCCAACCCCACATGGTTTGATCACTGTCTGGCTGAAATGGATTCAGGATCTCCCTGTTGCCCTACGTATCTGGGTAAGGAGTCAGTGCGTCAAGCATAACAAGTCACAGCTTTGGTAAAGTGTGAGGAAATAAGAACTCGGTATTCATGACCTCTGTACCAAAGCCATTTCAGTAGTGGGACAAGCACATAATGTACTGAAAGCAAGAAAAATAGTATTTTTGGATCAAACAGAATTATAATTACAGTCAAGGCAGCATACATCCTCTGTAGTCTGCATATGTTCTTGGTAAGTAACAGCTGCTTTCAGTGTCCAGCACTCAATCCAAACAGAAACCTAACTCTGTGGAAAAATAATTTCAGAATAATGGATACCTGGGAATGATTAGAAGACTGTAATCTAATCGAGGGGTTAAATTGATGTCATTAAGCACAAGTGCAAAGCTCATACAGTTCATGAACATCACATCAAACCCTCAATTAGATTACTGCCTTGTAATTACTCCCAGGCCTCCATATATATTATATACACACTGTAAAATTTATAGGGTGGTTTGAGTCAAATCTGACCCATTTTGAGTTTACAGTAACTATCACTGTGATTCCATTGTCTGGATGCTTTTATATCATTGAGCTCTCATTACTGAAAGACCAACGGTTGAATCATTTCAGTTGAAAAATTAAAGTACTAATCAATTCCTTCTGTTTTTCTTCAATGAAAGGATGTTAGAATTTTTGGTCTACAGTGCAATTCGGTCACAAACTCATGCTGTGCTTTACTTGATGACTTGGAGGAGCCCAAACTGTGAGCTAAAGAAATAATCTCCGAGTTATTGTAAGGGTGCAATCTATGCTATTCATGTAATACTGACTAAGCTTCAGAATTGGCTGATTTAAGAATTCTGTACTTGAGACAGATTCAGTTTTAAATCGTGCCTGGACACATTCTGCTCAGGCCTTTCAGAATTAAGAATACCTTTCATATATATATATATATATATTATATATATATATATAGAGCTCAATCTTCTTTTTCATCAGCCCCTCAAAACAGGAATGACATCTGCCACATTTCATGAACCACGTGTCTTCAGACGACTCAGCTAGGCCTATCCTGGAGCGACAAGTCTTTGAGCAGAGATGACAAGGATTGCCCTGAGGACGAGGGTTGGATAGGACAGAGTAGTTCTTGAGCCAAGCTTCTGCTCGTTCCTTCCACTTTTGATAAATTCAATGCATCAGAGTTTAAGGGTTCAGTTTTCAACTGTGTTGTAGCTTATTGGATGAGGTAAGACCACATGACATGGTTGCTGACAATTTCCTCCCATTCCCTAGATACATAACTAGCCAGCAAATAATTCTGACTATTTCCTTCTGAATAAAATATGACCAAATTGATGTTGACTGTAGAAAAGAAATGTTTGCCTGAATGAAAAGAAAGTTGGAAGTAACAAAACCAAAACAAAAGACTGACGAAGTGTTTAAAATCTTTTATTTTGAATAAAACTTTACATGACAAAACAATGGCATCTACATGGAGTTACAACTCTAATAACACAAGCATTAATCGCAAGGTGGTGACTGAGCTGTCAAAATAGTGCTTCGGAAAATGAGTCTTGCATTTTGGAGAAAATGAACATCACAAATATGTATACAACAACTATTGCTTAACAAGGACCCAGACCGATGGTAAAATGGAAATAAGCAAATCAATAGAAGCCTGAAACCTGCAGGCATTTTTGGTCATGTACCTGCTTTGAGAACATACACCTCCAAGCCGAGGTTTTAATGAAAACATCCCATTGAAAATCTTCAGATTTCTGAGGGTGAATCCCGTTGGCATAAGCAGATCAAGATGAAAGAGAATTTTACTTTTTAAAAATTTCATGACTTCATCATTTTTTGAACTGCAAGCCTTTATCATATTTCAGTCAGTGCTGAGCTACATTACTTTTGTTGCCTCTAGATGATTGTCTGGAACTCTCTAAAAATTTACTTATATCCTGCCCACCATCGACAAGGTATGAGTGAGGAATGTGATGGAATATTCTTGACTTGTTTGGATGAGTGCAGCTGTAATCATCCCCAGGAAGCTCCTCGTCACCCAGGACATTCGACTGGCATCCCGTCTACCATGTTCAACATTCACTCCCTCCACAAGTAGCATACATTTGCAGCAGTTCATACCATCTATAACATGAACTGCAGCAACTCACTGAGGCTTCTTTACCAGCAACTTCTATGCCCATGACCTGTACCAGCTAAAAGGTCAAAGAGAGCAATATACAATTCTGACTTTACACAAAATCACCAAACATTCCTTCACTGCCTGGGTCATAATCCTTGAATTTCCTCCCTAACAGTATTCTAGTTGCACCTACACAGGATAGTTCAAGAGGGCTCTTTGCCAGCACCTCGCAGAGGCTGAGCAGTAAATGCTTGTATTTCCCACAATGTTCATATTCCCATTGAAGAATGAAAAAAAGTCACTTTAAGGTAGATATTGAGGTCAAGTCTGTTACCACAAGGCAATAAACAACTGAAAATTTCTCCTACTTAAAATGGCACTATTTTTTGTCATTGGCTATCGAATTTACAAGTGTGAGAAGAAAACGTGACAAGAGAAACATAATAATGCTTTGAAAAATCTGCAGGGGTACCAACAGCCTTATTGCAGATACTTTAACATCAATTATTCTACCTTCTCCCAAGTTGAGGTTTTGCCAATTTAAAATACTTTATGTTGCAAACAGGTGAGGAAGGGATCATGACTGTAACAAACATTTTTCAATGTTGAAGTTCAGAATAGCTGACCTATGAAATTGCTCCCTAACAGTTATTTAGCATAGGAATCACTGTGAACAGAACAGGAAGGTATTGCTTCTTTTCTTCTTTGCCAATGTTACCAACAACACCTGACTGTTCGCTCTACAGATTCAATAAAAATGCAAGTTCTCACTCTTGGAATGAGCTTTCCGGTTAGTCCCCCTCCTTTGTTCTTTCCCCACTGCTTTTTTTTAACGCTTTCAAGTAGTTATCCAATTCCTTTTTGAAAATGGCTTTCGAATCTGCTTCCACCGTAATTTCAGGCTGTGCACTCCAGGTCACAACAATTTATTGTCAGGGAAACAAAATTCTCATCTCTCCCTTTCTCTTGGTTATTTTGCTAATAATTTCAAACCTGGTCATTGATCCTTTTCCATGTGGGAACAGTTTGCCTACATTTATTTAATCAAAAGCCCTCATAACCTTGAGAAAATGAACTTGCTTTTTATTTCGAGGGAAAAAAAAACAGGGACTGAGATTTAATGAGAATGTCTTACTCACTCCAGAACATATCTATTTAGACTGATGTAACAGGATCAGGGCTGGCATCAATTATGAAATAAAATCTCTCACTAATGTCCATGAGTTGCGCCAGGAATTTTATCCTGGCAGAGTTTATTGCCAGAGTTCAAGAAAGCACTATCCAAAGAGAGGTCAGGGTTGAAGTTGTATAAATATGAACTGTCGCAGGTTTGAACAGCTAGATTAAGAGAACCTCAAGAACATGTGGAGCATTACAGATCCATCACAGGAACATGCACAAACTTTCTGCTAATGTACCTAATCAAATTGGTCTAGATTGTGTGCTGAGAGATTGTCAAAGAATAAACTATTTCCTCTCATAATTGATACATCTAGAAATAGATGGTGAGGGGCCTCTCAGGTCACATACAGGATTTTGGATGTGGGTCACCCTGGAGATTGATAAAATATTCTGGGGATCTATGTTAAAAATCCCTGCAGCTATTAATATCCAAAAGGATGGTGAGTTCTGGATCGCAGCTATCACAAGATCATCAGGAAACAGCAGAATAATGGGATTGACTTTAGGGAAAGGACAGGAATATGGGAAAGCTGCTATTCAATGGCTAAGCATATGGGAAGCAGCCAGTGGCAATGATTGATGTGGCAGCCAACAAAAGAAGCAGCAGTAGAAACAGAATCCTGCAACTGGCTTTTTGCAAGGCTCGGTGGTATATTGAGGAAGAGGAGCTTGATGGGTCATTGCTACGTTACTTCCAATGCCATGTTGGGGACTACAGATCAGAATAAGAGACATGTTAAAACAGGGAAGCATTTAGAGTTTTGGATAAATTGGATACTGAAATGCACTCAAGGGTTGTGATAGATTGCACAGAAGGGAAGGCTTTCAGTTGAAACCTAGAAGCACCAACATACTAGCTAAGAGACTGAAAAGTACGGGTACCAGCAAACTTAAACTCATATGGTAAGGCAGAACATTTAATTAAGGAAGTAAAAATGACATAGAGATAGTAAGAGCTGCCGATGCTGGAGTCTGAGATAACACCGTGTGGAGCTGGAGGAACACAGCAGGCCAGACAACATCAGAGGAGCAGGAAAGCTGACATTTCAGAAGGGTCTCAACCTGAAACGTCTGGTTTCCTGCTCTTCTAACAAGGACATAGGTTTGAATCATGCAGCAAGCATATTAAAATAATGAAATTTAGTAACTAGCTGAGGTGGGATTGCACAAAAATCAAGGCAAGAGTTTTTAAAATAATATGCATAAAACCACAAACAACAAGTGCATGAAAAGCATGATGTTAAATGTTATGGTGTGGATAATGCAATGATTGCAATATTAAATCACAGTACATCAACATTTAACTAAGAATAAAAGTAGCAGCACATCATGAAGGATAGAAACTGATGTACAAGGCTTCACAGCTGAGGTCAGGACAGTCAGGTGCATTTATTGTAAATAATGTTAAACTGCAGGAAATAAAATCTCTAAGGATTGAGACAGGAATTAAGATAAGGGATAATGAGAGGTTTTGAGGTATTGGTGGGGAGGTAAAGATTACATAACATCTTCAAGCACAGAGCAAGGTTATTTAGCCCCAGCAAGGCCTATGCTGATGTTAGTGCTCCAAACAAACATTTACTACTCCAAATTCCACCCTACATCTTCTAATTCTATAACACCGTATATGATAATGATCAAGAGGATGACGGCGGATAGATCCTTAAAAAGACATCCAGCAGCAATGGATGAAGGAAATAGGATACTTGAGTGTTATGAAATGAATCAAGCAAGCATAGGATGTGATTCAGGGCAGTTCGCCCCACCCAGAATTGCATGTGGTGTTCTGGTTGTTGTACAAGGAAGGACTCAGTGTTGGAAAATGTGAATCATAAAGTCAAAGTAAAATCATACATTTATGCAACATGGAAGGAAGCACATCTATCCTACCACCTTATAAGGGGTTTCTAATTGACCCCATTTCTTCCAATTTTTCCTATAGCCTTGTTTTTTTGGCATTTCAAGTATTTATTCAATTCTCTTTAAAGGTCACTATTGATTCTGCTTGCACTTCCCTTTCGGGCAGTGAATTCTAACTGATGACAGTCCACTGGTAAAAAAAACTTTCCTCATCACACTCTGCTCCTTGTGCCAAGCAGCTTAAATCCATGCCTCCTATTATTGACACTGGTGGCAATGGAAACAGCTTCTCCATGCTTTATTAAAAGCCATCATGATTTTCACACCAAATAATAGAGAAATAAAACATCTGAGGTAAAAGGAGGGACTGGAGAAGCTCAGTTATAAACATTAGGGAAGTCTGAGAAGGATTTTATTGAAGCATTTGACATCTTAAGTTGAACCCTAAGAAACTCCTTACCACGGCCCTGGGAACAGCACTGTGGAGGACATGAAATGCAGTTCAGCAGAGGGAGGTGGTGGTGAATGTTTGAAGTGTCTAGAGAAGTAGCAGAGGCTGACAGCATCAGCAATTTTAATGGGGGTTGGGTGAGAAACTGAAATGAGGGTAATGTGTACTGAATCATGGAGTCTTTATTCTAACAGTGGGGCCTGTCAGATGGACCAAACTGTCTTTTTCTGGTACTGTACATTCTCAAGTAGCTTCACTCTATAACTTGGGTTAAGATTTCTTTAGAAGAAAAACAAAGAGTAATGGCTTTCAAGCCTGCCAAAACAAGGCAAACTGTAAGTATGGCAAGAGATGCACTCAGGCTTGTTCATGTATGGTATTAATGCACAAACAGTTAATCTAACCCAGCTGAAACACGTTTAGAGTTTTGATGCTGCAATAGATCATCCATAGGTAAACAGTTAAAGATGGCCATCTGGAATTGCACTTACTAAAACAGAGGCTTCAAACTAGATTTCCAATTATAGTAACCAAATTAGGAACAACAGTCTAGCACGGTCGAAGAGGATTTAACTAAGCTACTAACCTCCACATGGAATCTCTGCTGAGAGTGATCAATAGAGCATTGCATTTTACTTGATTCAGCAAATCTACATTGCCAAAAACTATTATCGTTTATTTTCAACAGGGTTAAGGTACATTGAGTTATGCTGTGAGACTAGAATAACTGCGGCACTGAAATAAAATGGTACATACAGCAATAATAGTTTTGTTTCCCCATTTGTGCTCGTAGTCGGAGTACCATTAAATACCACACAGAGATCAATCAGGGCAAGTGGGAACTTAATAGATACTTAGTCTTGGCTTTCACTTTTGAAGGTGATCACTAGAACTGACGCAGCTTCAATTGGTTTAGGAGGCGTAATTGCAGATGGTCTTAGCCAGGATTAAGGCACTTAAAGTTGATTGTGCAGTTCAACCCGATTCCACTAAGTCCAGAATGGAACTGGGGAGGTCACATGTGAATACTGGCTCATATAGTTAATAGTTTATTGAGGTCTGGGTTGGTTCCAGTGGATTACAGCCTCATGTGGTTTCATTGTTTAAAAGTAAGAAATCAGATCCATCAGCATATTCTTTGTTGTTCTTATAACGTGGGCAACACTAGCAAGGCAAAAATAGAAAATGTTTGAAAACACTCCGCAGATTGGAGTGATAGGAGGGGAAAACAGAGTTAAAGTTTTATCTAATGAAAACTCATTGACTTAATGGGCTACTTTACGCAGAAGCTGATGGTCAGGCTGTGCTGAGCTGGAAGACCAAGATTGTGATTTTACCATAAACCCTGAAGGCTATAAATTACCATGTTTACTAAATTCAATTTTACAGGTGACCATGATCGGATTTAAACTCTCAAGCTGTGTCCTTCTAGGCCTGTTGTATAAAGTACCATTCTACCATATCCTATAAGACATCAGTATGGAATGTTCTAAAACCATTACATTGGATGTGACTTAGTGTCAATTTAAACAAGGTCCCATCATTATTAAAAGGTTCTAAGTACAGCTTCTTCTCCCTGGCCAAATCTTTTGAGACTCGAGGCTAGGCCTGACAGATAACCTCCTATCCAAGTGGGGTATTAACCTTATGTGTTTAAATGGTGCAAAGGTACAAACTAAAATGCTAACAGTTCAAGTTATCAGAGATTATTGACAATACCTTTGTAGCACACAAGAACTGTGTAGTAGTGATAGAGAGATCACAGTTACATCTGATCCACATTGTTAGTCCAGGCATTAAAGGCCCCCCATAGAATGGCCCTTTTCTTCTTTTGGGATGGCGATAAGGACTTCATCAAGATAAAGGTAGAAATTTCCTTTAAAATCTTCATCAGAGTTAAGGGTTGGGACGTAAGTACAGTGGTATACAGGTTCTGACAGTGAAGTGTCTTGAGTTCTTCCTTTATACAACTGGGGAATTCTGGCAGTGCATCCGAGATTAAATCCCAATGGCAAAACTAATTCTGTGAATAAGAGGTCACTAACTGTCTTTCCTTTCCAACAGAAGGTCACTCTGCTTGCCACTTCAACCAGGCCTCCTCCAGGAAGGCAAAATGCACTAATGGCGATGATGCCAATTTGGAGTCTTGATAATCACAGGATATGAATATAATCCTTCTTTCTTGTAATTATTCTTGAGTGTTCCAGCTTTTCAAGCTGCAAGGTCTGATGTTTTCTTTCTTTGACCTCAAAGAATGGTGACCTTGCAGACTGTAAACAGGGAGGGATGAGAAAGTGGGACAGCTTATTTTTAGGCAGCTCTTCTAACCTCTCCCCATTTGGGATAAGAGAGATTCTGAAGAGGGAAATTCCGTCACAGACGCTGCTCCCCAAAGGTATGGCCAACTGAATACAAGTGTCCAACAAATCACAAGCATGCATCACTTGTACAGAATTTTGACTAAAGACTGCTTCTAGATCTAATCCCTCTGTCATTACAGGATTTGGCTAATATTCCCTCTTAGAACCCTGAACATGACTTTATTTATTGAGCATACCTCACAATGTACCTTCTCTGTAGACTGCCACCTTGATGTGGTGGAAAAGCTTTTGCACTGTGAAGTCCCAGAGATCCCATTGGGAGTTCTTTATTCCTCAGCAGAGTTGCACAAGGCAACAAGGGCAGTGGGAGATGCCAGAGAAAACATGGTCTAACAGTCTTCAACATCTCATCAGCTACAAGGGAGAAAGCTGCAGCAGCAAGGCAGCTCCATCGTGGTTTGACACATCACCAAAATTTGATTACCAATCCATCAAGATTGAGGCATAGGAACATAAGGACGATAAGGGCAGACTTTTGATCAGAGCAAATCACTTGAAGTGCTAGCACTGACACAGACTTGTCATTACCCAAGTGAGGATCCTGGTTGTAAAATATTTTATTCAATACATCATAAAAGTGATAGTTTTAATTCATGAAATAGAACAAATGTTTCGCAATCGCTACACTTGCAATCAAGGTGGTGCTGCCACAAACAGATCTTTGATAGCTCAGCAGTGCTACCAACAGGAACTTAGCAGTACTGCAACAGTTCAAAATTCCTAGTTCAAAATCATTTTCTACTTTGAATCTTGGAAGGTATTGTTATTCAAAAGAATCCAATAGGGTACTAGAGCCAGATTTGGGATCCCATATCCAACTTATTCCAAATGTGTGGAAAGGAAGCCAAGTGCAGCAGCACATGCAAGGTCCCAGATGAGAGCAGCAGACAGTGTTTGGAGAAGAGATGGAGCCTGAGAACAAGTTGAATGATAATGGGTCTTCAAATTCAGTCACCACAGGAGTCATGAAAGCAATTTATCATTTGTCTGTGTGTTGCACTTCTGTTCTGCTCAAATTGAGAAGATAGTGATACACAATCTCACTTTATCTGAGTAAAGGCAGAATTCCAGCTCTGGCTGGATGCTTGGGGCAGAAATACAAAGAGGGAATGCATATGATACGTGCTTCCACATGATAGGATTGATAGTGGCCAAGAAATGTCAATCAGCAATATTGACCAAGTGTAAAATGTTACAACAGATTTAAAATTACCTCTTGATCTCTGGTTATTCAAACGGTAAATGTGTTTAATGTAGATATTAGGATTGTACATATACAAGGAGGGAGGTTAGATAATAGTCACAGCTGCATTTATGTAACAGTTAGATTGTCCATTTATGTACTAAAGAATTGAAGACAATGCTCTTAGGATTAGATAAATCAAGGTGGGAGAAGGCATCTCATACTGAGCATAAATTATGGCACATTGTAGCTGGGCCAAACGCCTGTTGCTGTACTGTAAATTCTATGTTTAGTCATATGCATACATACACAATGAATTAGAAATCAGAGATCAAAAAACAAAATTGGGGATAGTGGCAGTATAGCACAAAGTAACTTAATGAGAAGGTAAAAAGACTGGTGAAATACTTAGCCAAAAGATCAAGAATAAGAGCAAACGATTACACAAATACACAGCACATTGGTTAGCTTACACTTGAAGAAATATATTTAATGCAGGTCACTACATCACGAAGAACATATACAAACACCAAAGAGAGTCCAGAGACTGATTCCAACTGTAATGTGAAAGAACTCAAGGAAAGTTACTGATGATCAAGAATGGTCTAGAAAAGCAGCAATTAATTTGGCAACAGGGTAACAAGGAAAAAGAAAGCTAATCTAAACCTGGTTACACGCAAAGTTTTATAAAAGTGAAGAAAGAAAAGTCAAATCAGGGAATTTAATCTCACGAAAAGGAAAGTTAGCAGCAAGTAGAGGCAAACGTTAGTAATGCTTGAAACACAATGAATGCTATTGCAGTAAATTACGATATTAGTGGGATGAGTTGATAAGTTGTTACTTGTCCTTTGCTTCTCATGTTATTTCCAGTTATTGTAAAGACTACAGCAGGCACAACATAAAACTTGCCACACATAAAATCCACCACAACTGGTGATGACCCAGATTCAATGGTGTTTACCTACAAATCAAGGCAGCAAAAAAAACTTCTGTAATTTGCAAGCTTCAACCTTTTTTCTGGTTTCCACAAGATACTAAACGAGTCTGTTTTATTTTAAACAACAATGTCATTGACAAGCAGGGGAACTTGAAGGAAATAGTCACACATAGAGATCACCACACTATTAACTTTCTTTTTCTTCTGGGTCGGAATATCACCACCAGAGATGCAGAGGGTCTTCTGCAACACGACTTTTAAACAGAGTTATTTCATCCAAGTGCATCATTGGAACATCTCGGATGACGTCAGCAAGTCCTTCGTGAAGAAGTGGGAATATGGCCACATTGAGTGCAGGGCGGTCAGTCTGGAAACTGGAGAATGACAAAAAACAAGTTAGAAAGATGGCTGCTGGACAGAAGAGGCTTGCCTCCTTCAATGATGCTGTTGAAGTTAAATTTAAATTTACAGTGGTTCAACAACAAGTCACTGTTACTTCTTTTGCATTTCATTTTGAAAAATACAAAGCAGCGCATTCAAATGCCAAGAAAAGTTGTTATTCCGTGATAAAGTGGAAACCCGGGAGTGGAGGTGGGAAAGATGGTTCTATGAAATTCCTAAACAATTACTATTCTCCCTGTTCCTTTTCACCCACTTCAGTGGAACATGTCATGTGCACCAGTAAAATGTTGAATGAACTCAATCATTAGCACACATTGCATTTTCTATTTTCAATGTGATTGGTAGTAAAATGCCAGGATTACTCTTTGATCTGCCCCAGGGTAGAAGCTAGGCATTTTGGCTGGTGTGGAGAAGGGAGAATCCACTGCACATCTTGATCTGAAAGTGGCTCTTACTTTAGCAGTTAGCTGCGATGTTGACATTGATTCACTAGATTGCAGAAATGCAAATGAGGGTAAAAAGGTACCAGAGGAATGCTGGAACTGTATATCATTACAAGTCAGAATTTCAAGGAGAGACAAGTGAAGAGGGAACAAAGACACACATTGCTTTTGGATAAAGACATACAAAATTCTTGCAAGTAGAATCCCCAAAGCAGTTTTTCCTCTGGTTGACTAATAATCAATTTGCAATAATCCAAAAGGAACCTGAAGAGGTGAGGTCAAACACAGGTTGATTATGTTATGTACATGCAAAATTAAGTGATTGGGTTGAAAAGCCGGTACAGGAAATATAAATGAATCAACAATATGCTTTGGCCAAGATAATAAAAATCTAGCAGGGGAGATTTGTTGAATAAATTGTTAAAACCAGTGATGAATGTATATAAAGTATAAGGGAAGAGTGACTTATAAAACCAAAAAAGGTGATGCTGAAGTTGGAAAACTGCTTCACAGAAAGCTCACATCTAGAGTCAATCTGTAATCTCTTCTAGCCCAGAACTCTCTCAGAGCCCTCGACACTACTCCAGCTCCAGCCACTCAAACTCTATTTTAATCATTCGACTGTAGTTAGGCTCCAAGGCCTGGATAGCATTTCTCAATCTCTAACTTTCTCAAACTCTGCTCTCTCACCTTCTCTCATCCTCAAAGCCCTCTGAGAGAGCCTAGCTCGTTAAGTTCACAGCCACATGTCCTAACATTCCTTTCCTTACAGCAATATGGATATACTTATCCCAAGAACTGTCGTGGCTCAAGAAGGTGGCTCATCACCACCCTCTCAAGAGCAATTAAGAATGGGTGGCAAATGTTGGTGTCGCCAGAGGCACCCAAAGCCCACGAACAAATAAAGTTTCCACACTGAAAATTTCAGATTGAAATGTGTACTCATTGATAAATTACCTGCAGGGCATTTACATTACATTGCGCCCGCAGATGTCAGTATCCTATTTTCTAAAACATTCCTGGGCTCATGTGAACTGGATTTAAACTTGCACTTTTTTTGGAGGTTATTGTTAAAAGATTTGAGCTGATACAGGCATTGATTATGCAAAAAGGGAGATTTTAAAAATTTAGATCAATTACTTATTATTGTTTTGTTTTCAAGCCAGAATACAAGATGCAAAATCAATTTGCATATATTGCTCAGCACCATGCCTATAATTTTTAATAAAAGGAATAATTTATTGAATTAATGAGATTGACAAAGGAAATAAAAGCCAAAAACATCAAGTAATGGAAATGAATTGCCTGGGGTACCAACATTCCCTGTACACCTGCTGAGGTTTCTTTAAAAAAAATCTGCACCAAGTACATCAACTTATTATCTGCATGGAAGGACGTTCTTTACCTGCAAGCTATTTTGAAACACAAGTTCAGATTTTTGGAAGAGCCTCAAAAGCGATTTGCCAAATGGTTGGTATTTTTATGTTCTACGTTTAGGCTGCCATTTCCCTCAGGGCTGTGAGGTTAATGTTCCTGGTGCTTAGTAGAACCATTTAACAATTACACATTGTTCACATTAGCAAGTTGAGGCAACACACCATCCAACTTGAAATATGGTTGGGCTTACAAACAATGCAATCTTGCCTACCTTTCCACCCCTAATGTATCTTCATCTCACAGCTTCCAAGAGTAAACCCTGTCCACTGTTTCCTGTTGTATTTTGATTTTTAAAAAGGGTAACACAATACAACGAACAGTGGTGAAGTAGACTGGGACAAAGGTTATAAGGTAACAAAGTGTGGAGCTGGATGAACACAGCAGGCCAAGCAGCATCTCAGGAGCACAAAAGCTGATGTTTCGGGTTTGCTGCTTGGCCTGCTGTGTTCATCCAGCCCCACACTTTGTTATCTTGGATTCTCCAGCATCTGCAGTTCCCATTATCTCTGGGACAAAGGGGATCACTGCTACATAGCTGCAGCTGGCTCTTGAGATTCACGTGATTTAACCTAGACAGCAAAACATTTAGAACACAGTGATCTCTGTGGTATCACATGCCACCCACGCTCATGTGCACCTTCCAGGTAGGGGTGGTCACCGATTAGCAATCAAAAGCAGTAGTTGCTCTCACCCCATTCCCCCAACCCCACCCCGAAGCACAAACTCAAAAGGATTTACAGACCAATTATAGGATCAGTACACCAGCTGAGATCAGCAAATTAAATCCCTTGTCTGTTATCACTGGTAGTGCACTTACCTACTAAGTTAATCAGGATATTAATTTAATGGAACTGAATGTAAATACAGCAAGATTTACAAAGTTTTTTAATTCCCTCTAATGAAAGCCTTCTTCATTCAGCTTGACTTTCGACTACAGCTACAGAAATGCTCATCTTGAGCCATTTGGTCCATATCTAGTAGGGTGGGTGTCAAGCCAACAGATATTAACATTGACAATCTCAGCAGTGAGCAACGTTCCTGTTTTACACAGCTCAACGCAAGCCTTCAAAAGATCAATTTCTTATCTCCGCAGAGGTTAGCAAGTCTAACCTCAATATGGTAATTAGGAATAACAATTCTGTCCATCCTGTGGGTGATTCACTTGTCGAGATCAAAATAGTCAGAATGTGATCCAGCCCAAGAAAATCTCTCTCTCTCACACACACACACACACACACACACACACACACACACACACACACACACACACACACACACACACACACACACACACACACACACGAAGAATTGCCCTATAAATAATGACTGCTTGCTAAACTCTCCAAACTGTCTGGGTTTATTATTTCGTTAATTTATAAATTCAAATTTGCTATTACAATGTATGTACGCAGCTTGCTAATGTAGCGCAATATAAAATCACCAATTCAAGCATACAGCAAGAAGTTACTGCAGAGTAAAAGTTCAAAATCAAGTGCATAACATGAAAAGCAAAATATCGCAGCGGCTGAGATTTTAAAAGTAACAGCAAAATGCTGGAAAAACTCAGGTCAGACAGCAACTGTGGAGAGAAACAAGGTTAATATTTCAGGCTGATGACATTTTATCAGAATGGAAGACAGCAACGTAAGCATTTTTAAGGTGTGTGGCTGTCCGTAGGTGCCTCTGTGTGCGTGTGCGGCCTGTAATGGTTGGTGAAGAAAGATGGCAGGAAGAATGAAAAGAAAACCTATCTTGGATATGGTAGAGGCCAGTTGAGGTTAAATAACAAAAGATTTCAGCATGCAAGAGCCAAAGAGAATGGTCACAGATGTTGTGAGGAAACAATGATTGTGTCTAAATGAGGCAATGAGAAGGGATTAGAAAAGATAGACCAATTCAGCCAAACAATAAAAGCGCACCTCTGGCCAATGCACATGAGCAGTAAGTCAAGTATTGTTAATGCTATCACTGTGTAGCCATTCCACCGTGGAACAGAAACTGGAATTGGTAATGCGGCTGTTACTGCTACCTCTCCCCCAGTGCCCCACAAGCCGCACCTTCCCCCCGGAAAACTGTCCAGCTCACCGCTTCTGTAATCAGGCACTGAGTACACTATGAAGCCATTATCCCTGTGCTGCAGAACTGCAGTGAGGGCACAGGAACTGCCTGGGAGGGCAATCCCTGCTGTTGCGGTGCCAACAAATGCAACCAAAATAGAAAAGGGAAATAGAAACAAAAGCACAGAACAAATTGGGGACAGAGTTTATGATCTACAGTAGTTAAACTCGATGTTGACTCCGGAAAACCATAGGGTGCTGTTTCTCAAGCTTATGTTGAACTGCATCAGAACAGTGCAGCAGACTGAAGATAGAAAGATCAGCATGTAGTAAGGTGAACAACAGGTTCAAATTCCATCACAGTGGCTGCAGCAACATAAATCCTATTAATAAATCTTGAATTAAAAAGCTAGGTTCAGAGGTGGTGACCTCAAAACCTCTGTTTATGGTTGTAAAAGCCAGTCTTGCTCACTAATGTCCTTTGGGGGAAGGAAATCCACATTCTTAACTGATCTGGCCTATGTAAACCTCTAGACCTACAGCAATGCGGATTGACTCTGAAAAAAGTCTAGCAATATTCTCAAACTGTTTCAGAAGACAACCAAGACAGACCACCTTTCAATGACCTAGGCACTGGAAGTGACAACAGCTTAGCCACAGATAATAGGAACTGCAGATGCTGCAGAATGTGATATAACAAGACGTGGAGCTGAATGAACACAGCAGGCCAAGCAGCATCTTAGGAGCAGGAAGGCTGACGTTTCGGGCTGAGACCGTTCACCAGCCAGCCCTGCCAATGCTGAGAACCCTGCCTCACAAACATCTAGGGGCGTATACCAACATTGGCTGCAGGAGTTCCTCGGAATAAAAACCTAGATCACATCTCAGCTGCCTCAGCAATGACCTTTCCTACAGTACAAGGTCAAAGATGGAAATATTTGCTGATGGTCATACCATGTTCAGCCTCATTTGTGACTCCTCAGATACTGCATCAGCCAGTGTACAAATGCAGGAAGATTTAGGCAACATTCAGGATGGGGTTGATAAGTGGCAAGTAATATTTGCATCACTCAGTCGAGGTGGTGGCACAGAGTGGTGTAATGTTCGAAGGGAGGAGTTGCCATGGGAGCCTTCCATGTTGCTGCCAGAAATCTTATGGTATCAGGTAAATTGGTGCTGGTTACCATGTACTGTTCCATCCCTGTGCTGATGAATCAGCAGGAAATAATGCTTATTAAAACAAGCTGGCACAGGCACAGTGGGCCGAGTGGCCACCTTTCTGCACCGTAACATTTCTGTGAAACTGAGATTCAACACCTGTCAACAGCCAATCGATTCACTCCACATGATATCAAAGAAATGGCTAAAAGCACGTGAAGTGCAAAGGGTATGGGGCCCATGCAACATTCTGACAATGTGGTAGGTCCTGTACACAAAAAGCAGGCAAACCCAACCTGGACCATACTGACTTGGTATTGTATTGTGTTCCTTCACTGCCATTGGTTCGCAACTCTTGAAATTCCTTTCCTCTTAGCCTTTTATGTTCCCATCAGTGTCCTTGCTACTGTGGGTGCACCTCTACTAGCAGAGACTTACTAAAGCCTTCAAGGAAATGAATATTGGCATAGCCAGTGATGGTCACATCCGTAAAAGAAAAATAACAGCAACGAACTATTTGCACTAATACTATGACTTCTCAAACAATAAATTGGCTTAATCATTTCAAAGTTATTATTTGAAGTTCTGCTTTGTTACATTCAAATTTGGCATTTAAACAGCAGTTATCACATAAAAGTGGGACTCTATAAATTCTTCACCAGAAAAGTAAAAGTCACTAACCAACTTCCAGACAAAGAGTTAAAGGTAATAAGAATCCAAAATGAAGGACGTCAAATCGGAAGAAAACAGATTCATAAAAATTTGAGTATTCCTATTATAGGGTTAGAAGAAAGCCTTATGTGCTTTAAAGCCTTTGTGACACAGAAGTGCTTTGATGTTCAAAGCTCCACTGAAAGCAACACAATCTCCATGAAGGTGCCAATCTCCACCAGTTCCAAAGTCAGACATTGCTCTTCCATAGTTTGAATATGATGGAACATACATTGCCCACCTGTGTAAATTGTAAAGCTTATTACAGTGGAAGGGAATGACATTTATATTAAATGTATGGCGAGAGATGAAGGTAATAATGATTAACTAGATGAGCCATGAATTATTTCATGCGTGAACATTAAACAGTCTTTGACAACAGCAGTTTGCTTGCTTTTCATTTAAAATTTGCTCAAAAGCTTCACAAGGTTTCTCAGAACTAAAAAGACAATTGAAGTACATTACAGAACACTGTGCATTTCTCATTCAAATTAGCAAAAGAGCTCAATCAAATCAGACCTTCACCTCACAAAAAGAAACCTAAATTATTACCAATATAAATGCAGCCGACTGATTTTGCATGCAGACTAGCAGAAGGTCGGAAGGAATAAGCTCAAAAAGTAAAGGGGTTTAATTAATTGGATTGCTCAAATAAAGTCAGCACAGCCACAAGAGGCTACATTGGCCTTATGTGGCCTGTCATCTTATTGTATTATTATCGTGAACATTTTCTATCCAGAAATCATTTCCTGTGGCTCTTGAACAGTCAGGAACTGGAAGTAGAGAGGGTTCAGCATTCTGAGGCATTGGCCTGGCCAGTAAAGTTGCTGGACAAGAATGGAATTTATTTGTCTATGTTCAAGGTATCTGCTTCCCTATGGGATCCTTTTATCCAATATCATTGACATATTCAGTTCATCTGTAGGATTTGAAGACGACTGGCTTTGGCTTCAACAGCTGGGAGGTGTGCACACTGGACAGCCCACAATAGCGAGCCCTGCTTCACTGAAGTGTAGCTGGATTTGAGGCAGGGCAGATGAAGGGAGATGATATGTGATCAAGAAGAAAGCTCATCAACCAGTGAGCAACCAAACGATTGGCTGATGGCTGACCTGCTGACATGAAATTCATATTCTTATTTTGTCTCTTGATGTTGTTTCTCTGAGCCTTTTATTTTCCCTTAAAGTTTCTTTCTCTCTCCTTTGCTTTTCTCCATGACCAGTTTCAAAAAAAAAAAATCAGCTGTCGAGAAAACATTTCACGTTTTTGGAGGGTGAAGGCAGAGAGGAAGAGGAGTAGAGTATCTGCAAACTTGATATTGACTGAAGTAATGTCTGTACCTTGACTACTTTCTCACACTAAACCCCACTAATTACGGTATTTTATCACATTCATTCTCGATCTATTCGTAAATAGTTGTTAAAGTGTAGATTCACACAATTCATCCTTTTTTAGACAACTCATCCACAATACAGCCATGCCATACTATGCGAAACTCAGCAATACAAAGCAATGATGTGAAAGTACATTCGCACGCAGCGCAACAAAGAAAATGTCTGCTAGGGTGACTACTGACAGAAGGATTACTAGCATTCAAATCGAGAAACATATCTGAACACTACTCACCTGGACAAGGTAACAGAGGGATAGCTCTACTTGTACACCCCACCCCAACATGGCTCACTGATTTCATAGGAGGAACAAACATTAAATAAAAAGGAAGCTCCAAAACAGGCAGAGACAAATCTGAAAGAATCACAACCCTGCAGCAATCACAGCTGTAGAGAGGCTGGTGGGTGACATGGTCCCACCTGTTATTGAAAGGAAAAATGCCATAAAAGCCATAAAAGAAAAACATTCATTATGAGGGGTCGGAGCAATAAGAGAGAAGAGCAAACAGGGAGGACAGAGAAAGCAAAATAAAACAACTCGCTAAAGTGACATTTAATCCAACTGACAGTCTGAAAGCGTGAATTGAAAAGACTTAAAGATCAACAAAAATTGGCCTAGCCTGTGAATAGACCATCATTCCAACTGTTTCCTGTTTTGTTTACACTGCATACCTGCTCCAACTGGTTTAAACTCAATCCCTCCATTTAATCTTCAATCTCCTCAGGGTAGCTTCAGTCTTTCACATAAGGATGCTTTGCACCAACTAAACTGACCTATGAAGAAGTCTCAAAAATGGGCTGCAAGAACTAGAATATCTCCTCCACTGAAGTAATTTGGAAGCTGGTCAAACAACCAGCTAACATTCATTGCCCAGGCGCACACATGGAACAAACAGCCATGATAGCAGAGGCCAGCGTGCCAACAGTAACACTGGAGAAATACTCCAAGTCATGTCAAACACCTTTAGAATAAGTGAAAGCTGGAAGGAGGGAAAAACAGGAATGAAAGCATAAATTAGTCAACATGCAATCACAAAATTATGACAGGTTCCTTCTCAGAAACTACCTCGATTTGGTGACTGGAAATTACTAACTTTGTTAACAGCCAAATATAAAATAGGGTTTTTTTTTGCTTTGTTACAACAAATTAAACACACTAGCACATGATTCAATGCAGTGTACTGCAAACTGTGGCCAGAATGCTTTTGCTTGATTAGTCCCCACAGGGACAGATGGAAGTCTTCTTGGCCCATTTCACCAACCTCCTGGTGGGTAATTACAGAGTGCACTGGCAGAGACCTGGCTGCAAGCCACTTGGCTACCCTCTTGGATGAAGACTTGAAAAAGAGGAGAGAATAGAACTGAAATAAAATTCCACAAGAGATTTTAATCATTTTTTAACAATACACATTTTTGAGGCAGGGGAACACTAACTTTTGATCATTATTTTCATTTCAAAAAGTACAGGTTTTACTCTTACCTTAATACAGTGACAATGCTTACTTCCTCCATTGTTGGAAGCAGAGCTAATGGTTGTTAATTCTTATATAGCAGGTTGTCAAACATTTGAAACATACATAAAAAAACTTTCTAAATTGCTGAATTATACAGCTATTCACTGAGGAGTTTTGACTGAGTTGTATATTAAGTATGAAACAATTGCAATGCTAATGGCGAATAAAGCGGAATGTTTATAAAAGTCAACAAATTACTGTTAGGGTTGGGTTTTTAACAAGTACATTTTAATAAACAAAAATGCTATAAGGGACTAGCAGCAAGGGGAATCATCTTAACTAATTACTGCAGTAAAAGTATTACACAATGGATAAATGATGTCAGACTGAAACTGGTGGAATGTTCTAAACCTTGGTGTCTTTGCTTTTCAAAATGGACACAATTGATCCTAATGTCTGAAGGTGTCCATTACTGATGTTCACTATAGTGTTCTCATTCACATACCCTTCCCAGCACCACTGCTGTCAGTGCTTTTGCCCGTCTGCCTGCATATCCAATGTACATGCACTGATGGGTGAAAGTAACCATCACCATGGCAACTGTAGACCCACCAGAGCAATTAGAACAGATATTACATAATATTTTTGAAGTGACAATCCTAAATGAACACTAATAAAATACTTCAAAAGGAAAAAAAACTCGAGAATTTTTTTTGCAATATCTGAATTAGAGTTTCTTTGAAAAATGAGGTTCATTAATATAGCCTACATCCAGTGACCTGTACAATCCATACACCTGCCATGCTAGGTAAACACTGAAAGATTAGTTCAATATTCTTCTTATTTTTAAAAAATGGCTCTTATTACGTAAAAGGAAGAATTGGGTTTTCTTGCCCTTTTCCACAGTCTTGGGATGCCCCACAGCACTCAGCAGACAATCAAATATTTCTGAAGTTAATCACAATGTCAAAGTAAGAAGTACAACTGTCAATTTGCACTCAGCAACAGAATAATAGCAATCAGGTATATTATCTTAATAACAATAGTTTTAAATATGAACTTTGCAAAAATGTTTAAGACAGTTAAAAATACTTTGAATTTGTGGTACAGAACCAATCAATTCTAAGAAATACTGCAATGCCCCCGAAAGTCAGACTACGCATAAACTCCAGATATAATAGCTGGCCAACGTAAGTCCTCCACCAACGTCAATAGCTACAAGTGTGCACTACTGCTCAGTTTATTCAATAACAAAAAATGTACAAGACTGACATATTTGAATATTCTGCACATCATTTTTCTTGACATAATAGTTGTCCAGCTAGATTACACAGATGAATTTAGCAGGAAACATTGAAACATCTTGATCCACCAGACCATAGTAGATGCTAATTCAGTACTATCTCACCATCGACTTGGTAACTCTGCCAAAAGCCAGTCTACAATGGGATCAATGTATAAATAAACAGAAATCTTATTGCGCCTCAGTTCCTGATATTTGTACCTACACTCTGTAATGGTCTAGCAGACCAAATTCTTTTTGAACAGCTGCTTCTGCTATTGCCCAAATAATAGTTATTGTAAACTAAATATTGATATTTTGTTTTGCTGGTTGCTCAATGTAATCTGATATTAAACTGGTATTAAACTGCCTGAATTAACAGATTGTATATAGGTCAATTTATTTATTCTGCATTATCCGGAAAGATTGCTTTGATTTATTTTTCAAAATATGATTAAATATCAGCAGCTGCTTATTGACAATAGTGAGAGTCCAACCTACATGATCTAGACTAAATTTATATTCTTACAACGGTAAGACTGAAGTGACCAGTAAGTAGACTGATTTCTCTTAAGCATTTCTGTTCAAAGGTGTTTTTTTTAAAAAAAGCACCATATTATGTTTTCAAACTTGTGATTCCAGTTGCTAAGTTATTTCCAGGCATCAATATTTCCAGAAAACATCATACTCCTCCAGTTATAGATTTTTTTTCTAAATAACCTGTTCGGATGTGTTATGAATCACTTCTGGCAGAACCTGAACTTGAGCTTTCTGGCTCAGACACGCTTCAGCAAAAAGTGTTTTTAGGATTGGCATCAGCTGTAGCTCAGTGGTAGCACTCTCACTTTTGACTCAAATCAGGTAGGATCAGTCTCACTCCTTAGTACCAAATTTAGTTGCAGATACTGCTTCTTGATAACATGTTAAAATTCAGACTGTGTCTTCTCAGGTGGATGTAAATGATCCCATGGCACTATTCAGGAGGACGACAGGGAAGTTTACCCCTGGGAACTGGTATACATTTGTCCCCTCGTCAAGCCATAAAAAAGGATCTGATCATAACATTGAAATTGGCTGCCCCACCTCCTACTATAAAACAGAGGTTAGACTTCAAAAATGCTTAACTGGCTGTAAAGCATTTAGGCATACCTGGAGGTCATGAAATTAAAGCCTATGTTTCTTTAAGACAAGTCCTCCAATGGCTCAAAACAAACAGGCCATAGAGACCAGTTAGTAGGTATTAACAAGTGTCTCCCCCGCTCTGGCTGCCTGCTGTAGGCATGTCAGAGGGATTTACAGATTGATAATCAATCTGTTTGGCTGTGTTAGGACACATCTTTCATGGCTGTCAAATCCTGAGGTGGGATCTGGACCAACAGTTTCTGGCTCAGAGGCTGGGACATTACCAGTGTGCCACAAAACATCAAGGCCAAAATGGAATAAACTATCACAATCATGACAAGCTGCATTTGGTAAATAGGGGAACAAAACACAGTGTGAACTTTTCAAATGGAAGATTTTACATAGAATTAGAATACAGATTGTGAATTTGACTACCTTCCTTGAAGTCAGTCCTTCATACAACTAAACTCACAAATCAGGTTTACATCATTTATTACAATATGTTTGCAGGCAGTAGGTTTGCGAGATTACAGCATGACCCCACACACCATCTGTGGGCATAGATTCTTACATTGTACTTGATAATAAGTGTTATTGAGCTGATCAGGTGGCATTGAAAGTGTATGCTCTTCTTTTAAAATTGATTGCCGAAAATTCTTTGTGAAGATTAAAAGTAGGGAAGATAGCCAGACCATATTTGAAGAAAATCATATCCTTCTGCAGACCGAGGAATCAACAGAGACAAAAATCCAGCTCCTTAAAATATAAGATAAAAGACTGAAGGTGTATTAAATTGTCACTTCAGACATAGCTAGGTCAAAAACTTCATAAATTACAGTCAAAGAACTAAGTGCCACAGTCTGTAGTTTACAAGGTGAAGAAGACAACTCTCCATTTGCTGAGTATAGGTGCCTATACTGGAAAATTCATACATCTTAGTTATTCATAAATGAGCTGCCTACAATGTTCACACTGCAGAACAAAAACTGTTTTAGCTCCCTGCTGATTCTCACCTTGCTGGTGAACTGCAGTTGGCGGATTGCGCAAACTGGGCCCAAAAATCTGGCCTTCATTGAGGCATAATGCATGGCTAATGACTGAAGGAGTGCATCTGTGCTGTGTGTGTGTCAGGATCCACTCTATTGCATTTTGGTTCTTTCAGGTTTCACACCCACAATTTGTGCACAGATTTACTCCTGTTTAGACAATGTCTAAAACAAATATTATTTCTACTGATTTTTGGCAATAACACCAAGCTATAAAAGTAGAACTAGGAGATATCTCTGATACTACATGTTTTTTTAAAAGAACACATGCTTCAAGACAAAATTAACAGTTAACTGAATCCTTAAAAAGCAAATCAAATGTGCTCCAAAATTGCAGTGCTTTATGATAAAAGAAAAATTATGTTCAAATGTTAGGAATCAGGAGAGTTTTAAATCTGTATAGTTCATTTTTATTAAAAAGAAAACAAAGACTGAACATGGATGAGAGTACAATACCTACAATGTTATATATAGGTCAATACAGGCTGTAGTTATTTCATCGTCTTTCGGGAGCAATCTGAACAGATTTAGGATTCATCGTGCACGAGCAGCTCTTCCATAGCTCATCTCAGCAGCTATTCTGCAGCTAAGACACAGAGCTGCTGTAAAGTTCAAAGACTCTGTCACTTGCCTACAGAGACTGCAAAAGCATCACAGAATGTGGATCAAAAATAGTTTTCCTTTTGAACCACCCCAACAGAGATAGCTGACTCCATCACCGTTACCGTAACCTTCTCTAACCAGTTGGCAAACTCAATACAGAGCAGGGATCCAAACCTAGAACCAGCTTGAGCTACAAAATCAAATTACCATTCACGCTGTCATTTCAGACAAAACATCCTTCATATGAAATGTTTTTCCTTACAAAGGCTGCTTGACCTGATGAATATTTACAGCCAATTTCATTTTGCCACAATAACACATCATCCCACCACTGCCTGCAGCAACATTTGGGGTGGCACGGTGGCTCAGTGGTTAGCATTGCTGCCTCACAGCGCCAGGGATCCGGGTTCGATTCCACCCTTGGGCGGTTGCGTGTGTGAATTTTGCACATCGTTCCCACGTCTGTGTGGGTTTCCTCCGAGTGCTCCAGTTTCCTCCCACAGCCCAAAGATGTGCAGGTTAGGTGAATTGGCCGTGCTAAGTTGGTCGTAGTGTTCAGGGATGTGTAGATTAGGTGGGTTCATAGGGGAATGGGTCTGGGCGGGGTGCTCCGTGGGTTGGTATGGACTTGTTGGGCCGAAGGGCCTGGTTCCACACTGTAGGGATTCTATGAAATAATCAAGAAGTTTTTCTATTAAAAGCAGTCTATGTATATGTGAAACAATCAATCACTCAGTTTTTAAAAAATCCTCAGCGCCAAAGAGTCAGCTAGACTCAACATTAGATTGTTCTCTCTCCATGGATGCTGCCTGACCCACTGTGATCTCCAGTATTTGCTGTCTTCAATACAGATTCCAGCATCTGCAGTAATTTGCTCCTACATTGTGTAACTTTGCTCAGTTTTAGCTGAGCCACTAGGTGGAGTGCTTGTTCAACAGTAGAGTTCCAGCTAGTGGACAGAGTGTGCCCAAATAGTCAGTTCAATAGCATAGCCTGGAGTTGTGCATCAGGACCATGCATAGTCTGTGACAGAGCTGATTCAGTGGGAATTGCCCAGAAAATTGAAACTTCTGATGAGCAACTCGCCTGTCTGGAACCCGCTGAGAAAGCTCCTTAAAATGTGAAAACCTTGCAGGTTCCAATTCAATTAATCTTGTTTATTTTTATTCATTCACAGGATGCGGATGTCATGGGCCAGGCCAGCATTTATTGCTCGGAGGGCTGTTGAGAATCAACCACATTGCTGAGTGTCTAGAGTCACATCTGGGGCAGATTAGGTATGGATGGCACATTTCCTTCCCTAAAAGGACATCAGTGAACCTGATGGGTTTTCCCAACATTCAGCAATGGTTTCATGGTCATTGTTAGATTCTTAATCCCAATTTATTTTTATTGATAACAAAACGTGAGGCTGGATGAACACAGCAGGCCCAGCAGCATCTCAGGAGCACAAAAGCTGACGTTTCGGGCCTAGACCCTTCAGAGAGGGGGATGGGGTGAGGGTTCTGGAATAAATAGGGAGAGAGAGGGGGAGGCGGACCGAAGATGGACAGAAAAGAAGATAGGTGGAGAGGAGAGTATAGGTGGGGAGGTAGGAAGGGGATAAGTCAGTCCAGGGAAGACGGACAGGTCAGGGAGGTGGGATGAGGTTAGTAGGTAGGAGTGGAGGAGTGGCTTGGGGTGGGAGGAAGGGATGGGTGAGAGGAAGAACAGGTTAGGGAGGCAGAGACAGGTTGGACTGGTTTTGGGATGCAGTGGGGGGAGGGGACGAACTGGGCTGGTTTTGGGATGCGGTGGGGGAAGGGGAGATTTTGAAGCTGGTGAAGTCCACATTGATACCATTGGGCTGCAGGGTTCCCAAGCGGAATGTGAGTTGCTGTTCCTGCAACCTTCGGGTGGCATCATTGTGGCACTGCAGGAGGCCCATGATGGACGTGTCATCTAAAGAATGGGAGGGGGAGTGGAAATGGTTTGCGACTGGGAGGTGCAGTTGTTTATTGCGAACCGAGCTGAGGTGTTCTGCAAAGTGGTCCCCAAACCTCCGCTTAGTTTCCCCAATGTAGAGATAGCCACACCGGGTACAATGGATGCAGTATACCACATTGGCAGATGTGCAAGTGAACCTCTGCTTAATATGGAAAGTCATCTTGGGGCCTGGGATAGGGGTGAGGGAGATAGTGTGGGGGCAAGTGTAGCATTTCCCATTATCACTTATTTTTATTGAATCAAATTCTACTACCTGGGTCCCCAGAACATTATTCATCCAGAGACCCAGGTACTGTAGTGATTATATCACTAGGCCATCAGCTGTAGAGGATTAAAAACCTTCTTTAACATCTGACATCCATGACTCACTCACTACTGACCCCCTGGACCCACCAACTATACCTCTGATCCGCACTCTCATTCAAACCTGCCCAACCTAAAACATACCCCTGCCATTCCTAACAGCCCCCGCCTCACCTCGGATTTACCCCCACCCCCAGACCGAATCACTGCACACCCCTAACAGGGCAATTCCCCTACACATCCAGAACCACCAATTCCTCAACACTCACCTTCCACACCCAGTGCCCTGCCTTGACCCATCCAAACCCAGTTTACAGACCCAGTACCTTGCCTCAATCCAACCACACAGCAGCCGAATCACTGCCACTTGATGACTCCCATTCCACCTCTGAGACTCAAAGCCCATAACCTCTAAATGCAGCCCCAACCAACAAGCAGGCTCCCCTGTCCCCCGTCTGACCGTAAGCATTCATTCACTTACCTCTGCACCCTACCTAGTTGGCACTGTAACCCAATTGCCCAACTGCCAACCTAAGCCTGCACTGACATTACATGGTTTACCCTTTACACTTTCACAGGAGTTGTCAAAGGGTTGGACGTTTAAAACCATGGAACACAGCTCACTGACTGAATGCTGCAAAATGGGGCTGTGGTGTCTATAAAGATCTCCTTTGCTGCTGGATTCATAGACAGGTTCATCACAGGAAGCTCCTGACTAGGAATCTCCAGCACACAAGTCATCCAGATATAATTTTTAATCCGGTCAGGGTCAGAAATAGGGTTCCCACCAAAGAGGTATTGATCAATCTGCTGCAATGTGAGTACCCTGACTGGAATCTGTGCACATCAGAGTGATAATAATCAGGCAGTTTGTTTTTGGATTTATTCCTCAAGGGACAAATGCTGTCCTGGATAACACCAGCAACTCTCCTGCTCTTCTCTATGTAGTGCCACAGGATGTTTCACATTCACCAAAGGGAGCAAACAGCTTAGTAGCACATCCAAAAAGCAGCAGTACAAACATTCCCTCAATATTCCATCATGAACGCACTGGATTGTTGTATTCAAGTCTGTGGGATAGTGACTCAGGGTGCAAGTTCTACCCGCTAAGCCATACTGATATACAATCTACTACTTACAGGTTTCTATTTAGTAACAGGGAGCTGCCTAGGATGTGGACCTTCAAGATGAACTCAAGTCATAAATGTTTTGAAAGAAAAAAATCAAATGGAGAGATTTTGGGAAGACCGCAGAGGAAATCTAGCAGGGTATAGACTGAATTAAATAATTAACTGCTGATTTGTAAGAAACTAGCTTAAAAAAAAATTCTCCAGCAATATTAATGCCCAACTCAATTCTGAAAGTAGAGTTGGTGGGTTTGGTTCATAACTTCTGGACAAGGTCCAGCCCTTTTGACACTGGAAGGGCTCCCACTATTTGTTTTTAATTGCTACTGAGCTATCTAAAATTTCTATGTTAACACTCCACTCTTTTATTTGGAATGGATCATTAGAGGTTAAATTAAACAAAGTTCCAGGCCTGGTATCACATTGAAATTAAAAAATATACTGCAGATATTTGAGTTTGAAAATAAAAACATAAATGCTGGAGAAGCCCAAGTGTGGCAGCATCTGTGGTGAGAGAAACAGATTTAATGTTTCAAGTCCAATATGACTCTTTATTTCAGAACAAGTAGTGGCAACAAACTCAAAACCAAACTCTGTTTTTCTCTCCACAGAAGCCACCAGACTTGCTGAGTTTCGTTATGCTGAACTGACTTGCCAGGTCCACGCACCATGGCTAATAGATGCGGTGGTAAATGTGGAAAACATGTCTGAATAAATCCTCTGCATTTTCCTACCACTTGGTCTGAAAATACTGGAAATGGAATGTGCATCCTAATGTCACTGGAGACTAAAACAATAGGTATTGACAGAGGATTAATCAGCAGTGGAAAGATTCAAGCATTCACCGGGAGTAAATATGAACAATAAGACTCATCTGAAAGCCTAATCCTCTTCATCCTGAAGAGATGTTCTACCTTTTCCAAGATGCTATTTAGAAGTTGAATAAGGATCCATTTTGCCTTAGCATGAGGACATCCACAAACAGCTGACTGCAAAACACCACAGCTAATAACCTGCTGTCAAAAAATGATTCTCTGCTACTCAGCGTGATCTGTAATCAATTTCAAAGCAGCAAAAAGTATGAACCAAGAATGCTGCAGGCTTCAAAGAGGCAAGCAAGGACACACTGGTTTCATTCTATATCCCTTATTAATCTCACTGGGCCTCACATGATTAACTTCACTGCAGTACAAATATAGCATGGGATGGTAAGAGTGGGAGAAAACTGAACCTCCTACACAATGACCTACAGCATGGCGACATAGGGAAAATAAATAGGTCTTCGCTTCAGGCCATATTTTCAGAAAATGACGTTAACAGAATCAGCAATTGAGCAGCAGTGGCCACATACTTTAAAATCCAAAGTACCATCTGTAAATGGACTAACGTTATAACAAATCCACCAGGAACTCAAAGTATGCATTATAAAAGCTAGTGGTTCATAGGGGGAGAAAAAATCCACTCAACTCAGCCCTTTGGGCAACAGTTTAAATTAGGGAGTGAGCAAATGACTGCGTATTCCCAGTGTCACTTTTCAATGCTTTTAATTTTTTCTGAATCTCTCCTACCAATTGTATTTTTTACCCCTGCTTTTTGTACTTCAGTACTCCTTAATGTGAAGTTGTGCATTTCCTCTCCCATCCTATTTTATCATTCCAAAGTGCAGCTACATTCAAACACACATACATCACACACAAGAATGCAGATTACAGATAACATTTTCAGGAAATCCAGAGGGATTAAGTACCTCTATCCATTATGAAAAGGATAATGTACCCATGAATCATTTATGAGTCCACATCGACCGTATAAATCAAACAATCCACTAATAACTCTGCACAACTGCTGCTCTTTTTATTCACACGAAACGTGCTCAAGCAATGCAGTGCAAGAGAGAGCAAGAAAAAAAAATCCTAAACTATCTGTAACCTTTCTGTTGAAACACCATTTACAGATGATGTTTAGGATGTCACAATAAGGCTGTAAAACACTTAAATACTTTGGTCCAATTCAATTCCATTACAGTGTTTAGGTTGCAGAACACACTTTATATTGCCTATGTATGAAAAATGGAAAACAACTAGAGTCTGATACGTCTTACAATATTGCCCCCTACTGAAAGTGCAAAGAAATCTCTGGAACCTTAAAATGATTTAAAACTAGTGTTTATGCCCTGTGAAACTGAGCAGCAGAATTACTCTTGCTCTGATTAGACAAGCAGAATAGCAGAATCAGACGTTATCTGTAATCCTGTATAGGATGAAACAAAGAACATTATGCCAAAAAGATCAACTAATTTATGGCATCTGCCCAATGCTTACAAAATAAGCTGCACATTCCTATTGTTATATACACACACGACACTGCACGTCAAAAGAACCTGGTGTTGTGAATTGTGGAGTTTCTATTAAGTGTAAGATCCACAAATAACCTGTGGAGCCTTCTAGTACCTTCATGTGTGAAAATTAGACAATATAAGTTACGTGATCAAGAGACTTTGGGTTGGGATGTCAGTTGTTATCACAATCAATGACGTGCATCCAAACGTACAAATTTCCAGCAAGAGACATATTGATCGTAATCAGCAATGCAAATGCTGGCTGCTTAGTATGCCCTTCCTTACCACAGTAACACTTGAGGGCAACTGTAGCCTTTCTAATGTCACACACGGCAAGCTCAGTTGAACCTTGTGCAGGGGAGGGGAAGCAATGGTTATGACCTCAGGAATACAGTAAAAGGGGCAGCCCGAGTAAGACACCAAGCACTTTGTGAGAAGTTAAAATAGCTTTTAAGATATGAAATCTTAATTTAAAGAACATTTTAAAACCTATAACCAAATGCATTAATGGGACAGAAAGGCAACCTGTTAGTTAACTGATCCAGAGGTATTTCTCCTCCAATGCAGGAGGGAGGGTTTTGGATTCTTGGATAATTGGGGCTCTTTCTGGGGTAGGTGGGACCTCTACAAGCAAGATGGTCTTCACCTGAACCAGAGGGGTACCAATATCTGGGGGGGGGGGGGGGAAATTTGTTAAGGCTATTCGGGTGGGTTTAAAATTAATTCAGCAGGGGGATGGGCACCAAAATTGTAGTTCGACTATAGAAAAGGTTGAGAGTAGGGTGGTCCGAAACAAAGTTTCAGGGAAGCAAGATGGCACCAGCAAGCAAGAAGTTTTGTTTGAAGTGTGTCTACTTCAATGCCAGGAGCGTCCGGAATAAGGTGGGTGAACTTGCAGCATGGGTTAGTACCTGGGACTTCGATGTTGTGGCCATTTCGGAGACATGGATAGAGCAGGGACAGGAATGGTTGTTGCAGGTTCCGGGATTTAGATGTTTCAGTAATAACAGAGGATGGTAAAAGGGGGCGGAGGTGTGGCATTGTTGGTCAAGGACAGTATTACAGTTGCAGAAAGGATGTTTGGGGACTCGTCAACTGAGGTAGTATGGGCTGATGTTCAAAACAGGAAAGGAGAGGTCACCCTGTTGGGAGTTTTCTATAGGCCTCCAAATAGTTCCAGAGATGTAGAGGAAAGGATAGCAAAGATGATTCTCGATAGGAGTGAGAGAGACAGGGTAGTTGTCATGGGGGACTTCAACTTTCCAAATATTGACTGGGAACACTATAGTTCGAGTACTATAGATGGGTCAGTTTTTGTCCAGTGTGAGCAGGAGGGCTTCCTGACACAGTATGTAGACAGGCCAACAAGGGGCAAAGGCACATTAGATTTGGTACTGGGTAATGAGCCTGGCCAGGTGTTAGATTTGGAAGTAGGTGAGCACTTTGGTGGTAGCGATCACAATTCTGTTATGTTTACTTTAGTGATGGAAAGGGATAGGTGTATACCACTGGGCAAGAGTTATAGCTGGGGGAAAGGCAACTACGATGAGATTAGGCAAGATTTAGGGAACATAGGATGGGGAAGGAAACTGCAGGGGATGGGCGCAGTAGAAACGTGGAGCTTATTCAAGGAAAAGCTCCTGTGTGTCCTAGATAAATATGTACCTGTTAGGCAGGGAGGAAGCTGTAGAGTGCGGGAGCCGTGGTTTACGAAGGAGGTGGAATCTCTGGTCAAGAGGAAGAAGGCGGCTTATGTTAGGATGAGATGTGAAGGCTCAGTTAGGGCACTTGAGGGCTACGAGGTAGCCAGGAAAGACCCAAAGAGAGAGCTCAGAAGAGCCAGGAGGAGACATGAGTTGTTGTTGGCGGATAGGATCAGGGTAAACCCTAAGGCTTTCTACAGGTATTTAAGGAATAAAAGAATGACGTAAGTAAGATTAGGCCCAATCAAGCATAGTAGTGGTAAGTTGTGTGTGGAGTCGGACGAGTTAGGGGAAGCACTAAATGAATATTTTTCAACAGTATTCACTCTAGAAAACGACAATGTTGTCGAGGAGAATACTGATACAGGCTACTAGACTATGTGGGATTGAGGTTCACGAGGAAGAGGTATTAGAAATCCTACAGAGGGTGAAGATAGATAAGTCCCCTGGTCCGGATGGGATTTATCCTCGGATCCTCTGGGAAGCCAGAGAGGAGATTGCCGAGCCTTTGGCATTGACCTTTAACTCGTCATTGTCTACAGGAATAGTGCCAGATGACTGGAGGATAGCAAATGTGGTTCCCCTGTTCAAGAAGGGTAGTAGAGACAACCCTGGTAATTATAGACCAGTGAGCCTTACCTCAGTTGTTGGTAAAGTGTTGGAAAAGGTTATAAGGGATAGGATTTATAATTATCTAGAAAAGAATAAATTGATTAGGGATAGTCAGCACGGTTTTGTGAAGGGAAGGTCGTGCCTCACAAACCTTGTTGAGTTGTTTGAGAAGGTGACCAAACAGGTAGATGAGAGTAAACCGGTTGATGTGGTGTATATGGATTTCAGCAAGGCGTTCAATAAGGTTCCCCACAATAGGCTATTGTACAAAATGCAGAGGAATGGAATTGTAGGAGATAAAGCCGTTTGGATTGGAAATTGGCTTGCTGAAAGAAGACAGAGGGTGGTAGTTGATGGGAAATGTTCATCCTGGAGACCAGTTACTAGTGGTGTACCACAAGGGTCGGTGTTGGGTCCACTGCTGTTTGTTATTTTTATAAATGACCTGGATGAGGGTGTAGAAGGATGGGTTAGTAAATTTACAGACGACACTAAGGTCGGTGGAGTTGTGGATAGTGACGGAGGATGCTGTAGGTTGCATAGAGACATAGATAAGTTGCAGAGCTGGGCTGGGAGGTGGCAAATGGAGTTTAATGCAGACAAGTGTGAGGTGATGCACTTTGGTAGGAGTAACCAGAAGGCAAAGTACAGGGCTAATGGTAAGATTCTTAGTAGTGTAGATGAGCAGCGAGATCTCGGTATCCATGTAAACAGATCCTTGAAAGTTGCCACCCAGGTTGACAGGGCTGTTAAGGCGGCACACAGCGTTTTAGCTTTTATTAATAGAGGGATCGAGTTCCAGAACCAAGAGGTTATGGTGAAGCTGTACAAAACTCTGGTGCGGCTGCACTTGGAGTATTGTGTACAGTTCTGGTCACCACATTATAAGGATATGGAAGCTTTGGAAAGGGTGCGGAGGAGATTTACTAGGATGTTGCCTGGTATGGAGGGAAGGTGTTACGAGGAAAGGCTGAGGGACTTGAGGCTGTTTTCATTAGAGAGAAGAAGGTTGAGAGGGGACTTGATTGAAACATATAAAATAATCAGAGGGTTACATAGGGTGGATAGGGAGAGCCTTTTTCCTAGGATGGTGACGGTGAGCACGAGGGGCATAGCTTTAAATTGAGGGGTCATAGATATAGGACAGATGTCAGAGGTAGTTTCTTTACTCAGAGTAGTAAGGGAATGGAACGCTTTGCCTGCGACGGTAGTAGATTTGCCAACTTTAGGTACATTTAAGTCGTCATTGGACAAGCATATGGATGTACATGGAATAGTGTAGGTTAGATGGGCTTGAGATCGGTATGACGGGTTGGCACAACATCGAGGGCCGAAGGGCCTGTACTGTGCTGTAATGTTCTACGTTCTATTACTTTCTTCTGTGACCCAGCATTACAGAAAAACACTATTCTGTACAGTAGAAACTTCACGTTATTCAGTATCCACTATTCAATCGCGTTATAGCCAATTCACATTAACAAAACATGCAGTATGGCAGAAATACCTGCACCTTATTTAGCATTTGTTAGATCCATTGAAGCTATCTGGTGTGCTTCCACTGACACATTCAGACTTTGAGCATTTGTTTACTTTTACATACCACACCTGTGACTTGCTGCTTTTATAGATAAGCAATTTCCTTCCACTTACCCTGTGATCAGCGCTTGCTGAAGATTCTTGCAGGCCACCAGAGTCTCTCCTGTAAACATGTGACACATGATGACATTTGGGCACTTTGTCATGAACGATATCACTGCATCATGCTGGAAGGTTCCATGCCTAGAAACTATGCAGAATCGCTCCAGTGATGAGCAGTGCCCCAGTGCTTGAAAGAACTGTGCACTTGCTGACAAGTACGGCTGTTCTAGTCTGCAGGAGGAACAAAATAACAACAAACTGCAAGTCAGAACTGCAGGGTAGATTGCCCCTAGTAGGATAATAGGTCGGCACAACATTGTGGGCCAAAGGGCCTGTACTGTGCCGTATTGTTCTATGTTCTAGAATGGGGTGTTCTACAACCTTGTAAAGTATCAGCTTTCAAAGTAGATCTGCATTTTCATCACATCCTACCCACACAACAAAGTTCAAATATAAATTAGTTTTTATTCTTGTTCAACGCGTGGATACTTTATTGCTTTTCCAAAACCTCAACTTTTATTTCTGTCTGCTTGGAACATGTCTAGTTGCCAATTCTGGCTCATCACTCCATCAGTACTAAATTAACAAGAAGGAACTAGATCGATATAAAGATTTTGGTTTCTTCCCATATTGCATATCAATTATTTTCCCTTTACAAATTCTTATAACCGTCTTTATGATGACATCTGCCTGTGTAGACGCGTCATGTTATAGTTCTGTCACTTTCTTGAGAACCAGGATTCAGTGTTGCATTCTCAGCTCTTACTTGGTGTCATTTTGTACTTATCTGGACATTACGCCAGAAGTTCAAAACTAGAGAGAGATCAGCTGATCCCCAGTCTAATAATTTCCTTCTGGCAACAAGCATAACATCACATAACAATAACCTCTTGGTCACAAAAGGAACTTTGACAGTATACACCAGAACCATACCTCAGCGTGTGCCGAAATTTTTAAAGATAGGTTTGAAGGATGATAGAAGTGGGGGGAAACTCTTCATACACCCTCGTGAAAATAAAATGATAATTTTCTTTTTCAAATTGCTCATGGAGGTGACAGTGCCACTGGCAAAGGCAGCAATTGTTGCATTCAAGACTATGAACTCACCCAGCAACCTAATACTCTGAAAGAGTACTCAATTTGGTCACCTTGCTGGCATGTGTATGTTTGGATTTTAAGTAAATATGTGACTTTTTTATAGCCAAAGAGCAGCCAGCCAAGTTTTACCAACAATCAGATTGATAATGCACAACAGCAAATATATTCATGAAGTAATTCTCACATGCAGAAATATCAGAGTATGATTTACAATGAGCAGGTAAAGGATAATGGATGTGGAGTAAATGGTACGAGAAATAGAAAGGTAAGGATTAATACACAAAGGAAAAAGTTGTTTCTGGTGTATCTCTGCTGAGCATCATGACAGCACAGACCGGACAAAGGGCTGCAAGACTTTCAAAACACATCTGAAAGCTACTTAAGTGTGCCCTGCTACCTTAGCCACTTCCTCTTAACTTGCTTACCCAAGCATCACAAACCCCAAGTGTCTAGGCCTGTCAAACCACAGACTCCTCCTTCCCAGATGCTGCCAAAACAAAGTGTAGGATACCTGCAATTACTCCAACTAAACTAAACATACATGATCCAAGCCTACTGAGCCCACCCTTAGAAGCCTCTGACATGCACCCAAACTTCCAAATCCCTTACCCAGTTTTTCAGATTGTCTTCCTGATACAATCTAGCCACACTCCACCACTGCTTATTAGGGCAGTTTAGCCTCCATATTCCACCATATAACACAATCCTATTTGTGCTCCCTATCCCTAATGAGAATGAGTTCCATGCCCAATGATTCCAACATCACCATGTTTCCTCCAAGCCTCAATCCTTGTTCTCCTATTTCCTCTCTCAGAATATATTTATCCCATGAGCACCCTGACAAGCTCTCCCTGTTAAATCTTAGTACTGAACTCCACTCAAAACACATCATGCCATTTGCTGTATATGATGGGCTTCCAAATTCAAGTGAGAATTATCAAAACCGAATATAGAGAGAGATTTGAACATGCGCAGGAACCAGTGATGAATTGAGGAACATCCCAGAAAAAGGAGCTTCAACACTGACAAGAGGAAGGGATTCAGAAACAAAAAATGCAGCATTCATATTCCAATTAGAGAGAGATAATTTGGGAAAGATAATGACAAAACTGGGGAAATGGAACGTTAAACAGTTCTAGGACTGTTTTCATGATTACTGGGTGTCGCAAGGAAGCTTACTGCCAATGAAGTATTTATGAAGTATAATCATTGCTTTAATGTAGGGAATGCAGCAGCTAGCTTTTGCATAGCAGAAGCACCAACAAACAGCAATGTGATCATGTTTTGTATCTGATATATGGCACAGAAACAGGCCATTTGGTCCAACAATCCAAACCAGCATGCATGCTCTACTGAAGCCTCTTCCCATTTTTTAAAAATCCAAATCTACCATTTTAATCCCTACTCCAGTAGCTTCTCAGATTCCCCATTTATGGCCATTTAAACTGTTCATTTCATCTACTTCCAGAGGTAGTGAAATTCACCACTCTCTGGGCAAAGTTGTCTGCTCTGAATTTTCTTTTGGATTTCTTGGTGACTGTCTGATATCAACCGCCTCTAGTTACACTCTATAAAAACCTGTTCTGTATGTGCGTAGGGACACAAAATTGGTAAGGACACCAGAGAAAACTCCCTTGTTTTCTTTGAAAACATGATATGGGTTCTTTCTTGTCCAGCAGACAGATGGGATGATACTTTAACATCTCATCTGGAAGATAGCATCTCTGACCTCCGTAATGGACAAATATTGGCTTTGATTGCCGTGCTCAAGCTTTGGAATTGCTTGAACACTGACCCTTGTGCCTCAAAGTCAAGAATGCTAACTATGCAATGACCACCATTCAGCAAACAGGGCTCTGTGGTTTTGATCATGTTGAAAAGTAAAAACAGATTCTCTTCCAGACTAGGTGACGTACAGAACTAACATCCTGCTTATTCTAAAATTACCCTAATTTAACCCAATGTGAGCTGCACCACAGAATAGTTACCATTCAGCATGTATCTATTACAACAGTATTACATACATACAAAGTCTTGATCTGAGACAGCCCCTCAAGATCAAGGATGACACTATTCCACGGATTCTGAAATGGCTGGTAAGTTCAATGTGTGCTCTGTAGACCCTATCACATGATGATGTTTGAACAATTGGGTAGATGGGCTGCTTGGAAGTTTGGGCATTCCTTCTGATGTCTTGACTTTTGCCCCTCTGTATTCCCAACAAAGTCTCTAGATGCACTTCCAAACAAAATTCTCCATTTCAGTCAGTTATAGGCTGGGTATTCCCAGCAGTCAGCTATGGTATATGACTTCTTCAGACATGTTCATTTCTACTATCACCTTTAATTCTCCTGTAATGACCATGGTCTGCCTAGTGCAATTGCTTTGAAATCATATCAGTCACGAGTGGCACGGCCCACAGAGCTGATTCTGCACGATCAGCTCTTCCATGCTAGGACTGTTGGCTTAGAAGAAGACATGGCTGTTGGACTGCCTTTCTTGCCACTCAGTTTGAAGAATAGTGTGAAGACAATGCTGGTGATAGTTTTCCAGTGCTTTCAGGTGTTTGTTGCAAGTTGTGGAAGTCTCTGAAGAATAATATCAGAGTGTGGCAATCTTTGCTGTCCAGTAAACCGTGCCCTTCGAGGGTTCGAGGCACAAAATGATCTCTGTCTCACCCATCGACAGCTTTATCCTTCCTTTCATGCCATGACCAGGGCCACGTTTCCTCAGCGTGCACCATTCTGGTTTGTTTGCTATATCTTTATAATGACTGTATTTGCAGAATTTCCATCATGAGGCTTTGATATTCCACAATCAGGTGGACATACAAAAGAAATTCAAATGTTGCACTTGTAATGTTTTTCCAGATTAACACTCTTAATCTGTGACATATATGCAAATCCTCCTCAAAGAAACTAAAACCTTTTCAATGGTTTCACCACTTACCAATACTTACACTGCAGTCTCAAGCAATGCTGGTTCATGCCACAGTATCTCCACACTTCATCACTTCTGTCTCTTCATCAAAATGTCAGTTCCACTTGGAGATTTCAAACTGTAACATTTTTAAAGTTGGAGGTTTTATTGAGTCACAATGGGAAGAAATCAGAAAGATGGTAGGATTGTTCAAAAAAAAAGGAATGGTGGGGCCACGGAGTGTTGGGGAAAGTGGGGGTGATCAGGTCCAAGGGTTTCAGAGAGTAGGGAAGAAGGGACAAGTAGGAAGAGGAACACAAGATGGCTATGAGAGGAGCAACGGGAAGAATATATTGAAAAGGGAAGGTGGATGAAAAAGAAAAAAAAGAGGGAGAAATTGTAAGGGAGAGGCTAGGTTTGCAAAAGATGATCAGGAAAAGAGGAAAAGGTAATGACAGGATGTGGAGCAAGTACAAGGAGCTGCCACTGGCAGGTGCCTTCTAGAATCCAGTATGGAAAGCAAAAGGCCCAGAGCAGAAAGAAAATAGACAGAAATAGCAACATTAAGATGATAGATAAGAGACGCATTTGAGAGATATTTAATTAAAACTAAACATGCAGGAGAGAAATATTGTGATGGCTGGAAGCCAAACATCTCAGCCCAAGGACACTGTTGCAATTGTTCCTCCGGATAGTGTCTGACTCTTGATGATCTTTATTGATGACTCTCTTTCCATCACTGGGTCAGTGGTGAGCATGCTTGCTGTCGATTGCAGTATGTAGCTCCAACCCCCAACCCACATATAATAAAATAGCCTGTGCCCGCACACAGCAAAGACTCAGTCAGGTTTGGACTGACAAGTAACATTCACAGCACATACAAGCCAGGCAATTAACATCTTCAATAAGTCAGAACTTAACCATCCAGCATTGCTGAAGCCTTACCATCAACATGCTTGAAACTTAATTGGAGTATTCAAATAAATACCAATGCTTCAGCAGGACCTGGGAATTCTGTGAATGGTTAACACAGCTCATGATTCTTTTAAAACTGCCCCATCACGTAGAAGGATGAGTCAGAAAGGAGGTAAAATACTTCTCACTCCTTCAACAGCACCCTCCACGAACTTTACAGACAGAAGTACAAGTTAAAAGGAATACAATCATCTATCAATAGGTCCAGATTCTGGAACTCCCTTTCATAACAGCACTGTGGGTACATCTATACACCAAGGACTGCAATGGTTCAAAAGGCATGTCAGTACAACTTTCTCAAGGACATTCAGAGACAAAGCGATAGAAGATCGCCTAAACAGTGACACACACTTCCCACAAAAGAATAAAATAAAACATAGCAGCTGTAAGTCACATTAGCCACTAAATAACTGCTGCCTGTTAAATCCTGTAGATAGTGATGCAGAATTCCCTGTAGCCACAATTCCAGTCTAACCACACAAACCCTATTCAACTCTGCAGCTTTATTTACGTTAATTGGGCACCGTGATGAATAAGCACTTCTTGGGTCAAAAACATGACCCTCAAGGGTCCTAGTATGTGTGTGCCAGAAACAAATCGAATTCTACAAATGAGCAATGTGGCACTGAACAAAATTATTCAAGGACAGAATAGCTGTATCAGAAGAAAAGGAAACTCCACCATTATTGCAAACAGTCATAATCTTTTCTCCGCCACCTATGACTGCGTAAAATGAACAAAACAATTAAACATATCACAGATCACTGCAGCATTATGGCAGTCAAACTAAGCGTTGGACAAGACGGCAATCACACATAAGTAAGCAGTACAAGAAAAGTCCACCAGAAAATGAATGTAATGTCACTTGAGAGCAGAGCAACACAGGCATAATTGTTGAATAAATGAGAAAGCTACTTTTACAGATTTCTTCCCCTCATTCCACATTTTTAAACTAGAAGCATGGTCCATAGCTGTTCATCATGCCATCTGCAGAACCACAGCTTCATACAAATGAATGGCATGCTCAGCTGCTCCAGTGGGCAGTTCAAAACTGGTAAAGACGACAGGTTTTCGCAACCGTACGAGAGTGAACCTGCTTTTTTTGTACACATTCAACCAATAATGGAGTCACTTTTATTTAAAGGATACCAGTTTTTTTTTATTTAAAAAAAAATCACCTTGTTAAAAAAATAGAATCCTCCTTCTGAAATGGTGGGATTGTAGTCAAGTCGATGATGGATGATTTATGCAGATCTTTGAACTGCTAGTACAGAAGCATAACCACTACACCACTATCACTAGTCATTCACTGCTCTTTAAGAGACTCTGCAAGACTGCATTTAAACATTGATTTTGCGCACTTTGTGACATCCTGAGAAATTAAAAAGGTGTTACAACAATGAAGTTCCCTTTATCGAGATTTACATACAGCTTCACGTGAAGATGCAAATGCTATAGACTTAAATGGTGAATCCTCTATTTCTGGAGTACATGTGAAAACTTCAAATTCTAAGAAAGACATGCTCTCACCTCAAGTCCTTCAACTGTTTGCAGTGTTTCAGCATTTCACACAAGGCTGGCATGTAAGCCACCTTACCCAGCAGCCCAAGGTTTGCCAGGGATAATGTCTGAAGCTGCTGACACTTCAGTCCAATGCCAATCAGCCCTGACCCTGTGAGAATGCCAGGAAGTTGGGCCAAGGTCAGACTGCGCAGGCGCTGCAAATGTCCAATAAGTGCCAGCTCTTCGTCTCGGATCCGCTGTGCTCGGTCACAGGGTGGCTGCATGTTCCTGATGGCAGGCTCATTTCGAGGCACGTTCGAGGAGAAACTGGACCCAATCAACTCCAGCTCTTCCAAAAAGGGAATATTCTCCAGTAGAGTCCCAAACACGGTTGCAGGCAAATTCAACGACAGCTGCTCCTGAATATTCCTTGGATAGGTCGAAACTCCAATTCGAACCTTCTTTCCCAGACCCCGGCGCACAGACTGCGCCTGCAAAGCTGGCACTGCATGGTTAGGCAGTTTGTCAGTGTTTTTGGCACTTTGCACTACACAACACACTGGGAGCGATAACGAACGCAACTGCTTCAGTCTTGCCAGAAGCAAGCACAAGTGCCTTCCAGTGCCCTCAGGGCTGTGGTGGTGAGCTGCAGACAGATTCAGGTGCCTCAGGTTAGTGCAACAGTTTACCAGTGCTTCCACCACATCGAAATCAATGTCATCTTTAGCCTTGCGAAAGACAGAGCAGTCTGATAGCAGGCAATGGACACAGCCGCTGAGGTTCAAGCTAACTAGTGACTGGACGTTTCTGCCTCCATTAATGATTTGGTGGCTCAGCTGACAGCCAGACAGTATGCAGTGGCTGAAGTTCAAATAGACAGGGTTGCTCAATGTAATCGTGTGCAAAAGTGAGGAATGTAGAAGTGAGGATCCATTCAACCAGGATCGAGGGAGCTGCAGTGCCTCCAAGCTAAAGTTTTTGGTCATGCAATCTAGAAAGTTTCGTGTGGAGCATCCAGTGTCAACAAAAACTCCAGGGACAGACAGGATAAAGGCACGCAAGTTCTCGGGAGTCCGAATGCTCAGAACTGACAGGTAAAACCTCCCAACTTCCTGGTTGACGTAGCCAGGTGACAGCCTTGCATAGAATACCTTCAGATTTTGATAGTGGGGGATGTTGCTTTGTCCAACCATCAGTTGGCCTGAGAGCATCTCTCCTTCACGAGTCCGATCTGGGATTTCAAAATAAAGCAATAGCCGCTCCAGATTTGTACAGCACGGAACAACACCATAAGAAGGGGTGAATAAAGTCTGCTTCAGTTCAGTTACTTTGCCAAGCGTTGCCTTACACTCACTGCTCAGTTGGCCCACATCAAATCCTTGGCTGACATCTAAAGCAAGGGACCGCAGGTTACAGAGTACAGACAGCATTCTGGACAGACGCAGTGATGTCATGCGGCATCCTGTCAGGTCAAGCTTCAGGATGTTTTTACATTTTACCACCTGATCAATAGTTGAGCCAGACAACCAATAGCAGCCACTAAGCTTCAGTTGTTGAATGTCACTAGCTATTTCTTTCAGCAGAGACGTCACTGTTGCGTCACTCTCCTGGAAACAAAACAAAGTTTATTTCAAAGGCTGTGAAAGTGAAAAATCCTTTAATAGAGAGCTTTGTTCTATAATAAATATGAGCAGTGCATTCACACAGCTACAGATGAATCAGTGGAACCTTTCACTTCCTCTCACAAAATGGGTGCTGCTTCATATCTTATAGAATTGAACCCCTGCTATTAAAAAAGTACTTGCCAATAAATATTAAGACTCAGCAAATGCGGTAAGAGGTGCAAAACCAAGGTCAGAAATTACTGCAGCAATCAATGGGCCATACCTCAGATCTCAAACAGGGTGCTGTGCTCCATTCTGGGGACTAGGGAGCAGCGAAGGAATAGAGAATGGAAAAGGCTCCTTCTCCTTAATTATACAATAAGGGAGCGGAAGTGAATAATATCAGAGCCTGATCAAGATATGGTCCACAACTTGAGCATGTCATCAATTACATTCACACATCAAGGATGACAATTAGACAAGGTACTAGAGTTTGATGTGAAAATCAACACAAAATGATCCTGCCTATTCTGGATTGATCAGCTTACTTCTGTACAAGAACAAAAAATAACTTTAAACATACAGCAGCTCACAGTTTGCATCTCATTAATCCAGATCAAACAGCATATTTAGAAAGGAGAAGCACCAAAGCACTAGGCACTTACAATCTCCAGCCAAAAATACTGTTAGAAATGTGAGGTTTATAAGATTATGTTTTCAGATTGCATCTTTAATTTAGGATAAATAGAAGGAATGAAGAAGTCTACATGACCTGCTCTGAATTCTACAGGCAGCACATTCAGGTTTTAGAGCTTAAAGGGGGCCCCCCAAGTTGTTTTGCTGCAAATACAGTGAGCACACCACACATTTCCAAAGTCCCAGGAAGGTGCTAGGAATGTCACGTTTTGTATACTATCATAGCTCAAATCATCTACTTATTTTCAACGTAGAATGGAACACAAAGTCTAAAGAATGGCTTATTAGCATTTCTACCTGGAAGTGAAGCCCTTATGATTCTAGTTGCCAAGGAGATGGGTGTTGAGAATCCATATTAAGCCATTGTAAAATGTCTGTCTTAGTGTGCTTTCTTGACTGAGCCATACAGACGTCAGGCTGGAAAAGAGGGCTGAAGACAGAGGTTCTGTGTACAGTCACCACACACGAACACAGGCAGGAGCTCACTGTCAAACTAAAAAGGACCGGCACTGAGGATTCAAACAAGATTGGAAGATTTGCCTAGCTTTGGCTGGAAGATGGAATCTCCAGGGTAATTTTCATTGGTAAAGTCAACTTGGGGATAAGAAGTTATCCAACTGGAAAAGGAAGAGAATAGAATCAAGTCCTCTGGAGTCAAGAATAACACCGGACTGGTTTCATAGGAACAGGAGTACACCATTCAGCTCAAGTTTGTTTGACCACTTAATAGGGTCATGGCTGATCGGTGGCCTAACTCTATATATCTGCCTTTGGCCATATCCCTTAATACCTTTACTTAACAAAAAACTTTACCTGTTACAGAATAAAAATTAACAACTGATTCAGCATCGCTTGTGGAAAGAGAGTTTCACAGTGTTTCCTAACATCTCTCCTGAACAGTTTGGTCCAAATTCCTAAGACTGTGGCCCCTAGTTCTTGAATCCCTAGCCAGTGAAAACAGTTTACGTACATTGACTTTTCCCATTGATATCTTGATGTCTTTGATCAAAGCATCCCTTAACCTTTACATTCTCCAGAAAACAGTCCTAATTTGTATAACTTCTCATAATATAACCCAAATCCAGGTATCATTCTTGTAAACAGAAGACTGACATGGCTGCTTAATTGTAATATAAAGAATAATAAAGGGTGATCTTCAGTGGTTTAAAATGTTTTTCTGTAGTTTAGAGCATAAGTTGCCCACTGAAATACCATTCAGCAAAAGAGATAATGGGAACTGCAGATGCTGGAGATTCCAAGATAATAAAATGTGAGGCTGGATGAACACAGCAGGCCAAGCAGCATCTCAGGAGCACAAAAGCTGACGTTTCGGGCCTAGACCCTTCATCAGAGAGGGGGATGGGGGGAGGGAACTGGAATAAATAGGGAGAGAGGGGGAGGCGGACCGAAGATGGAGAGTAAAGAAGATAGGTGGAGAGAGTGTAGGTGGGGAGGTAGGGAGGGGATAGGTCAGTCCAGGGAAGACGGACAGGTCAAGGAGGTGGGATGAGGTTAGTAGGTAGCGGGGGGTGCGGCTTGGGGTGGGAGGAAGGGATGGGTGAGAGGAAGAACCGGTTAGGGAGGCAGAGACAGGTGGGACTGGTTTTGGGATGCAGTGGGTGGGGTGGGAAGAGCTGGGCTGGTTGTGTGGTGCAGTGGGGGGAGGGGACGAACTGGGCTGGTTGAGGGATGCAGTAGGGGAAGGGGAGATTTTGAAACTGGTGAAGTCCACATTGATACCATTAGGCTGCAGGGTTCCCAGGCGGAATATGAGTTGCTGTTCCTGCAACCTTCGGGTGGCATCATTGTGGCAGTGCAGGAGGCCCATGATGGACATGTCATCAAGAGAATGGGAGGGGGAGTGGAAATGGTTTGCGACTGGGAGGTGCAGTTGTTTTTTGCGAACTGAGCGGAGGTGTTCTGCAAAGCGGTCCCCAAGCCTCCGCTTGGTTTCCCCAATGTAGAGGAAGCCGCACCGGGTACAGTGGATGCAGTATACCACATTGGCAGATGTGCAGGTGAACCTCTGCTTGATGTGGAATGTCATCTTGGGGCCTGGGATGGGGGTGAGGGAGGAGGTGTGGGGACAAGTGTAGCATTTCCTGCGGTTGCAGGGGAAGGTGCCGGGTGTGGTGGGGTTGGAGGGCAGTGTGGAGCGAACAAGGGAGTCACGGAGAGAGTGGTCTTGTCCCCACACCTCCTCCCTCACCCCCATCCCAGGCCCCAAGATGACATTCCACATCAAGCAGAGGTTCACCTGCACATCTGCCAATGTGGTATACTGCATCCACTGTACCCGGTGCGGCTTCCTCTACATTGGGGAAACCAAGCGGAGGCTTGGGGACCGCTTTGCAGAACACCTCCGCTCAGTTCGCGAAAAACAACTGCACCTCCCAGTCGCAAACCATTTCCACTCCCCCTCCCATTCTCTTGATGACATGTCCATCATGGGCCTCCTGAACTGCCACAATGATGCCACCCGAAGGTTGCAGGAACAGCAACTCATATTCCGCCTGGGAACCCTGCAGCCATATGGTATCAATGTGGACTTCACCAGTTTCAAAATCTCCCCTTCCCCTACTGCATCCCTCAACCAGCCCAGTTCGTCCCCTCCCCCCACTGCACCACACAACCAGCCCAGCTCTTCCCCCCCACCCACTGCATCCCAAAACCAGTCCAACCTGTCTCTGCCTCCCTAACCGGTTCTTCCTCTCACCCATCCCTTCCTCCCACCCCAAGCCGCACCCCCCGCTACCTACTAACCTCATCCCACCTCCTTGACCTGTCCGTCTTCCCTGGACTGACCTATCCCCTCCCTACCTCCCCACCTACACTCTCTCCACCTATCTTCTTTACTCTCCATCTTCGGTCCGCCTCCCCCTCTCTCCCTATTTATTCCAGTTCCCTCCCCCCATCCCCCTCTCTGATGAAGGGTCTAGGCCCGAAACGTCAGCTTTTGTGCTCCTGAGATGCTGCTTGGCCTGCTGTGTTCATCCAGCCTCACATTTTATTACCATTCAGCAAAAGTTGCTTTTAGCTTATTCTGCAATTCCTTTAAGTTGGCCACTGGGAATCCGAATTTCTTTTCAGAAAGCTGTTAGTCTTTACAGGGACCAAACTGAAACCTGGTGCAAAAAGAACTACTGTGCGTTAAAGGTTAAATTCAATTTCAGCAGAGAGTTAATCATTTGGCTTTACATTCCACAGTAAGCACTTCAGGCTTGCTCTACTGCCCTCTTGTGGCTACTTTCCACCTCAAACTCAATCTTCATCATTCCAAATTACATAATATTGCTCTGGTACAAAAAGCAATAACAAATTTCCTGGTTTACACGTAGATTTCCTATTAATCTTTGGGTATGTATTGTATTTTTTGTAAATCCATTTGATTTCAGGGCTTGCTGTGTTTTATTCCACTGATTTTTATGTCATTCATTAGTTTTAATCTTACCTTTGTAGACTCAATGTTCAAATGAAATGTTTCCTTTCACATATTTTCTTCCCCATGGTAATATCATGGAATGGTCTATCACAGGAGGCAGTTTGCCCCTCAGTCTGAGCCAGCACTTTCAAAGCACAACACAGTTAGTCCCACTCTCCCATTCTTTACCCAAAGCCCTGCAATTTTTCCTCCTTCAAGTATTTAACCAATTCTCATTTACAGGCTAACATTGAACCTGTGTTTACTATTGTCAGGCAGCTCATAACAAAATCTTTTAAATTATTGCTACAAAACAATTTAACTCCATCTGCCTCTGGTTTGATTGCCTATACCTTAAATCTGTGGCCTCTGGTCATGGTCCCTTCAGTCACTGGAAACAGGTGTGCTTTATTATCTAGTCCAAACTGTGAAAACAATGCATTCTTCTGCCCTCCCCTTCTTTTTTTTCCCCTTGATCATACAGTCAAGGCCTCATTCAGAGTCAAAAAACTGTGCAATTTTGTGCTAGCTGAGCCTAGCCCTATCCCGCATTGGATTTTCATACACTTCTACACCTCCTTCTGCAGCTGGTCCGCATATACCCTGTCCCATCCGTCCAAGGACGGGAGGAGCTGCCAGGCCAATCGAAGCTCCCTCTGCTGGATATCAGCTAACTCAGCAGGCACCCAGCAGTGACCCTGCAATCTTCCACCAGCTAAAGCATAGTTTATATCAACTTGAACATACTTTCGGCATTTCAGAAAGATACAGAGCATCTGTGCCATTATCAATTTTTGTCTGACTTTTCTCCAGTGAAGCTTGCTAGGAGTTGTTATTACAGTAAACAAAGCACTTTTATGTATGCATGTAACTGTTGAAATTTTGGAACTTCTGCTTCATAGTTTAGTCATTTGTCATGGAATAATTGAAACATGCAGAACTGGAAGATCTCAGATTCAACCAAGTGATTATTCTGGGTTAGCAGGGCAGTGTTTCTTTCAATTCTTTGAGCTTTGAGGGAATTACACGTCAGGCTGAAGAAACTGCAAATCTCTAAAGTTTAGCAAGGACAGACTGAGTGCTCCCTCCCCTGGGAAACACAAGCTCACCATGAAGTTTCACATGGAATGTGAACATTTGCCCTGGGTATCAGAGGGTATCTGGTCAATGACCACCAGGAAGACAGAAAAGGATAGAAAAAAAATTGAACAATCAGCGAGGAAATAACTGTATGCAATTCCCTGATAGAAGCAAGATGATCTCTGTGTCATCAAAGAATCAGAGTTACTAAAACTTTGTCCACATATGACAGACCTTCCACTCAAAAAGATGGTTTTGTGAAATTAAAGAGCTACACACCATTCTCAACTTGACATGACGACTCAAATAAAAAAAATGCACTGTTGGTCAACCTCACAGTTTTTTAACTTATCAGCAAAAGCACTTGCTTCGCTACTCATTCGATTTGCAAAGATCACAGAACAAAGATAGCCACTGCCTGTACCTGAGAGGTGCCGGTGCCATGGGCCAGCAACATACCAGATTAAGAGTGAACCTTCAAAGGTTTAACTATTGGTGATTTAACCTTGAATAATGCAACCATTTGCAAGAGATCACAGCCACAGGTAAGGTAATCTAAAATTATGTTTACACTTGTACATGAAACAACAACGTGAAAGCACAGAATCAAATGCTTCACCAAATTAAGTTATCAACTTTTATTAATATAAACAGAAAAATAAAAAGGAAGATCATTCTTGGACTCAACCAAGTGAGCTCAGTGGAAGTATTTCATTAGAGCAAATTTCAAAGGAAAATTGTTTGGAATCATAATGGAACATAAAGTAGGGGAAAGACACAAACTAAAATGCTGTGCAGGCACCTTAGTGCCAGAATGTTAGTTGAACAAAGAGGAATCAACGGTCAATTTGATGCTGCATACGTCCTTGACAGTACGCTGGCAGTGGAGACCAGGAATGCAGAAAATTGAGGCAAACCACCCCTAACAACCCTCCCTGAAGTGCTATTCTACTGCCACTAAAGTTGATCAGCCATCGCATCTGCTTTGCCCAAGATCATCAGAAATTACACATATAAGGGTAAGTTAACTGACTTTGCAGGGCATATGTTAATCAATGTGCTTGTTAAATGATCTGTAAGGGTAACAAGTGGTTTTTCATTTTCTTGCAGCATATTTCACAAGAATCACATTCTGTAGTTTCTACAATTCCATTCATAGAGAAACAAAATTGGTAGCTGATTGGGTTTTGCAGCAGTACATCTTCTTAGCTAATTTTAAAGTTTAAAAGTCAACAAGTAGACCAGGTTTTTTTTTTAAATTAAATCACTCCAAAGAGAGATAGTTGATTGGGAGTCATTTCAGTTAACTCAGATGACTCGACAGCTGGTTTGTGATGCAGAGTAATGAAAACAACATGGACTCAAATTCCTGCTCCAACTGAGTTACGATAAATGATTCTCCTTCTCAGCCTCTCCCCTTGCCTGAGGTCTGGTCACCCTCAGGTTAAATCACCCCCCATCATCTCTCTTTGAGAGAGAGAGTAGAACCCTATGGTCTGGTAGGATTATGGTGACTTTACCTTTTTTATAGATACAGAAAAAGGTTTGACTGCAACGTGCTAGATTTGGCTTATGTCTGAATCTAGTCTTGGCAATATAGTTGAATAGTCAAGACTACAACTGGGGAAAGCTAATGCATTACTTCCCAGCTCCCAATTTATTTTTTTGCTCCTGGGGTTAGAAACAATGGCCAGCTCAGATTGAAATTCTTTTATTTCATCCCAGTTTGGTGTTGAAATGAAGTTGTTTAGAACACTGAATGTAAACACAGTGGAAGTCAATGAAAGGATTTCACAGTTCACATTCGGCTGTAAAGTCACCAAATTGAAACATTGGCTCAATGTCTGATCCTAAATACGTGCAGCACTTTCTGACTGTATTCCAGAGGGCTCAGACTCCAGCTATCTCCCATTGTCACAAACTATTAATACGATGCACAGAGTAGCAGTGGGTTGCTGATTTACCTGGTACTCCTTGTGCAGAGTGACAGAGCTGACCAGGCTCTTGTCCATACACAGAGCCGCCAACTTTCTATTCACTTTCCGGACATTGAGCAGGAGGTCGCAGCTGGGTACAAACCTCAGGATGGTCAACAGAATCTCATCGGAAAACTCGGTCAGGTTGAGGGACTGGGTGTGGGGTCGGGGTTGGGGTTTGGCCTGCTCCTGCTCCTGCTCCGGCTCCGGCTCCGGCTCCTCCCCGCTCTCCATCTCTTCAGGCGCCGGCTTCAGTTAACAGCTCACTCGGGGGCAAGGCAGCACATCAACAAACAACTATATTAACGAATAACCAAGACGTAAATAGGAAAAGCTTTAAATAAAAATATTTCACGCTCCCTGACAGTCCGAGGCAGAACACAGAGCACATCCAATCCACTGCCACTCACTCTGCCTGCACCAACAAACTAACGGCGCTGCTCCGGAACTTAATTCCGACACACGCACTGTGGAATCCGCCCCGCATGCCCCATCGACTTCTGCCCCGCATGCCCCATCACTTCCGCCCCGCACGCACGGTGAAACCCGCCCCGCATGACCCATTGACTTCCGCCCCGCACACACAGACAGCCGCACCACATGTCCTATCGACTTTCTGGCCTGCTCAAGCCCGACTTCCGCCACACGTACCGCCTGACTTACGCCCCGCCTGCTCCCCCAAGCGTCCGCCCCACTCACTCCCCGACCTCCGCTCCTAAGTCGAAGGCAACTGCGGTACACAGGGACAGGCTGTTCAGCCGCGCTTCATTTCCTGGAATCCGAGAGATTGGGTTTTCCTTTCCATCCCGGTGGCATCTAACAAGAATTTTACAAATAAAACAAAAACAAAGTTGCTGGACAAAACTCCATAGGTCTGGTAGCATGTGTGGAGGAGAAAACAGAGTTAACGTTTCGGGTCCGGTGACTCTTCCTCAGAACTGTTCCGACCGACCCGAAACGTTAACTCTGTTTTCTCCTCCACAGATGCTACCAGACCTATTGAGCTTTTCCGGCAACTTTGTCTTTGTTCCTGATTTACACCATCCGCAGTTCTTTTGGTTTTTATTAAGAATTTTACAACAGTGCCCTGCCCTCGTGTTTCTTTTGGAAGCGGACAACTCATCATAATTAAACAAATCATAAAAGGAAACTCGTCGAGATTAAATGATGTGCTAAGGAAGGGGCTCCGGACCCGAAACGTTAACACTGATATCTCTTAACAGGCGCTGCCAGACCTGCTGAGCTTTTCCAGCAACTTCTGATTTTGTTTGAAATTAAATGATAGTGTTTCCAGGATCGGTTATTGACTCCAATGCCGGGGAAAACTCGGTTCTCTAAGCGGATATCGTGTGACATTATGTCTGACCCATAGCTCTGTAAGGGTTAATAAAACAGTCTCACTCCGTTTCCCCAGGTCTTCTCACAGAGTCTTACAGCAGAGAAGAATATTCAGTCCGTTGTGCCTATGATTGTTCTTTGAATGAGTTGTCCCATTAGCCCGACTACCACTATTTTATCCATACACTTAAATAAAAACCGAAAGAACTGCGGATGCCGTAAATCAGGAACAACGAGGAAGCGTCACTGGGCCCGAAACATTGACTCTGTTTTTTCCACCACAGATGCTGCCAGACCTACTGAACTTTTCCAGGAACTTTGTTTTTGTTATCCATACATTTGTTTACTTTTTCTTTTCAAAGTACGTGTCCAATTCTACTTCGAAAGTTTCTGCCCAATGTATATTACTACAATTCATACTGTGGCTTGCTGTGTTAACAGCGATTGGAATAGGGTGATTACACTGTTTCTTCTTGACTCATAACGTGTGTGTTATTTTTTAAAAATATGTAACAGAGGCTTATCTTAGTATGAGCTCAATGTGAAACATATGTCGTGTCAGCACACTAGCCTCTGATTCGGGCCCGATTCCAGAGCCTTGGTTGACACATGAATGCAGTTCTGAGGGAGTGCCAAACTGTCAGAGATGATATCTTTTGGTTGAGACTTCGTACTTTCACGTGGATGTAAAGACACTGATCCCATAGCACTACATGGAAGAAGTGCAGATGAGTTACTCTCCAGGGTCACGGCCAAAACTTTACAGTTTTCTCATGTTCATGTCTCAGTGTCGTACAATGCTGGCAGAGCAATTAGGGACCAGGTGGATTCAACGTTTCACCTTTGAACATTACTGAGTTATCTGAGTTCAAGTATGGTGAAGATAGGGACCCTTCCATACGTTTCTGCATTCTATGAGTAACAAACAGGACTCATGCTTCTGTCTAAAGGGGCCCTAATGTTTGTTTTGAAGTAAAAGATGACCGATTGTGCTTGAAGGTTTTCCTGATTTCTGGATAAGGACTAACAAAGATTGCCCTCAGATGTAACGATATAATGAAAACGACCAAAGTATCAAAACATGAAAAAGGCCTAATCACAGCACCACCTACAGGCACATCGGTTATCAGCTGATTTTTAAAATATATATAATATATTATAAAATATTATTATAAATATATCTTTAAATAGCGGTTATCCACGAATCAACTCAACAATAGCTTTCAAAATGTTTTTTTGGAATAGAATTCTTAGAAAATGATTTATTTATCTTATTAGATGTGCTATCTATTCCTCAAGTATCAGAACTATTCTTGAAATATAGTCAAGTGTTTTGCATAAAAGAGGTAATATGGTGTGAAGTTGGATGAATACAGCGGGCTAAGCAGCTTCAGAGGAGCAGGAAAGCTTGACGTTTCGGGTCGGGACCCTTCTTCAGAAAAAGTGTTCTGCATAATGTGTATGCAGTTAGAGTTAAACGTGACCAACAAGACAGCTCTTACAAACAACAATTGGAACCTCAAAGATGTTACAGGTCTGAACTCTGTATTTCACGACGTTCAAACATTTACAAATTGAAATGTTTACCAGCAGCATTTTACACATCTCTTACTACATGACAATTCACATAATTTCAGCATTACTAGAATGCAATAAAGTGTAATTACATAAGCAGAAATTAGGTAGGTCAATGCCTTTACAGTAGCTTCAGGTAATAAACTGGTTTCCTCAATAAAGAATTTTTTCTCCGCTGGACTAACCAATGAGCAATAATAGTTTGTTATCATCAGTTTTGCTTTTGTTACATACATTATAATTGTTATTTCTCCAAGTTAAACCTTGTCTTTGATTCTACATCAGTTTATTCACTCTTTCAGCAGAAAACACACTTAAATTAAGCCAAATGTTCTGTTTCTGCAGGACTATCTTTTGTCTTTGCATCCCTGAAGTTTAGAAATTAATATGCAATGGTATATATTTAATTGAGTCCCTCTCACTATGTAGATGATTACTTTGTATAAAAATTGGCCAGTCTCCAGGGTCATCTCAGTTCAAACTTTGACTATGCTTCACCATTTAATAAAAGTTAACATTGTTGCAATACAAACGATTAATAGGAGTACTACATCAGTAAGTCAATTTATTCATCTTTTCCCTGAAGAATATTGCAGCCATTTCACATATATGATATACTTTTGGTATTTATTGCTAATTTGAGACAAGTTAACTTAAGATGCAAGATAAATCGTGATTAAAAATTAAATCCTTAAATTCCATGGAGATCTCCAGTTTCCCATGGCAACTTAGTTGCAAAAGGAGAACTACCTCGAGATTTCATGGCTCTGATATTTATACAATAACAGATAAAATAAATAGGACTTGTCTGTGCTTAGAAGCAGTCCTGCATTTTGAGGATAATATTGAACCAGAGGATTGTTCTTGGCTTTGGCACTATTGGCTCCAGGGTCAAGAACTTCGAAATGATTTTTGGGACTGCCTAGATTTTCCTGCATGTGATGTAGCATCCTTTGGAAGCAGGGACCTAGGATTTGTTCAAACCATGGGGAAAGTGGAAGATTTATGTTCAGTGGAGCTTGAGTATCTGTTTGATACGACTATTAGGCTTTTGGTTTGACATTTGTGGCAAGTAAAAAATCACAGATCTGGCAGCAATAGCTTCAAACTTTCTCATCTTTCTTTAAACATCAAATTTGATGTTTGTGTTGGATTTCTGATGTGTATCCTTATGTGTGTCTCCTAATGGAGTCTCATTATGACAGATGTGAGAGTTTATGGGCTGAAAGTAGACATTATATACAATTTTAAAGATATATTTATTACACATTTCAATCAGAATTTGAAAAACACATTTTCACTCATTTCCTGTCTGCATAACTACATTTTGTTATCACTTTTATGACTTCTTCTATTATGAATTCCCATTTTGTCATTTAAACTGTAGAAGCTCAAAGTCATCAGGCTCCCACTACTATGCAAAGCTCTCAGATATAATTGCTGATGTATTATCCTCTTCCAAAAAAAATTTATAATGCTTTTATGAAGTACTGGCAGATCAGAGAACCCCTGCTGCCGATCTCCAACAACCTCACTTCGTTACTGATAAATTCTTAACACCCTGACTCATACTTGCACTCCAGGTTTATCAAAAGTATGGAAGTATTCAAAATTTAGAACTGTACTCAGATGCAGCTAAATGTCATTCCCTGCCTGATATCTACATCTATGCCCCACGTAACATCACAAATTGCCACTTAAGCTCAAGGCTTTGGTGTCGTTATACCCAACATACCATAAACATTTTCTGTTACAAATTTCCTGATCAGTATCATGGAAAATATATAAGTTTGTAAGAGAGATAAGGAACTAAAGTCCACAAAGAAACATAGGCCTCTCCTCCGTGAAGAGAGATAAGTGATCATGTATAGCTAACTATTCCACAAGAACAGGATAAGATGAAGAGGCAGGATCCATGAGCTACCCTACAGCCTGCACAGAACTGAACTTCGTTATTTATTCTGCACCACACTCTTTGGTCACCTAAATGAACCAACCCCCAAATAAGTATGGAATACTAATTAAAATATATAAAATACATTACATTTTCCTTTGTGCAATAACTATTGAGAGTAGTCCCAGATGAACATTCAGTAACTTTTTATTTAAAAGGCAATCAATCAATGAAATCCACTAATGTTTTTAAAGACATTTGTAATTTCACAGACAAGTCTCTCCATCTCCCATTCATTTTGTTGCATTCAAAGTGATGAATAGACATTTTCTAAACTCTCTAACCCCGTAGAAGCAAAAGGGCACTTATCATTCAGCAGGGTTCCAGTTTCAGTCCTTGTTGAGCTGAGAATTTTTTTCAATATCCAGAAACTCCTAATGGAAACAGGTTGTGTGCAGACAAGGCTTTGCACTTTCACCCTTTCCAAGTAATTAAGGAGGCCAGTTCAATTACTGCTGAAGATCACTAATTAAAAATTGTGCTTGAGTGGGCTATCAAAAAAATCCAAAATGTATCAGATAATGGGAATCGCAGATGCTGGAGAATCCGAGAAAACAAAGTGTGGAGCTGGATGAACACGGCAGGCCAAGCAGCATCTTAGGAGCATAAAAGCTGTCATTTTGGGCCTAGACCCTTCATCAGAAAAGGATGAAGGGTCTAGGCCCGAAACGTCGGCTTTTATGCTCCTAAGATGCTGCTTGGCCTGCCGTGTTCATCCAGCTCCACACTTTGTCTCAAAATCCAAAATTTTTTTTCTTTTGCAAATGATCAAAGTTTTTGGTAGAGGAGCAAAATTGGAATAAAAAGCTTTGCCGTAGTTCCTGTGTGAATGAATCACTGAAAGATAGCTGGTCCTCAGTCAGTTATTTGAAGTGGTCTAGTTCTATATCATTTTCTAAACTTCATTGGGACTATAAGCACTGCCCATGTCTAGTAGATGGGCTCTTTGTCTTCAGTCACATCACTCCATGGATGAACGATCAGACGTGTAGTAGAGCCAATAATAGTGGAAACCCAGGTTTGTTTTTAACAGGTTCTGTACACCATATAAATAACCTGCCAAATGACATCAATTCAAAAAAAAAACTGATCCATAAGATCTCCTTCACAGATTTTTGTGATGTGCATTTCATTAAATGTTGGTATGCAATTTCAGTCAGCCCTTGAGGTAGATGATGGCATAAGCATCAAATTGATCTAGAAAATGCCTGTTATGTTCCAATAACAGGATAGAACACAAAACTTCCACAAAAGGAAGTTTGTGGATGATTCAATACTCATTAGGCTTTTTGATAAGGTGTTCATGTCTACAATTTAAAAGATGCCATATCTGTCTACTCCCCTTCTACTGTGGCTAGTCAGTTTCACATGGAAAAGATGATTTACATATTGTGACCATGACCCTTTCTCCAATCATTATCTGCCCCATAAAAGGATTTTCTGGTGCAGGAATAGTTTCCTGCCTCTGCAGCAACAAACTTGGGTTGAAGTCCTACCTACTCCAGAGGCGGTCAAACATTTCTGAACAGTTCACTGAGAAGAGGATTCCTGCATGGCTACAGGAATGTGGTTGGTTTGGGTGGGAGGGAGGAGAACAACCCACAGGCAATGAGAGGTTTAATACCTACCTCTGGGCCATTAGTGCAAGTTCAAGTATCACCTCCTTCAGAAATGTTAACATGCATACCATTCAAATAAAATTTTAAACTTATTTTGCCTGTTTGTAGGCAAATTCTTAAACCTTTCAACAGTAAAGGCTTGGGCTTGTAACCCACCAGTATTTGTATGCTGGATTTAGGGAGTTATCCCATTTCCTGTTTGCAGGGCCTCATGTACAAATTGGTTCTCCTGTGGAAATTATGACAATACACCACTTCAGTGTATTATGAAACATTAGAAGAAAGTTAACTTTGATCAATAAGTCCTCCAATCTTGATTCAATTGATTATCCCAGAAAATTTAGTACAGTTCAAGAACTGGATACTACCAATTTATCCTCTAGGCCACAATTTGTATATTAGTTTTAAAAACCTAACTTGAAAGAGGAATAGGTAATACTTTACAATCTTAACTTTTACTCAAAAATCACAGCAACTTCAAATTTTCCATTTAAACATGTGCACTTTATTAGTCAGTGTAGGTCCAACAAACTGGCATCACCCAAGTTTAACTGTCCATTTCGTGCCCAGGGGATGTAAACCTCACTTGTGTTTGTATAAAGGTAAAGCTTTTCGCATACCAAAATCAAAAAGGACCGAAAATTTAAGGCGGAAAGTACAAAACAGGACATTTTTCGGTTACATAATTTACATATAAGCAATACTACACAAGGTTAAGTATTTGCTCCCACTTTTTGGGCAGCCTTCACAGAGGCTTTAATAACCTTAGACAATGCAATCCTTTACATCAATATTTTGGAATGACTAAATGTACAATTCAGTCCTTGAACGCACTGCAGAACTTCTGGGATGCTTGTTGCCAAAAATACCACCAACACCTTCACTGTTCCAGTTTTTATTCCTGAGACAAGCACTAAAGCCATGCCAATTCATCTCGCGCAATCATGACAGTTACAGTCTGCTTAGAAGCATTTGCGGTGGACAATGGATGGTCCAGATTCATCATATTCTTGTTTGCTAATCCACATCTGCTGGAAGGTGGACAAGGAAGCCAGGATGGAACCTCCAATCCAGACTGAGTATTTACGCTCTGGTGGGGCAATAATCTGTGACAAGACAGAAGAAATTAGCACTAAGCCATGTGTAGTGAAGGATAAGTTTGATCACAAGTTAGTGTTTTTGGTAAGTATCTAGATTTATTGAAACCAACCCCATCTTAAGGCTTCATACAGTGAGCAAGTTCTAAATTCCCAAATTACCTTTATTTTCATGGTGCTTGGAGCCAAAGCTGTGATCTCCTTCTGCATACGGTCTGCAATACCAGGATACATAGTAGTACCACCAGACAAGACAGTGTTGGCATACAGATCCTTCCTGATATCTACATCACACTTCATGATGGAGTTGTAAGTGGTCTCATGAATACCACAGGATTCCATACCTGTAGGAAGAAGCAATTTACTCTACTAATTGCCAGCTTTTTGTTTTTATGGCATGAAAAATGGCAACTAAGCAAAATTTATATGGCAGGGGAACACTTGACTCACCCAAGAAAGATGGCTGGAAGAGGGCCTCAGGGCACCTAAATCGTTCATTACCAATTGTAATTACCTGCCCATCAGGCAGTTCATAGCTCTTCTCCAGGGAGGAGGAGGAAGCAGCAGTGGCCATCTCCTGTTCAAAGTCCAGTGCAACATAGCAGAGCTTCTCCTTGATGTCACGGACAATTTCTCTCTCAGCTGTGGTGGTGAAAGAGTAGCCTCTTTCTGTCAGGATCTTCATGAGGTAGTCTGTCAGATCACGGCCAGCCAAATCCAAACGCAGAATAGCATGGGGCAGGGCGTAACCTTCGTAGATGGGCACAGTGTGGGTGACACCATCACCAGAGTCCATCACGATACCAGTGGTTCTACCAGAGGCATACAGGGACAGCACAGCCTGGATGGCAACATACATGGCAGGGGTATTGAAGGTCTCAAACATAATCTGTAAAAGATTAATCAAATAAATAGTATGAAAGCCTATAACTGAATTTTCAAGCAACAAGTCTGAAACATTGGTACAAAATACCTGCAAAGGTATTTACATGCTGTAAAATGTGAATTTAAGTGGCAAGTCAGCAACAAAAGACAATGGTAAGCATGCAACGTGTTCTGTCAAAACCATGTCTCAAATGCAAAGATACAGACCACACCTGATCATGTTCACTGATATCAAAACAAAAAGCCTGTAAACTCAGCCAAAATTTGAAAGTTTTGGCTACCTTCAATTATCAAAAATCTTACAACAATTAATGCAAAGTGGAAAAAATTCCAAGATTAGAAACACACTACATGCACAAGTTAATGGAATTCAAAACAAAGAAAAGCAAATTAAACCTTGTAATTCCCAGGAAAGAATTTCATCTTTGAAAGAATCCCTGTGAACAAGGATAGGAAAGAATGAAGGAAGATAGTTCAGATAGAAAGGGTTGAGGGTAGCAAAGCAATTTGATGAGGCCATAACTCAGCTTAATACCTGTGTCATCTTTTCTCTGTTGGCTTTGGGATTCAGGGGGGCTTCTGTGAGTAGGACTGGGTGCTCTTCTGGAGCAACACGGAGCTCATTGTAGAAAGTATGATGCCAGATCTTCTCCATGTCATCCCAGTTGGTGACAATGCCATGTTCAATGGGGTACTTCAGGGTCAGGATACCCCTTTTGCTCTGGGCTTCATCACCAACATAACTGTCTTTTTGTCCCATTCCAACCATCACACCCTGAAAAGCACAGCACACAAATACCATCCATCAACAATCAGAAGTAAACTAGTGAACTCTGAACATGTAAAGTGAAATCATTTTGTACCTGATGTCTTGGGCGACCAACAATAGAGGGGAAGACAGCACGAGGGGCATCATCGCCAGCAAAACCAGCCTTGCACATACCAGATCCATTATCAACAACAAGAGCTGCAATTTCATCATCCATGGCTACAGATTACCTAAAATAAAATGCAAAAGGAATATTGAACAGGATACAGCCAGTCGCGAAATGTGACCCTTGCACAATGAGTTGACACCAGCGCTCTAAACCTCCAGAGAATTGAACGCCTTGGCGATCATTGTACTCGTGCTGATCAAGCTACTTCCTGAGCACATGTTCCCTCTGGCGGGCTCGCCCTTTATTAACAGAAGAGGGCGCTGGCTGAGCCAGAAACAAAGAAAAACTCGCACTGCCCATAAAAGGCAATGACTTGTACAGCGGGAGGGAGGGAGTGAGCGAGCAGGCAAGGCGGTTGGCCCACCGCCAGCTTCTGAGGCTGGAACCCCGAGACCAGGGACCGCTGGATCGAAGTAACAACTTCCCTAGGGGCCAAAGGTACGCAAAGAGAAGGTTACACCCATCTCCGGGGGAGGGAAGAGAGAGAACTGCCACATTATCAGCAAGCGGAGACAAAGGGAGGAAGCAGCATCTCAAGGTTTCGCTGAAGAACAGCGGCTGGGGCTGCCAGGAACCAGCGCGCGCAGCGGGGCGCATGCGCGTCGGCGTCCGCGTGGGTGGTAGTGGTGCCGGTTCGCTCCGCTCGGATGGCAACACCCAGAGCGGCCCCCCCCGCCTTCGGTAATACCGGGCGAATAAGCTAAAAACGTTCAACCACGCCCCGTCTTCAACCACGATCAGGCGGAGGCATTTTAAGCTCTCTTCCACCTCCCCACCCTCGCCTCAAAGTATCGAGTTAGAAAAAAAGCCGGGTGGCGTCGATTACCGAAAGAAAACGAGGTGAGCCAGACTTTCTTCCTCCCACCCCCTTCAAACTAAACTCTTCAGTCGGTCATCGAGCTCGAGTATTCGCACCACACCCCGCCAAGAAGAGTAAAGGAAAAACACGACTCCGTTCCTGAGATTTGCCCTCCCCCGCCATCTTCATTCTAGAAAGATCCATCACCACCCTCCACCCGGCTCCAGCAAGTAGCAGCTTGCCCTCGCCGCAGGGCAGCAAGCGGCTCCGCCTTATAGACAAGTCCCGTTGACTTTCACCACACCTCGGTTGAAAGAAAACCGTTATCGCCTACAACAGGCATCCAAGATACTGCCATCCCCGCATTTCTACCACTCGCCTCAAAAAGCAATATAAAAGCTAACGTTTTACGCACGCCACTAAATAGGTAAGACAGTCCCAGTCTACACATTTTAGCCCGAATTTAGAAACAAACCTGAAAAAACGGCAATCGCTTAATTTAACGTTAACTACCACAGATTTCGGTTAATTCTGTCGGAACTATCTTTAAACCTCCGCCCCCCTAACGTGCCTTCGATTTTTTAAGCTATTCGTAGTTTTATAGTTAGCACCGAACTTAACTAGTTTATTGTTAAAAAATGCTTTGGCGGGGGGAGGTGAATGTTTGATGTTTGTTTTAAATCTGTCTTACCGTTAGTTTCCTTCTCGCTTTGTGCAAGTCTAGCCTCGCTCTCAGCCGTTGGACGTTCAAAGTGGCTCGAGCCGGCGCGGTTCGCGGTTTTATACCGCGCGCCGGCCCCGCCCACACACTTCTGTAACCATAAAAGGGAACGTTTGCAACATCGCCGCTTCCATTGGCTCAGCAGTACCCCCCTTCCCCCTCTCCCGACGCTAGCGAACCCCCTGCTTCCCCACTGCACCCATCCCCCTATCCCAAGGCGAAACCTGCAATGTCCAAAGCCATCACCACTGCTGTAATACTTTTGTGTCTTCCGCCTCTTACCCCCCCCCCCCATCCAACCTCTCCCATCGCCCATCAATTGGAAATCGTCGGGACTTTTTTAAAAAACCCTTTTGTCTGTGCTATTAACACCACAACCAGGTAGAAACACCACGATGCGGAATGACCTTCTCTTGAAAGGGCGGTGGGCGACTGTCTGAAAAGAAACAATGAGGACGGGAGGACGCGACTAGTGTTAGTTCTTATGGGGGTATTGCGGGCCAAACAGTCTTGCGTGGTGCACTTTTTCCACATCGCTGTCGCCACGGGTCATTACAGCCCACTTGTGGAACCGTTCATTCAGACTCTGGTTTACTGTAAAACATGACTTCACTGAAATGAGAATCCGGTAATGCTTACTAAAATACACTACGAACACCACTGACTTTGCAACAGCTTCCAGTTAGTGTCATTTATTAAGATTAATCAGTTATCTGTCTTGAGCATTATATATCTTGTTCTGTTGGATGAACAATCCTAAGGCTACATCTACTCAGCGCTTGAAGTCGGCGAAAATTCTGTCAACTCTTGCTTTGTAGCGAAGCAGAAACTTAAGGACGTTAGTAAAGATGAACTGTTAGTTGAAAGCACGTAATCGCATTTTTTTTGTTTGTTCTCAGTTACACCGTACAGTCTGCCATCTATCAGGAATTCAACTGGAATGCAGTCTAAATCGTCTGAGAACTTAGTAGACTCATCCTAACAGGGTCCCAACCCGAAACGTTAGCTTTCCTGCTCCTCTGCTGCCTGGCCTGCTGTGTTACCCCAACTCCACGCTGCAATCTCATTTTAACAGTAGTTGGGCCAGCTAGACCGTGCTGACATTTATGCGCCCTTCAATTGCAAGTTGGGAAACACTTAAGCGTTTAACTGACTAATTGAAGAATTATAATTCGGAATTCCAGCCGATAACTCACAAGCTCAAATCCCTTTTTTTGAACGACCGGCAACTCCTAAACTGCACAAAACGGTCACTGACAGGACACATGAATAAGTAGTGGTGAGATAGGCCAGAGATAACAGTGTGGAACTGACTCCAGCATCAGCAGCTCTTGCTATCTCTGAGTGAGATATTATTTTCCCACTGTAGCCATGTGCTTGAACAAATATATTGACCTGTGACTGGGACATCCCACTTCTGCTGGCTTAATATGGGAGAATATGAAAGAAAATAGAAAACAGTATTTATAAAATTGTTGTTACTTTCATATACTTTAGTACATAAAGTGGTAAATTATTGCTTACTTTTGTACTGCATGGTCATAAAAAACAAATCAGACACCATCTGTGGAGATGGCCAGGTATGGTTAATGTCACGTTTATGACCCATCATCAGATCTGCCAAGACCCTTTGTAAAGTATTGGTATTATTCTATGTTATAATCCAGTTGTTCGTAATGATATTACATTGTACTATGGACATCAAAGCAATATTTTAAGTCACTATCGATCAAGAACAGGATATCTGAAGGGTTAGAATTAGGTATGTATACTTATCATTCCAATGTACCCAGAGTAACATCAACCAAGTAGACTTTCCACACTTGGGGATTCATTGCTAACGGATGGGAATATTATGATTTCTTGTGCATATTGGGATCATACATTGCAAGTGGAATTAAGGAACAGGAGAAGGCCATTCATTCTTCAGAATTTACAGCAATTCTTTAAAAAAGCAATCCAGTTAGTCCCACTAGTCACTATTTCCTATATTTTGTGATTTTTATCTCTTTAAAGCACAGTATAATTTCTTTGAAAGCTATCATTGAAAATGTAACCACAACACTATTAGGTCTAGATTTCAAATTCTAACCACTTGTGGCAGAACTGCTTGTTTTTTCTCATGGTGGTTTGGTTCTTCTACTGGTTACCTTAAATCTGCATCCTCTGGTTATTAAATGTTTTATCACTGGTAACAGCTTCTCTTTATTTTCTGTATCTAAACACTAAATCTTAAACGGAATTATCAAGGTTTGTTTTAGCTTTCATTTATCTATGGAGAATGACCCCAGCTTTTCCAATCTACTCACCTAACTGTAGTGTTTCATCCTGGAGCCATCCAAGTAAATCTTGTTTCCTTAGAACTGTAGTGTAAAAAACTCAACACAATGTGAGGGCAGGGTGGAGAATTTTTACCAATTACTGAGTGGTTGGAGAGGTTATGGTGGAGGGCTGGTGAGGGTACGAGGGAAATTAAGAAAAGTGACATCAAGCATGAAAGTTGGTTTATCCTCACCTCCACCACCCTTTCCTGAAAGTGACTTTTGGATGTTGATGGTGACCCCATTCCTAGAGGTGACTTCTCGGCACTGATGGCGACCCCCTTTCCTAGAGGCCACCTCTGGATGCTGACGGTGACCCACCTGAAAATGGTGAGAAACTATTTTGGATTATTAATGAAGAAATTAATAGGCAGTTTCTAACAGCAAGGGAATTATTTGGTGGTGCACAGGACTCTGCAGAGTCTCCAGCTAATCAACTCACTAGATACTAGTGCTCAGCAGCAGGTCAAGTGCCATTGAATTAATATCCAACCTTCATGATAAAGGTGCACATTGGTAAACCTAAAGTGATCCCCAGGTAGAGGCTTTGAGTTACATGATTATCTAATGGATACTCCTGTCACTGTCAGTGAAGAAGTGGATGCTATTTCCTTCAGCCATTTTGTGTCCCCATTTCATCTTATACTTTCTCGTTGCATTCACCTCAGCAACACTGTCATTGCAGACACAGTGAAGGCTACTGGTCAACTCCTGCTGAGACATTTGCCATTACTGTGGCCACTTATAGAACTTTGGGGTGGTCGTGTGTTCAGATTCAAAAGTTATGTTTCTCTGAAATGACCTCTGGAGGGATCCCGTACTAATGATTCAGTTGGAATTTGTCAGCACATATTTTCAGTGGAAAAAATAGATGTAAAATTGAGTCTCATGCTGCCTTTGTTGAAAACCAGTAGTTAGACCATATTTCCTCATGGTTTTGATTAACAAGAAACATATCTTGCCTTTAAATGCACAAGTTTGGAGGTAATTTGTTATGATGGCATTTTCCATAGGTTTTATCTCCTTTGATATCATCACTATCCATTGTTGTAGCTCTACATATGGCATCAAAAATATGGGCCACTTGAATTACCCTAAACTGTGTCAGTGACATACAAACTGCAATAGCAGTATTCATCCTAATAATAATAAAACAAGAATGAGGAATCTTAGCGCATGGTGTATACTTGCTTTTTTAAAAAACTTAATGGCCTGTCATATTCATGTGCACAGTGTAGAGTTTTAATTTGACCTGCTTTATACTTTTCCTATGCAGATAGGTTATTCTTGCATATGTAAAATCATAAATAGCAACCAACAGGAAGTGGGGAAAAAGCAAACAAACGTAACTTCCAACAATTGTTATCATTGCAGTGGCAATGTTATTGTAATGTGATAAAATTCCAGCAATGTGCATATTGTATATTATTTACACTGACATCAATTAAATACTTTCAGATTCCATTTGCCATTGTATTTGATCAGCTACTTATAAGGGTAGCTTTGAGAATTCCAACTAAAGATCAGGGAAACTGATTTTACTGCCATGTTCATTATCTCTGTTATTACTTTTCCTTATTCAGACTCCTGGGTGATTTCGTGTAATGTGTCACATAAACAACATTTAAAGTAATCCTTTACCAGCATGCAAGGGGAATTCCAGTCACAACATCAATTATACAGTTGTTAGGATGCATAATTATAAGTGACTGACTAGTTTCTCCTATAATTTAACATGTAGCCTGGGCTGACACTCCTGTGCTAAGGTCTGGGATATTAAAGCAAGGTCCCATGTGCTTATTTGATTGGAAGATTAAATCTCAAAAGTCTGAGGAAAACAGAGTGTTCTTCTATTTCCTGCCAACACATCCTCCCTCAAGAAGACCTTTGAGAAACAAATTGAAGGCTACCTCTATAAAACAATTCAGACAAATGGACTGTTTCACCCTGTTTTCTGTTAGAATCCCTCCACTATGTATGAGTTGCACATTTATGAGTAAAGTGTAATAGGGATATTGATAATGAGTGAACATCCAAAAGATGGCAACCTTTTCAGATTCTGTGTATTTACAGCTTCAACTGTTTTTTAAATTTTGATTTACATTGTTTGTTTGGTTTTTGTTCTTTTGAAACAGAATGTAAATATTCCTAACAATTTGCGTTCAGGTTTATCACCAGCTAAAGTAATGTAATCCGCCAATTGAACAAAATATTGATGATGACAATGATGCCTATGATGACAACCCAAAGTAGCAATCAGGAGTCCCAAACTATTTTCAACTCCAAGTGTAATGGGTTTTCTAGCATACTGCCTAGCCATATGACATTTCACGTAGCTTACCACCTTTCAGCAATGAAAAAAATGGTCAGCGTGCAGCTGACCAACAGGGTCTATGGCAAAAGGTGGAAGCATGGGTGTCAATGCCACAACTAGTATGAAAATGGGTAAACTGCAGGCCCAAATATTTGGGTCCTGGAACACACCAGTTTCTCCTATCATAAGCCTACATTAGTATCTGGCTTTCAGGAGATGCCTTTACTCATTTCTTTATATAGCATTGGTTCGTTCTCTAGAGAAAGTGAGAATAGTATGCTCCTTCCCATTTCTTCACAAATGCAATTACTTAGGACCCATAGCTATATGTTTAAACAACATTTTGAGTGAGAGTGCTGGGCAGCAGTTACGTAGCTTGCTTGAAAATTGATCCAAGAGCATAAGTCAATTCATGAAGTCACTAATTTACAGTTAGGAAGTGAGCAGCCAATGATTGAAAGTCTGTCTCCCACTCCAGGTGACTACAACATGACAGCAACTTCTGCAGGGCAAGCATTAAGCTTGTTATGGTTGGTTGGTTCGCCGAGCTGGTTCGTTGTTTTGCAGACGTTTTGTTACTTTGCCGGAGTTCCTAGAGCATGGAAATTCTACTGGTCCTCCACTAAGAAGTTCATCAGCAAACATATAGAGCTACATCCTATATATACTCCACTGCGAAGGAAAACCGGAAGTGAGGTAACCCAGCTCAATGGACACCAGCGTTTAAATAACAGGTGGGAAAACACAACAGCACTTCATCAGAGGCTGCACTGATGATGTTACCCAGCAGGGTAATGAAACCTCTGCAGAACAACAAATCAGCTCAGCGAGCCAACCAACCACAACCTCAGGTACAAAACTACTCAAAAATCTTAGAAGAAGTAAGCTTATGCTTGATCATAACTAATCTCCCGAGCAGTGGCCAAGGGATACAATTTTTACAATTGTTTGAAAATAATGGACAGAAAACAACTGGTTCATCAAAGCTCTCCCATACTCCTGGCTGGAGCATCATGACCATTACTGCCATCCCCAGACCCATCATATGTCCACCCCACCTATCCACTCACAACCATCACCTGAACCACCTCCTCTACACCTGTGCAATTTCCTGGAGGAAGCAAAGAAATTCAGAAAACTCAAGTTAATGGTTTCTAGTAGTCAGTTTTACAGCAACACTGGTAGAAAAGTAGCATTAGGATTTCAACATAGCTATAGGTGAGGCAGCAGATTTAGGTGAATTGGTTGGGCCTGAGGTGTGGAAATGGTTGTGGGAACACTGAGGGAGTCATATGCACCTTGTTATAAACAGGAAAAATTCAATATAAAGTGAGCAAAATGCATCTAGATACCTTTTGATGTCCACAAAAATTGCTTCAGATTGCTCAGGAATTTCAACTAATTGTTCTTCAAAAGTCCTAACATGGAAAAGGATGATCACAGGATATGAACCAGAGACACTCATGAAAATCTTTCTTTATATGGACTTTTCTTAAGTTGTTTTTTCTCTATAAAAACATGCAGTGGTGTGAAGTACATCAGCCAATCAATACCATCAAAGAACCGGAAGTTCTTTGAACTAGAAACTCTCATCCTGCAGTTTCAGAACAGGCAAGCTTACAATATCCTCTTATGGCTGATGACCAGGTCAAAATGTTAAACCCTTATGAAAGTGCATACCTTAACATTCTATTGTGTTCCTATTTATAATTTGCATTTTTTTCTGTCATAGTTTCAAAAAGTTAGCTTTGTTTTATTTTCTTGGAACGCTCTTAGAAATCTCTCATACAATTAACTAATCTATTTCATGTTTTTGAGACTCAATGTTCTAGAGTTTATAATAACACAAATGCATAGAATTTGTTCATTAGTAATTAGTGTATGAATAAATGATATTGAAAATAACATTATTAGTAACTGAAATGGACCTTGTTTTCATTTCACTTATCCCTTAAGTTACTCTGGCCCTCTAATGGTTCAATTTATTTTGTCGCATTTAAAGTATAGACTTCCAATTTTCTATAGTTTCATGTAGACTAGAATACCAGATAAACCAATAATAAAATGTGCATGACTTTCACATAGTTATCGTTAGTGGAAGTGGTTTGAATGTACCTGGTCTACCTGCTCACTCACATGTTAGTGCCTTAATACATTGCATGTTCAGCAAATCAACACTCACATTGTAAACATTTTTGACAGAATATATTTTAAAGCTTTAGCTTGAATGTGTTTTTGCCTATGTTGCAGCAAAGAATTAAGAGATTACATTACTTTGTACACTTGCATTATACTGTGTACATCATTGTCAATTAAATGCTCTACTATAACGTAAAGGAACATCTAAGCTGTAATGAAAATCACAAGCCAATTACAAGTCTTATATTTGGCGAAGATGATGTGCTAAATGTTTGCAAGTCTGTCACACAAATCAGGATCCTCCCCCCCCCCGCCGTTCTATTCCCTATGGTAACCCCTTGCCTGATTTTAGCCCCATTCCACAATCCACCGTTCCCAGCAGACCAGCACCTTGCGCCATCTTTAAAAGGCCAATGTGCAGCCAGCCAAGAACTGCCACTCCAAAACTGTCCTTCTTGTTAAAAGATGGTGTTCCTAACATGCCACAGATGAGGCAATTCTCTGACAGGGATCTGGAGACCTTGGTGAATGGAGTGGTCCAGAGCAGGGCTGACCTCTTCCTGGAGAACTGGCAGAGGAGGCCTCACCACCAAACCATGACAGCCCGTTCCAAGGTTGTCACCTGAATCAGTGCTGTTTTTACAGTTCCAGAAGATTGACCAGCAGTACCATAAGAAAGTCTTGCTTCCTTTGGTGCTCCACCACACATCTTTCCTTGTTACTTCACAGTCACTCTATTTTGACCACTGCATGAACCTTCCACCAAGAATTAAGCACCTGCACCTTCCCTCACTCATTCCCATGCCCCTAGTCCCCCACACCACAGACCCTGCATGACCTCTGCACTGCCTACACTCACCTAGGACACTACCAATGTTTGACTGCCTACACCAACACTACCAGCTGTGCCTGCCACTATCACCTCACTCAAACTCTCCCTTTCTCCGATTACAGGAGAAAATACTCATAACACAGCAGAAAGTGCCAGGACAGTCTAACATTTGGCTGCATACCTACTATGATGAGAAAATCTTGCCCCTTGTAGGACAATACTGGGACTGTTCCTGAGGAAATGCCAAAACATTCATGTTCCCCCACCTGAGTAAGTATTACTGTTCATTCCACTGCAACTCTCCCATTAACTTCACTGTCAGTCATTTATTGCATACCACTTCTAACCGTTGGCCATGACATCTTCACTCCCTCATTTCTTGAAATTGTCAACAGGATGTCCATGGCTGTGGTGGAGAAATGAGCTGTTCCTCCGTAAGCCACCTTCTCAACTTTTGAGGAAGCGAGTCCCAAGCCTCAGATGATGCATTAGCAAAGCTACCTCCTGCACCCCCGCCATTGCAGATACTGACCACTCAATGGGAACAACAAGTTTAGCATGTTTGGGAGCAGAAGCTCATGACGCCTCATTATGACAGCTCTGCAGCTGGCCTAGAAATAAAGACCCCAGGCTGCTGGTACTTGGAGGACAACTGAATACAGCCACCTGTCAGCACCAGGCAGGATAGAACCCCTACATGTTGGGAATTAAGGACTTTGCTCACATGTATAGGGAGGGACGGGAGCAACAAATAGGTGTGTGAGATAGCAGTGGCTCTTGTAGCTCAGAAGATGCAGGACTGCAGATATGCAATGGAGACGAAGCTACCTCAAGCCTGCGACAGTTTGGCTGCTTCCAATGATAGACTTGACAATGATAATGGATAACTAGGTCCAGTACTTTCATGGCCTGCTGGATTGGTGCGCAGAATTGAATTCCATCCTTAAAAGGAGACAGTGAAATGCTAGAACGCATCCAACTGGTGGAGGAACCACATACAGGCCCCTCAGAAATCCCCTGTTGGGACACTCCAAATGTGACCAGGCTGTCCACCTCCATCCTGCCTGGCTCACTCTGACCTGTGGAAGTTCAAGCTGAGGAGGGTCAACTTGCCTTTGAAAAGGAGACCCTTAGAATACTTATGCCACCCAGACACAAATGCCTCTGGGGTCACCTGATCAAGCCTCCAAAGCCTGTGGATTCCATTGCTGAGCAGGTTCCCAATTCCTGGCTGCAGAACCTGGTTCCACACTGAGATCTAGTGGGAGGGGAAGAACAAGATCATTTTTTGAGGGCAAATCAGCAATCTGGGTGACATCGATATTCATGTTTCCATAAATGTTAATGGTTTTTCACTACATCTGTTTGTTTAAGACTCTGTCTAGCCCCAAACATAACAATGCCACTGAAATAGCTAATGACATGTCCATACAGGCTGTACCATGGAGTGATGTCTATTTTGAGAGACTGCTGGAAGCAAGAGGAGCAAAGGGTATATAATAGAACATAGAGCAATATGGCACAGGAACAGGCCCTTCGACCATCCAAGCCTGCACCAACACATTTTGGCCTTCCATATTGAAACTGTCTTCCCTTACAGGATCTGTATCCCTCTATTCTCTTTGTGCAGGTGCTCCTTGAATGCTGCTATCGTGCCTGCTTCCACCACCTTCTCTGTCAAGGTGTTCCAGTCACTCACCGCCCTTTTTGTGAAAAACTTGCCTTGCACGTCTCTTTTAAACTTGCCCCGCCGCCTTCACACCTTGAACCTATGTCCCCTTGTAATTGACCCCTCCATTCTGCGGGGAGAAAAACCTCGTACTTTCCACTCTAATGGGTTGTGCTGGCTTCATCTCTTAGACAAACACCTCTATTGTTTCCCTGGCTTTTATGTGCAAATGTGTTGGTGTTGAATGAAGTGATCAGTAATGTTTGGGACGGTGAGGTGTACTGCACACAGGGAGTGTTAAGGTTGTCAGGAACATTAAGGCTGTCAGGGATTGGGGAGCTCAAAGGTCCATGTGCTGCACAATGCAAGGGAATGTATTGAATGTTCTTGCTTTCCAAAAGGACCTCAGTTTGGTTTGTCCTGCAGATACCATCCTTCACAGGTCAAGACACATACCCACCCACTCTAGGAATGGTTTCCAGCCTCTGCCTGTACATGTCAGTGAGGCACCGAGTGTCCAGGTCCCCTGATAGCCTTCCTGTGAACACTATTGGCTACAAAATAATAAAGTGTGAAGCTGGATGAACACAGCAGGCCAAGCAGCATCTCAGGAGCACAAAAGCTGATGTTTCGGGCCCAAAATGTCAGCTTTTGTGCTCCTGAGATGCTGCTTGGCCTGCTGTGTTCATCCAGCTTCACACTTTATTATCTTGGATTCTCCAGCATCTGCAGTTCCCATTATCACTGATACTATTGACTACAATTCTCCCAAGGTCCCTACCCAACCTGTTTATATAAGCCAGCACTTGCTCACCTTCCTTCCCCCAGCCCCTGAAATATCAGATGACCATTCATGATGTGGTCATTCGCTTCCCCACCTTGAAGCCAGGATGGTCCCAAATACAGAAGAACTTCCCCTTGGAAGAACTTCTCTTCCACATGGTTGTATTCCCATTCAAGCTGCACCCTTAGTGCCCCTTACAAATACAGTTGCCTCCCTTCACAATTGTTATCCCCACTTCCTCTCAGGTTACAGCCTTAATCCTTTTTCATTTCATACACAGGATGTGGGTGTTGTTGCTAGCGCCAGTATTTATTGCACATCCCTGGTTGTGCTTGAACTAATTGGTTTGCTGAGCCATTTCATAGAGAAGTGAAGAGTTAACTATATTTCTGTGAGTCTGGACCCACACGTAGGCAAGACCAGGTAAGGATGCCAGATTTCTTTTCCTGAAGGTCATAAGTGAACCAAATGAATTTTTACCATCATTGACAATGATTTCATTGGAAATCATTGAGGTTAATTCCAGTCTATTGTTCCAGAGTATACTTCTCATGGCAATAGCGCACCCCCCCCCCCCAACCATCCCATCACCCTTTGCCGTTAGTTTCTCTGGATGACCCCTAGATTGACTGTGGCCGACCTCCTTAAGTGACTCAATCAGACAATGTCGGACAGCAAATGTCCAGACCCCTAAGTGATAGTTATATAACTCCCTGACTGCATTAACCCTAGCCTCCACACTAGTCACTATGGAGCCACAGGACCTTACTATGACCCACTCCTGGACTGCAGAGGCACAGACTCTGTGATGGAGAACAGTCCAACCATAAAACTGATTGTATGGAATCTCCTAGACTGGTATCGAAAGCTGCCATTCACAAACTGTGCCAGGACTCGTAACTGATGGATGCCTCCATGGACTTTGGTGAAGATTGATTCCCTAAGGCTTTGAAACATAATTACATGCCTGCTGCACGTGCAGTGGACTTCCGGTGAAAACTGCTGGCACTTGGTGCAGGTGTAAGATTGTCTTAAGAAGAGCTTGGCGCCTGAACATATGTGCTAATTGTACTTGTAGCTGCCATTCAATGTTAGTTGCTGATGCACCCTGAAATGCAAGCCTTAACTTCCTAAGTGTTCAGCAAGTGGATTGGTGGGATGCCCATTAGGTTCCTGAGGGGTTGGCAATTATCAGATACCAATGCCCATGGATGAGAGTTGTATGTAACTTGTGCCCATGGATAATGCATTCAAATGCTGTCGAGTAGTGATGAATAGTGACCAACATGGAGGCTCCATGCATCCAGCACAAGCTGAAATTATTAGGTACCTGTGCTGATTTCCATTTTGAGAATTCTCAGACTCTAATTTGCTTGCAGAGGGTGATTCAATAACGAAGCAAGACCTGCAGTTATAGAAATTGTTACCAACCAGTAATCCCACTTAATAGGCAACCTTCCACTGCCTAGTGACTATCTCACCTCAGATCCCGGATCTTAGTTAAAAGATGTAGTGAGTTGTTCCCAATGTCAAGATAGTTCTTATAGAAATCACTGAGCAAAGGTATAGAAATTGCAGCTGGTTTCTAAATCTAACCTACACCTATTGCCCAACTAGGTTATGCAAATTGACCATATCTGAGGGACTTCATTTTTGCCATGGCATTGTTGGTGTAGCAACACTTACCAGATCAACATACATGTAGAATTTCCCATTGTCTAAAATTTAAAGTAGCATGGCTGTGTCTATAATTCAATTCTGTTAACCTCTAAAAGACAACAGCAAATATGGGAGAGCCCTCAAGAGGAAGGGAAAACAAATAATGCTGTCTCCATTAATTTGCATTGACTGGGAGTCACAGCACTGCCCATGTCCTCTACACAAGTGCTTACAGCTATACCCTGAAGTGTCCAGGGAATGCAACAAAATGGAAAATTGCATGTTTATGTGTATGAAGCTATAAAATGTGAAGAGGAATTACTTTTTGCTGCATTTATTTTTAGGTTTCGGCTAAACATATTAGGTAATATTTTTTTCTAGAAAAGGGAAGGTTGAGATGTCACCTGATAGAAGTCATTAAAATCATGAAGAGGTTCAAATAGGATAGATTTTAAAAAATGCTTCCACTTCTGGAGAAGTGGTCATAAATGTGAAATAGTCATTAGTAAATCCAGTAAGAAATCCAGAAGAAATGTTTTTACCCAGACATAATGAATTTGTTATCACATAGAGTTGTTGAAATAAATAGCACAAATGTTTTTGAGGACAAGCCAGATAATTACATGAGGGAGAAAGGAGGAGAAGGTTATGTTGATAGAACTAAATTCAATGTTTATCAGGCGTATTTTCAGTTGGATGTGAATGTAGCTTATGACAGACAGTCAGACCACCCCTATAATATGATAGGTAGGTGGGGACCATTCCGTCCATCATTTCATAAAAAAACTTAATCAGTAATTATTCTTATGAACAAGATAATTCACCCAAATAATGTCCTACCCATACCATAAATAGTTGGTTTGGGGAAACAGGCATGATTCAGAAGGTCATTTTATTATAGGAAGTGACAAGGAAGGGTGTTGTACTTTTCACAGGAGTCTCTTCCAACATCTGGGGCACCCATTCCCCAACTATTGCTTGCCCCAACTGGTTCCTTTTTAAAAATCAAAGCAACTGTGGATGCTGTAAAACAGGAACAAAAACAAAGTTGCTGGGAAAGCTCAGCAGATCTGGCTGCGTCTGTGATGGGAAAAACCAGCGTTAACGTTTCGGTTCCTATTCTGAGGAAGGGTCACCAGACCCAAAATGTTAACTCTGTTTTTTTTCCCTTCACAAATGCTGCCAGATCGGCTTAGCTTTCCCAGCAACTTTGTTTTTGTTCCTTTGTGCCTTATTGTCTGGTCTTCAAAGCTCGCAGCCCCTAGAACCCTCCCTCTACCCTCCCTTTGCCCTGAAAGCATATGACTTACTTTAGCCTTTGATTTATTGTTCCTCTTCCTGTAGCTACCTTTGAGTCCTGGCAGTATCCACTACTGAGTCCTAGCATTGTCATGATGGCTGGATCTCTGATTGCCAAATGTGATTAAATCTATTCAGGGAGGTCTCATCACATGACTCCCCTTCACATTCCAGCCATTAGACAGCCAGCACATCCATCCTTGTGAAACACTGCTGTCCTACACCAACTAGAAAGCAAAAAGACTCATAACTCAGTTGAATGATGACTGACTGTCAGGCAACAGACATGTTTTTACATACTTTCAATGCTTTATATCAGGTTAGAAAAATCCATATTTAAAAAAAACAAAAAAGATCTTTTAAAATTATTGTACTCCACTGTTGCACGGGAGATTTCCCTGGGGTCTCCAGGAATTAAAGATCAGTGCTGAAGTGCTGGCATTCCATTTGGCTGGCTGGTCTCAAGGGTGGGAATTCTTCCCACTGAGTGACCAAACGCTGACCTTCACCTGCTTAAAGCTTCCTGCAGTGTGATTTGGAGGTAGATCAGCCTTGTTGAAGGTCAGTTTGTGCGGTACTGACTTTCTTTTTGGATTGTTGAGCAGTATCCTCCCCCATAAAATTCAGCCCTGGACTTTGTTGCATCTGTTTAAATTGATTTTCGTCATAGTTAAGAGTGAAGAAATCATAAAAGAGAGGAATCCTGGAAATTATTTGTTATGATTTGCCATAAAATCTATTTCCTCTTGGCCAAGTTTTATATTTTTTTAAGCTGAAGTCATGACATTGATTACAGTAACTTTAACATGTGTTTATTTAGAATATAATTTAGCTGCTGATCTGAATTGTTTGCATTTCCAACAACGATGCATCACCAGGCTCCAGAGATTTGGATTGAGATATATGCATTAACTGCTTAGAATATTAACATGATGTGGTAGTAATTCATTTTATGCCTATTTCTGACTGAACTGAGGTCGGGGTTGGAGGGGAAAGCATAGGGTGTACTTTTTATACCTGAAAGCAAGTTCCAAGGCAACCCCAATATTGGGCCTTATTTCCATAAAATGGGTGAGCTTCTGCAAATGAAGGGTGTTTTTTCTACAGAGGCAGCAATGAAGAGCTATGCCAACAGCAGTTGTCAGGTAAGTGAGAGGGTTGAGTAATTGGTTCAGTCAGTAGTTAAATGAGAGAGATGGTGTGTTGGGGCAAGAGTAGGTGACTAACCTTGGGTGGTTGCTGATTTATTGATGTGGGTTCAGGAGCTGGAGCATTCTGTTCCTTATAATGTCATGTTCAATGAGGTATGAATACCTCCCTAATGAGTGACTTACTGACCAGTAGCAAAGGCTGTGCAACCCTAACTTTTGATAAATGAAGTCAGATTAATTGAAAATCTATAATGCATCATGCAAAAATTGCAGGACTCTAATTTATATAACAAAGCATTTAGGAATGGGAGAAAGCAATTCAGCCCTTCAAGGCCACTCTGCCATTTCACTTATTCAAGGATGATCTTATCCTGGTCTCAACTCCACTTTTCCACCTGCTCCCCATTGCTCTTTATCTCACATCTCATCAGAAACATATCTCTTTCCTTCTTGAATCTGTTGATTGATTCTACCACCACTACACTCTGAGGAAGTGAGTTCCACAGATTCACATCCATCTGAGGGAAGTAGTTTCTCCTCATCTCTGTTTTGAACCTACCTCCTCTCACTTTATATCTATGACTTCTTGTTCGAGACTGCCCCACAAGGGGGACCAACGTCCACCTTATCAATGCCCTTTAGCATTTTTTGGACCCCAATCAGATTCCCACCTCATTCTTCTGAACTCCAGCAAGAATAAGCCCCTTCAATCACTCCTCATACGACAGCCCTTTCATCTCTGGAATCAAACTGGTGAACCTCCTCTGCACTGCCTCCAGTGCCACCACATTCTTCCTCAAGTAAGGAGACAAAATATGGATATAGTACTACATCATATATAACAGTAACAACACTTCTTTACTTTTATAATCCAGTCTCTTTGCAATAAATTCCAGTATTCCATATGCTGAACCTGCATATCCACTTTCTGCGATTCATACACAAAGATGCCCAAGTCCTTCTGCGCTGACATACTTTGAATCTGCTTCCCATTCAAACAGTAATTTGGAATTAAAAGGAGCTGGAAAATGGTGGCTTTTAAGCTCCAGGTGGGAAGAGAGGAGGAGCAAGTGCAAAGCCCCAGAGCAAAGACAAAAGCAGTAATAATGGTGGTAAAGGAGAGATAGATATCTACAATGACTGTCAATGTTAGCTGTATAAAGGAGAAAATGGGTCAGTTCTTCTAAAAGCAAAGACAAGAAGACAAAGATAAGACACAGCAGGGGATGTTTTTAAAAAAAGTAGTACAGAGGTCATACTGTGAAGTAGTGGAACTCAATATTGGTTTCTAGAGACTGTAAAGTGCCTGAATGGAAAATAAGGCGGTGTTCCTCCAGCTTACATTGACCTTCATTGGAACAATGTAGCAGGCCCAGAATGGAAATGTTAGCTTGGGAACAAGGTGGTTTGTTGGAAATAGCAAGAAATCAGTGGCCAGAGCAAAGTTGTTGCACAAAACCGTTGTCCAATGTATATTTGGTCTCACCAATGTAAAGGAGACCACATTGTGAGCAGCAAATACAGTAGACTAGCTTGAGAAAAGTCCAAGTAAAATTCTGTTTCATTTCTTTTGGACAGTGAGGAAGGAGGAGGTGAATTGGCAATTGTTACACCTTCTGCAATTGCATATGCAGGAGGCATAGAGGAGCAAGAAAATATTAGGAGTGATGGAAGAATGAATCAGGGTACTGCAGAAGGAGTGGACCCTATTGAATGCTGACAGCAAAGGGGAGAAGAAGATGTGGTTGGTGGTGATGATCCTTTGTGGAGACAGATGAGGTGGAAAGTAAGGTCGGGGGACCTTTATCAATGTTCTGGGAGGAAGTCGAAGGGGTGAGGACAAAAGTTTGAGAGATGGGTTGGAAACAATGAAGGCAATGTCAGTCATGGCGGGGAGTGATATCTTTGGTTGAGGACAAAGGCAGACATTATCAGAGTCAGCCCAATGGAAGGTAGCATCATCAGAACAGCCACGATGGGCCTGGAGAAACTGGGAAAATGGAATGGAATCATTGTAGGAAGAATGATATGAGGAGGTGTTGTCAAGGTAACTTCTCGTAGTTGATGGTTTGTCGTAGATATTGGTGGATGGCCTATTACTTGTAATAGAAACAGTAAAGTCAAGGAAGGGATGAGTCAAAGATGGACCAGATGAAGGTTAGAAAAGGATAGAAATTGGAAGCAAAATTGATGAACTTCCCTAATTCTGAATGAGAATGGGAAGCAGCACTTAATTACTTCATCATTGTTTTGGAGAAAAAGGTTTGGGTTGGGCATCTGAGAAGGACTGGACCAAGGAATTTTCCACATACACCACAAATAGACAGGCATAACTAGGATGGATTTGGGTTTCCATAGCCACATGTTTGACTTGGAGAAAGTGAGCTGAGTTAAAAGAGAAATTTTTTAAAATGAGAACGAGTTCAGCCAGATGAAGGAATGTGGTAGTGAATGGTGACTGTTCAGGCCTTTTTTTCAAGGAAGAGAAAGGAGTCTTCAGATCCATCTGCTGAAGAATGGACAAATAGTGGGATTTTATATTGCAAAGAGATGGCTACATCCAAAAAAAACCCCAGAAATTATGGATCCAAAATAAAGTATCAGAAGGATTATGAATATAGGTGGGAAAGAGACTCAACAAAGTGGTTGTGGGGGGTGGGGTGATGGGAAGCAGATGGGAAATATAAGTTCAGTGGGCCAGGAACAGGCAGAGACAATAGATCTGCTGTGGCAGTCCTATCTGTAGATTTTGGGAAGGAGATAGAACTTAACTTAATAGCTGAGTTGGAAGATCTTGCTTTGATCATCATGTAGTATGAGCACTCAAACCAAATCTTACTATATTGTATAGGAATGCCTAATGTTGTCATGATTAAGATTGGTGCCACCATCCTGTCCTACACACAGATCTGTACTACAGCATCATAGTAAGTGGTGCTCATGGGACTCCTCAGTATTAACCCTTTCAGATCTTGTACTCTCATGCAGTACTCTCAACAGTTCCACTGATGTGATGGTGACATCTGGAATTACACTGGGTGTAATCTGATCAAGAAAAGGTAACATGCAAATTTGGTTAAATAGTATCTGCAGATTGTATGGTGTGGTTGAGTGCACTTGTATTTCCTCCTTCACATTGTCAGCTGCCTCTGCACTAGCATGGGGCTGGGCAGTACTGTGAATATGTCTCACATTGTAGCCAGCCAGTTCTTCTTAAAGGCAGGCTGCATCTCTTAAAGGGAAGCTCCACTGAATAGTATTGATAGAATTTAAGTAATGTAAAATTGAATACATGGGTAGATAGAGGCTTCCAGTGATGGTGAGGTGTCAGGCATTAGTAGTGCACCTGGGCAAGAGGAGAGATGATATAGTTCCATGCCATGGGAGAGGGGAGAGGGTTTACCTTGAGGCCTTTGAGGACCATCTTCAGAACATACAGGTGGCCAAGGAGGTCAACTCCTGGAGTCTGCACCTGTGACCTTGGCCATAGTACCACGAGAAGTTACTGAAGTCACACAGATGGTCAGATTTATTGAACACATCTTCATATGATGTCTCTGACTCATTGCTTCATAAACATCACATTCAGCTCCATACATATTGACCACTTTCACACCCAATGAGCACTGCCCAGGCATTCAGAATTCAGATCTAAATGTAGTTATGCCACCTTGCTGTCACACTCCAACCACGCTCACTTTTTGCTGTCAAAGTGTAAATCTATCTTTCAGCTTCGATAGGAGCATTGGTCGGACAGCACACTATGCAATAAGTGACATTATTCCCTCCAATTTAGGGTAAAATGACACGCAAAAAAATGGAATAGAAGGAACTGGGAGAGGAAAAGATGCTTGTATCTACTGAGGTCAATGGAGGAGATATTCTTAGCATAAAGATCAGTGGCAACAGAGTTTGTGTCAACCTATATTTTTGAGATAATGTTCTTACTTCCCTTGTGAATTCCCAACTTATCCTCCTTCTGTTAACTGGCATGACGTGCTAGTTGCAGATTGTGTGACTAAAGACCTCTTGCGTCATATCCTATCCCTTTCCTGCACTCGACCTTACTCTTGATTTTCTACTTGCAGATTCCTGAAAACTGACCTGTCCACTCCCTGCAGCCCAAGGAGGAATGTAAGAATCTATTTTCAGTTGATCTGGCATTCACAAGCACTAGCTTATATATTGGGACTTGGAGGTGACCATAGAGATAGAATCAGCACATAAGAGAGTCATGGCAGCTCTGTGAAGGACAAAATTGCATATTAATTCCACTGCTAAGAACTCAAATGAAGTTCTTAATGAAGTGTCATGCAGCAGAAAGTTGATAGTCATGGTACACCAAGATGCTGGGTGCATTGGTTCCTTGTCAGATTGTTCCTGTAACTGTCAATGACGATAGAGTGGTCCAGCTCCCCACTAGGGAAGATAACATACTTAATCTGATCTACAGGCAGGAGCTTGGTCAGAAACTTGTGGACAACCTGCAATTTGGGATTCCCTCATCCTTCACAGAGTGTAAGTAATATTGGTAATCGGGAACCAGTTCAAAGATTTGCCTGAATGACAGGTTGTGCCACCAGTCATGCAATTCAGTGCAGCATTTGCTAAGTCCAGGCTAGGCAGGAGGGACAGGTGGGTTCATCTGTGTTGGGGAGGGAGAAGTGAGTTGATCGGCCAGGGATTTTGGCGCAGTCCAACAGAAAGCCTGTACAGGAACGAATGTTCATCAGGCCAGTTGTTGAATCTGGTGGACAGGGTTGGAAAAGAGTATGGTGGTCATTTGAAGAATTGGGGGGAAGGAGTTGATGCGTTGATTTCCAAACCAAGAACGAGAGTGAGCTGCAGGTTTAGCGGGGTGGGGTGGGGTGGTGTGGGGGGTGGTGGCGGGGACGTGTGGGATTGGTGGTGGTCACAATGTTTCAGCCCGGGGTATGATTGAAGATCACTAGGTAATGTTAATTTCATTTGAGAGAGTACGCCAAGTAAAAGGGGATGGATGAGCTGTTCAGCTATTGATCTTGCCCAGCTAGCCTGTCAGCATTCCATGAACAAAAAAAAGATAAAATATGTCACATGAAATTTCAGTGCCTAACCTGTTTAAGGAATTCTGATACAGTGCCCAACTTCCATCTCTGAGTTTGTTTATTGCAGGGTGCTGTACACATTGGTTACAAGGACTAATGTGTTCCAAATGAAGTTTCCTGGCATCACATCTGCCATTTGAATTGTGTGACATCAGTATATCACTGATTCATAGGTTTGCATATGATGGGGATGCTCATGTCAGGAAAGGATGTACCAGAGGCAGCTAACTCTGCACATCCTGGTAAAGTAGCATTAGGCATCCTTAGGATGCTGTGGAGTTAAATTTTGTGTTCTTCAACTTGACGAAGGAGAGTGAGATAGTAAAAAGGCCAAAACAGTAGTTACTTGGATTTTAAAACAAAAACAAGTATCAGTGATAACAAAGTGTGGAGCTGGATGAACACAGAGGCCAAGCAGCATCTCAGGAGCACAAAAGCTGATGTTTCGGGCCTAGACCCTTCATCAGAGAGGGTCTAGGCCCGAAACATCAGCTTTTGTGCTCCTGTGATGCTGCTTGGCCTGCTGTGTTCATCCAGCTCTACACTTTGTTATCTCGGATTCTCCAGCATCTGCAGTTCCCATTGTCACAAGTATCAGTGATGATATCTACAATTAAGAAAGAATAGTGCTTGGCAGGGAATATAATGTAAAAAACAGAGACATTCACGTATAGAACAAGAATTAGAATTTGGTTTATTGTCACATGTACTCAAGTACTGAAGTACAGGAGTACCGTGAAAAGTGTAAAAAGTCAGTCGAGCGACTCGTCATCAGAACCACTGGATTCAGAACGTTAATTCTGCTTTCTTCCCACAGATACTGCCATTCTTGCTAAGCTTTATCAGCAATTTCTGTTTTTGTTTACGATCTCATGCATCTGTAGTTCTTTGTTTTATTTTTAAGGATTGTAGATGTCTAGTAAGAACTGTTTGGGCTTGGCTGTGATACTTCATATGATAAAGTGGCCTACCAACACTTACTGTTAAAGTTTATAAATGGAGAGAGATCATTTAGATGGAACACAGGAAAATAACCAGTATCTCTGGGATCTTACCATGACAAGAGGTTGACTTTTTTGTGACAGTGGTAGAGAAAATAAGCAAAGATACATAATCAGAGATACATGTGTGGAAAATTACAATAAATTATATTTGTTTTTATTGTTTTCATTTAAGGCAGTGCTGCAGTTGTGGGTGTCAAGGGACTGTCATTATTTCCACAGATCCGCTGCTTAGAACTATCATAAGCATTTGTTTCAGTCCCTTAGCTCTTGTTGTGGTGATGATGCTGCAATAACAAATTGAGGTTTTGCTGTTTAATATTCTTGCGACACTCCACCCATTAAGTGTTAAAGCAATGGAAATCTGATCTCAATAAGCCAGACTTCAATGAGTGCAACATTAGTGAAGTATTGGGAAACACCACAAATACATCCTGGCTAATATACCACAGTTCAATGAATGATGGAATATTCTGTAACTAAAAGTAACTTATTTGCCCTGTTTAGAATGACAATTATGGAAACTGGTAAGAAATTCACAAAGGCCAATCTCAAAATAATCACGGTATAGCTATTACTACCTGAGTTGAGATCAGTTAACTGAAGACAGGCCTGCACTTTACCTTTCTGGTCTTGTGCCTTATTCACTAACTGTGTTATCCAAGGGACACCATGTTGTGACTTTACCTGTTTTCCCAGTGCCTGGTGTGAGTCAGACACAGTGCACTATGTGTGCTGCACTGAATAATCAAAACAACCTTTTATTTTTGACAATTCAGCACCTGACAGACATGGAGATGCATTGTACTGGTTAAAGAATTTTCATATCAAGCTGCTGAGCAGTTGAATTCTCAAATCAAACAATTAGACATGAGAACATTGTGATTTTAAAACGTCCAAAATTCAAAGTTACAAACTCTTGTGGATTCAGACTACCTATTTCCAAACATGGCCTAATGCTGGAAATTGGAGACCAACAGCTGGTTCCATCTGAAAAGTGTTGATAATGGAGGAGATCCTGCTTTTATGTTACATGGTAGGCCATTCTGGACTGAGGTGAAGAGAAATTTCTTCACTCAGAGAGTGGTGAATCTAAGGGATTTTCTATCACAGAAGACTGTGAATACCAAGTCACTGAATGTATTTAAGAAAAGAAATACAATTCTAGAGGCTATACGTATCAAGGATTATGGTGCAGGAGCATGGCATTGAGATAGAAGATCAGAGATAACTATGCCGAGTAGCAGAATGAGCTCGTTGGCCTGAATAACTTACTCACACAACTATTTTCTATTTTACTATGTATTTATAAACACAGTAACCAGATTACCTTTAGCACTAATCGCTTACCTGGCATCATGATTAAAAGAAAACAAATCACTTACTTTAAGGCCTTCATGTTTGCAACCTTCTACTCATTGACTACAACAGAGGAGTTATGTTACCAGTTAGGGAATTGGAAAATATGACAGCAGGACTGGGAAAACCCCTCATTCATTAGCTTATTCTTAGTGTGGCAGTTGAGGGGAATTCCCAAAAATCCCCAGGCATTATAAATCAATTGAAAGGCTGTATTATGGGTTTAAAATGTAGGGCATCAACTTCTACCCCAGCTGAGATCACGTAACTAAATGTTAATCAACAGTTGAACTTGAGATCTTGTGGTGCATGGCTTAATATTAAAACCAACAAGCATTTATTCAGTAGACCATCAAACTTAATAATTAATAAAAGAAAATGATGTACAATGTGGGTGCATTACTTGAATCCAATTGGCGAAGTCCAAGGTGCCCATTATTGGGCTGTGAGCTTCATTCACATCAAGCTGTTACAGTACAAAAACTCCGCTGAGGAAGAACAAGCAAATATCAGACTACTGCTCATCATGTGAGGACCTGCCTAGGCAACCAAGAGCAGAGTATCAGAAGCTAAATCTGGGGGAAAATGGTATGATGGAATGGTCAAGTGATAATGGGAACTGCAGATGCTGGAGAATCCAAGATAACAAAGTGTGGAGCTGGATGAACACAGCAGGCCAAGCAGCATCTCAGGAGCACAAAAGCTGATGTTTCGGGCCTAGACCCTTCATCAGGTTCTCTGATGAAGGGTCTAGGCCTGAAACATCAGCTTTTGAGCTCCTGAGATGCTGCTTGGCCTGCTGTGTTCATCCAGCTCCACACTTTGTTATGATGGAATGGTCAAGATTGGAGTAGGGTAGCAAGGCTAATTTAGGAGAGGAATGGCTTTTGGTCTTAAGTTTGCTTTCAAAACAAACTTCTGTGCCTCCTGGTTTCTCATACAGATAAGAAGCTACCGTGTTCGTAAGGGATTGTCCCTGTGGCTAGTACCTGCTGTCTCAGGGCAAACCAATTTTGGCAATGAGGCCTAAAACAAGCTTGAGGCCCTTATTTCGACATGTAAATTGTCTAACACCTGTTTGGGCATGGAAAGCAGATCTTATTTCCCTTTTGCTGCATGATGGTTGTTCAGAGCCAATTCTAAGTAAGTATGTGAAGTTGGTTCCAGTCCAGTAATTGTTTGGTGAATGTGAACAATAAGCCTTGTGCTGTTAAACCTATGTGTTCCTAAATCTTGCCGTTGCAAATTAAATTCTACTTGAATGTTGCAGTGGGTCTCTAACTGATTATAGTGCGCTTCATTAAACTTGGCTCATCTATGAACTGAATTAGCAAATGCAAATTTTTAATCAGAATCCGTAAATTGGTAGGACTACATTAACAGCAAACCATGAGCAATTCTGAGATCATTTAGATACTTTCATTCAACCTGTTCAGATTATGATAACACCGTTGAAACAGATGAGGCTCAAACCCAGGTCTAGCTGGTTCAAAGGTGGGAATGCTACCACCCTAGCGCAAGAGCCCTCTGCAACTAGCTAGTGTTACTTTCCAGGCACTAATGCCATCTACAACCTATGAGAACACGTTCTTGCACAAAAATCAACCATTATCTACATATTCCCATAGAGTTTGTACAATCTACTGTTCTCAGAGTTTGGAGGCGTGTCCATGTCAAGTTTTGTCACAGCCACCATAAAAGCGAGAAATTTGCAGGTACAATTTTCGGACATTGTTACCAAGGGAATGCTACCCTAGTGAAGATTTGTGAAACAGCAATGACAAATTGCCTTGCTGGATTTATATACTATAGCAACAATGTGGAATATCGCAATTATCTAACAGTACCTCTTCATTTTCCCTAGTCTGTCCCTCTCCTTTCTTGACTTTTTCTCAGTTTACAGTGGTTCCAAATCTATCAGCCGTCGTACTAGGACTTTGGCCATGTGATAAGTATTCAGGTGCAGGCCTAAAAAATAAACACTATTTGTGACGCACGATGGCTTGAGTGCTCTGAATTTCTCTCATTATTCCATAGACCATAGTCAAGTGGGAAAGATATGGAGGAACAAACCTTCAGGTAAATTAGAGAATTGCATCAGTCATAAAATAGTTATAACAGGAGATTTACCTGCTCAAATCTAGACAGGGACACCAGTAGCATAAAGGGTGGAGAGATGTAAGCATTCTTTGGTCATAATACTGGAATTTGGTTTGTTGTCAGTGCGAACTTCAGCCTCTATTGGTTTTTTTATTGTGTTTTCTTTTGATTTCTGTAAATAAAAGCCCAGGTTTCTATTCATGTGATTGCTTACCTGTGTAAGATGTTCCCTACTAGACAAAGATAATGTGCGGGTCTGTAGTGACATTCACAACAGGGTAGGGCTGACTTAGAGTGTGTTCCGATGGGATGCAGATACTGACAGTTAAGGTGTATGACATGGTTGTTAAACTGTGATAGATATAAGAGAATGGGGTTGCATGTGTGCATGAGTGTCAGCCATGCCAGATATGTCCCATGGGCATCATAGCTTTGTGACTGCTGTGCTGTAACATTGCCATTGAGGGGCAACATCAGATAGCAAATACTCCCCCGAGTGATGAGTTATTCTCTGAATGGAATGTAGTATGGTAGAGCTGGAATTGTACTTGTTAGAAGTCATAGCATTAAAGGTCAATAATGCAGTGCATTTGATAAGATATGGTGAGAGGACATGCTATGCCTCTCAGTGAAAAACCTCCAAAAAACTTGACACAACTCAGACTTAGCAATAAAAATGTAAGATTAGCCTTTGGTCTTCTTAAGATGTATTTCTATTGCCTTGACCACTTAGGAGGAGCAATCCAGTATTTGCTGAACAGAGTCTCTAGAAGTATGATCATTTGTTGTGACTTGCACAATCCAGTTGTACAACAGGGTGAAAACTTAGAGGAGGGGAATATAGATCAAACATCAGTGTCCTCAAATGAAGAAAAAGTGCGGTCTTACCGAGATGCGGATAGAAGAAATGCAGCTGCTAAAGAAACCAGGCCAGTAATGTGGCAAGGCAGACAACCCCAAGAGGGCTGATGAGTGCCAGTTGGAGATTAATTTAGATAAATGTGAAGTGTTGCATTTTGGAAAGGCAAATCAGGGCAGCACTTAAATATTTAAGGGTAATGCCATAGGAAGTATGGCTGAACAAAGAGATCTTGGCGTGTAGGTTCAATGGTTCCTTTAAAGTGGTTCCCAGGTGGACAGAGTAGTGACGAAGGTGTATGGAATGCTTGCCCTTATTGCACTAAGTATAGGAGTTGGGAGATCATGTTGCAGCTGTACAGGACATTAGTGAGGCCACTATTGGAATACTGCATGCAATCCTGGCCTCCCTGCTATAGGAGGACGTTGTGAAACTTGAAAAGGCTCAGAAAAGATTTACAAGAATGTTGCCAGGGTTGGAGGATTTGAGCTATAGGGAGAGGCTGAATAGGCTTGGGCTATTTTCCCTGGAGCTTTGGAGGCTGAGGGATGACCTTCTAGAGGTTTATAAAATCATGAGGAGCATGAATATGGTGAATAGACAAGGTCTTTTCCCCAAAGTGGAGTCCAAAACTAGAAGGAATAGGTTTAAGGTTAGAGGGGAAAGACTTAAAACAGACCCAAGGACAACTTTTTCACACAGAGGATTGCGCAGATATGGAATGGGCTGACAGAGCAAGTGATGGATGCTGGTACAACTACAACACTTAAAAGGCATCTGTATAGGTACATGAATAGGTAGGGTTTATAGGGAAAGAAATAATGGGAACTGCAGATGCTGGAGAATCCAAGATAACAAAGTGTGAAGCTGGATGAACACAGATGAAGGGTCTAGGCCCGAAACGTCAGCTTTTGTGCTCCTGAGATGCCGCTTGGCCTGCTGTGTTCATCCAGCTTCACACTTTGTTATCTAGGGTTTATAGGGATATGGGCCAAATGCTGCTAAATTGGACTAGATTCATTTAGAATATCTGATCGGCATAGACGAGTTGGACCGAAGGATCTGTTTCCATGCTGCACATTTCTATGGCTCTATTATTCTATGACCCTATAGAGCTAGTTATGAGGATGAATAGCTTTGCATTAACGCAAACAGACAATCAGAACTATAAGCCAATATTGGAACAGAGGTGTTCCTGACCTCACAGAAATGTTTCTTTTGTATGTTTAAAATGTTACAATGCTGTCTTTGTCATTAATTGTTGATGAACATGTTCCCTCTGTGCCAATAACCTCTTGTTCAGTTTTCTGGCCAGAGCATCAGTATGAAATTATGCAGGATTACATGTGGGTTGCATTCACACGACTCAGCCTCAGACTTCAAGAAGCATTCATCTATGTCAGAGATGTAGAGAGGTGAAACAGCGCCCATTCACTCCCTAAATACAAATATCCAACTTGGTTATATTCTTCCCAGAGGTGACAGCCTCAGTTGATTTATGTGCTCCACATGAATGCAGATGAGCAAATATAGAGGTCACTCAATTAAAATAGGCCACAAGGAATACATAAATAGCCAGAAGCCGCAACAGATTGAAAGAGATCACATAACTGTCGTACAAACTGTTATGGTCTTAGAATGTAGAGAAGGTTGACATCTGTGTACACAAAGTGTCTTTACTGTTGTTTCATTCTTCTTTTCTTATGGTGCCATCTCAGCGACCATAGCTGAACTTGAGGAAGTTTGCTGATAGCTTTGCCAACTTGCTGAAGATAATTTTTCCAGGTGTCCTATGGTGTTTTGGTGCCCGAGACCTTCACCTTGCTGCAGGACTTTTGCACAGGTGGAGGTACAACTTCCTGGGTATTACCCAATCAAGATCTTTGGATCATTGTCAGAAGGAAGGAGATGCAGCAGGGTACCTTTAATGTTGAGTGTCCTGGGGTCTGTCACTCCCCTTCCCACTTGGTGTAAAATGACAATTCTGTCACCTCTTAAAGGATTACGGCACATAGACAGAGAAGCTAAATCAGTGTTGAGTAGTGAGTGAATGAATTTGTGATGCGGTAAAAGTCCCAGGGCTATCCAGCAGATATTGATATTCAGGTGGACTAGACTTTCCATGGCAGCTGCCATCTATTCCATGGAGTTAATCACATGTTGCATGCCGGAGCCATGACAGCACACAGAATTTGGCAAATTCCTCTGCACTTTGCTCCAGTCTGTGCATGACCTCTGGCAGCTCTGCCAAATATTCCCTACCTGTGTAAATATATCTGTCTCATTGTTAATTGCTGAATCCAGATGATCATCAGCTGTACAAAACATAGAATGGCGAATGCTGGAAATTTGAAACAGAACAAAATTGCTGGAGAAACTCAACAGGTCTCGCAGTATTAGTGGAGCGATAGCAGAGTCAACATTTTTGGTCAAGTCACCCTTTTTCAGAATGAGTTTCTCTATTAATATCTTTTTTTGTTTTGGATCAGAGGGGCCCTAATCTCCAGCAGCCCCTGAGTGTCAAAGATCTCAGCCATTTCTTTCTTCACTGACTCTTGACCTGTGCTAGTGTTGTGCTCTTTAGAATGCAGTACCACATGTTGACACATTGGGGCCAAGTTCTCTTGAGCCAGCCATTGGTGGCTCTTATCTCCATGGCCACCTCTGTCCAGGCTGCCCTAATCAGTTTTGTTGCTGTCCATGGGGAATATAATTTCCTTGCTGTCCTGGACAACCTTCAGGAAAACATGTTGATGGACATTGCTAAAGCATGGCTCCATTTTTTGCTTAGGCATCTCCAAGGGTAGCTGGGGCTGATGAGCTGATATCGAGTGGTGCCCCTGGATTACACAGAGCAAATTGCTATCTGGGTGCCCATACGTTGCAGCTTGGAAGGACTTAGTGGGGAGGAGAACCTCTTACCCACCTGGTTATGAAATTCGGGGTTTCACCCAAACATGTATATGTAATGATCTGAGAATAACATAACTGTGTGAGAAAATCCATCCCACACTGAGCAGAATTATCTCCCACTTTAAAGGTCATCTCCACACTTAATCCATCGAAACAAGTGCTGCCACAGCATCCTAGGCTTTCGTCAGGGTTTCTAGATTACAAAACCAAGAATGTTTTATCAAAGTTGTATTAAACATTGGTTTAACTTCTAATGGGGTATTGAATCTAGTTCTGGAAAGTATAATTTAGAAAGGATGTAAAGTTATTACAGAGAATATGAAAAAGATTCAAAAGGATTTTTCCAGGGATGAGAAACTTCAGATACATGGTAGACTGGAGAAGTTGAGACTGTTCTCCTCAGGGAAAGGACGGTTGAAAGGCTTGTTACTCAAAATCATGCAATGGTCTGGATAGGGTTGGAGAAACTGTTCCCATTGGCGGAAGGATCAAGAACCAGAGGGCTCAGATGTAATGTTAAATTGGTATAAGAAATACTGGAGACATAACGAAAAAAACATTTCACACAGCAATTTTTGATCTGGAGTGCTCTGCCTGAAAGTGCAACGGAGGCAGATCAATCCAGGTATCAACAGGTACTCCAGTTGAAATTAAGATCACTGGTGACTGAAGGATTTTGATGAGAATGACTTAGTGATAGTGAAAATAGATATGATTGTGAATGGTGGAGCCTTTTCTTTTTCAAGCTGGTCATTCTTGGCACTTACACTATAAATATTACTCGCCATTTGTCGGCCTAAACCTGAGTGTTGTTAAAGTCCTGCAGAGGCTGTTGTGAACAGCTTCCTTATCAAATGAGTTAGAATAGATTTGAAAATGGAGTGGTAAATGTTTCCTTAATCCTAGAGATATTTGCTCACCAACCTATTCAGCAATGTATTATGCAGCACAAAAGCAGGAGGACTTTTCCAGAGGTAGGTAGGCTACCACAGTTCCACAAAAGCTCTTTTTCTTAATCTCATAATGGATGGAAGGACACTAATGAATCACTTGAAGATGTTTGGGCCAAATGAACTCCTGCAGCACTGTTCTACAACTGTGATAGTTGTCTCAAACAATCACAACTATTTTTGTATTAGCTACTTATCCAGTCTCTGAAAGTTTTTCTGTTTTATCCCCAAGATCTTGACTTTTCTAAAGTACTGTTAATTAAGTGGAATGCGATGTGGATGTCAAAAACAGGTATTTTCAATTTTAATCTGACATTCAGTATTTGAATCAAGGCTGTAGTAAGATCTTAAGCTAAGTGGCACTAGTAGAACCTGAAAGAAGTTCACTGAGTAGTGGTAAGCTCTAGATATTTTCTAATCAACCTGTTCAGAGATGTTATTACATAATGTCTGGAGCAGGTGAGACTTGAACCCCAGCCTTCCAGCCCAGAAATAGGAAAACTTCCACTGCACCATAAGATCCATGTGATATTTTGTGTCACCAGCTCTCATTGGGAAACTTTTACTGAGATGCTCAATCCACTTTCCGTGCCCACACTCAGCCCGTACTGTAAGGTTAGATTTATCTAGAGGAAGAGATGTATTGATGGAGGCACACAAAAACAGAAATTGCTGGAGAAATTAATCAATTCTGACAAAAACTGTGGAAAGAAAATAGACTTAATGTTTTGAATCCAGTGACCCTTCCGTTTGGACAACGTAACTAACGCTTGCATTCTGTACCAGTTCAAGTGGACTTGTAGGGATTATATGAAGGAAAACAGAAAGATTTTGCAATGGCCTGGCAGCTAATTGTCAAAGAAGCTGTAATAAACTTACCACTTATTACATTTGTTGATCATTAGCCTCTGGTTTCTGAGGTTAAGGATAGACAATTATTGGTTGCTCAGCCAGTGGTGTTGACACCCCATTCGTTAATCAAAAAAGGTTGCTGCATTTTCTTGCAAAACAACACTACCTGCATTTCTTATATGAAACATTGGCTGAAGATCTTTTGAGATGTCCTGTGAATATACTGTAATGGTATATAAAATGCAAACTCTTCCCTTCATATCACTTAACATGATATCTAACAACTGAGAGATATCTTCTGAAGGTAAGCAGAACTCAAGTGTACCATTTCCTCATAACTTCCTTTGCTCCACAACAGTAACTATGGTGGACGTACTGAAGTGTCTTGGATGTTTTATGTATGGTCCATCGTGTTCTTGCTATTGAAATTGACAGGAAATGCCTCCTTAGAATATGTTCCAAAAAGCTTACACATTTTAACTTCAATTTTCTCTTTATCTAGGATTTGAGCAAGTCCATAATAAAATCAGTTCAGAAACGAAAACAATCTGTTCATACACTTGAATTTGCGCCATTTCCTTAATTGAAGATGATAGGTCATTCGTGATGTTTGATTGGCTTCTTTTCTCCCCACCTGAACTTTTTTAAGTCGAATGTCAGGTCATGGATATAAATGAATGAATGCCTACATTGAACATTATTTTGATGCTTTCCTGATCAAGCTTATTTAAAACATATTGCACTCCCTCCTTAAAAATGTGCAATTTGTTACATCAGCTAAATAGGATTTTGAAATAACAATAGATCAATGTATTCTAAAAGCATTAAAATGTGCAGTGGACGGGAATTACAGTAATTGTTTTCCTGAAACTCCAGAAATAGCATTTAAGAAATGAGAAACAGTGTAGTTAGTGCAGTTATTAGTGCTATTGCTATGTGGAGTTAGGTACATCACAAGTTTCGTAAACTAAGAAGCTTTTGTGCTATACCGCTGGTGAGACTGTTCATTTCAAAAATATTAATCTGTCTAAGATAACAAAGTGTGGGGCTGGATGAACACAGCAAGCCATGCAGCATCTTAGGAGCACAAAAGCTGACGTTTCCAGCCTAGACCCTTCATCAGGCCCTTTTTTCTGATGGAGGGTCCAGGCCCAAAACATCAGCTTTTGTGCTCCTAAGATGCTGCTTGGCCTGCTGTGTTCATCCAGCCCCACACTTTGTTATCTTGGATTCTCCAGCATCTGTAGTTCCCATTATCTCTGACACAATTACTGTCTGTCCAGTTCAGCCTAGTTGGCATAACTAAAATAGTGGAGAATTTATTTGTAATTGATAATAAGAATTATTAAAATGGCAGATCACAAAATCATTAAACATTCAGTATTCATGTGAGGCTAGATAGTATGTCAATAAACCTCCAAGAGAAATAAATTCAACAAATTGCTAGAAATTTTTGACGTATTCTAAACCCAGATGACTGCTTTCTATTTGTTTTTGGCATGGATTTATCATCAGGAATAAATTAACCTGTGCATCAATATTGTCAATTTTTGACAATGTTTAACAAGATGGTTTCTTTCTGCACTTCCATGGAAATCAAACTACTTCTATCCAGAGCCCGTTGTTGTTTATTATATTCTGATTTATTTTATGATCATGAGTAATTCAAATTCTTTTTCTTGAAATTCTATAATCAATGCATAGCAGGCCAGGCAGCATCAGAGGAGCAGAAAAGTTGACGTTTCAGGTTGGAACCCTTCTTCAGAAATGGGGAGGGGGGAGCGTGCTCAGAAATGAACAGACAGAGGAGGGTGTGGGGCTGGGAAAGGTAAGTGTGATGGTGATAGGTGAGTGTAGGTAAGGACAGGTGGGGATTGATCAGTGCGGTGAGAGGGGCGGATAGGTGAGAAAGAAGGTGGACTACCTACATTCACCTATCACCATCCCACCTACCTTTCCCAGCCCCACTCTCTGCTCTATTTATTTTTGAGCTCCCTTCCCCCTCCCCATTTCTGATAAAGGTCCCAACCTGAACTGTCAATTTGCCTTCTCCTCTGATGCTGCCTGGCCTGCTATGTATCTCCAGCTCCACACTGTGCTACTTCTGACTCCAGCATCTGCAGTTCTTACTATCTCATTGTTACTAAAATTCTCCTTCTCTTAAAATAGTTGTCTCTTTGCTTGCATGCACTTCTAGAGTTTCTAGTTTCTTACCAATGATATTAGTTAATTTTGTAGTTTCTGATCAATGATATTCACATTTAAATCTTTGACACAAAGAGCCTATTCGACCTGTAATGGGGTGCAGGCCAGATCACAGTTGAATCCACGTTTTCAAAATCTAAATCCAAACACTTGTCTGTTGATGTTTTCAGGCCAACTGTAAGGACATTGCGTAAACTATCTTCTCCTCCTTAATTCATAGCTGCTGTATCCAATTAATAACTGCCATTTCAGCTAAGGTGAAGGACTGTTGTGGTGCAGAGGTAGTGCCCCTACCTCTAGGCCAGGAGGCCTGGGTTCAAGTCACACCTGCCCCAGAGGTGTGTCATAAAATGTCCAACCAGGTTGTTTTTTTTTCTAAAACTATACATTGAATCTCTTATGGTGCAGTGGTAATGACTTTACCTCTGGACCAGACAGCTTGGTTTCAAGTCCCATCATTCCAGAAGTGTGTAATAACATCACTGAACAGTTTGACATAGAAAATATCTTCAGTTAAACTAAGGTAATTTAGCAGCATCTATAGTAAAAGCATGAGAAATTGCACATCTGTATGTTCCAGTTACTCACTATAAAAAGAGGGCCCTTATGGTGCAATTGTAGTGTCACTACCTCTGAGCCAGAAGGTCTGGGTTTAAGTTCCGCCTGCTCTGGAGGAGAGTCACAGCATGTCCAAACAGGTTGATTAGCATAACTAAAAATTAATCAGGTATATAAGATAACTCACTGCAAAATAAATGGGGAAGTGCAAGGAAAATAAATCTTTCAAAATTCTTATCTTTATTAATTTGTACATACATATGACTTTTTTTTAATCAGTTGACACCTCAAATTTGAGCCTATCTTTCCCAGAACTCCCAAGCTGAATTCACTCATCGTGTCATCGAGTTGTACAGTTCTGCAGCATTGAAACAGACACTTCAGTCGAACTCATCCATGCCGATCAGATATCCAAAGTTAATCTAATCCCATTTACCAGCATTTAGCCCATATCCCTCTAAACCCTTCCTATTAATGTACCCACTTGGATGTCTTCATGAAACCATTAATAATGTTGTAATTGTACCAGCTTCCACCACTTTCAGTGGCAGCTCATTCCATACATGCACCGCCCTCTGCATGAAAAAGTTGCCCCTTAGGTCCCTTTTAAATCTTCTTCCTCTCACCTTAAATCAATGCCCTCTAGTTTTGAACTTCTGTCCCCTGGGGAAAAGGCCTTGGCTATTCACCCTATCCATGCTCCTTATGGTTTAATAAACCTCTATAAAGTCATCCCTCATCCTCTGACATGCCAGGGAAAATAGCCCCAGCCTGCTCAGCCTCTCCCTATCTAATCAGGTTTTTAATCCCTGTCAGAATCCTATTCCTGATTTTAATTGCTGCAGCATTGGTAGCTGTGCCTTCAGGTACTTGACATTATACTTGGAATTCTGTCCCTAAACTTCTCAATATCTTGTTTTTTTCCCTCTAAGATGCTTACAAAAACGAACCTCTTTGACTTAGCTTCCTGGTATTTATTCATATGGCTTGTTGCCATATTTTGTTTTATAATGCTCTGCTAAGGTCCTTGGGATGGTTTGTTGTAATACAGACATTAGATAAGTACAATTTGTTGTTGTCATCAGGGAGAATAAAAACTTTCTGAGGTTGACCATAAAAAGTAATGTCAATCCAGTTGCTTAATCCCCAAAGGGAACTGCAACTGAAAACAATCTGCACTCAGTTCAAACTAGCCTTCAGTCATGGTTACCACTTTCAATTTGAAAAATTAAGGAATGTCATAGAATCATAGAGAGATCTATAAGACAGAAAAAGGCTCTTTGACCCCATTGCGCCCCTGGAAGTCAGAAATCACTGCCTAATTAGGTGATCCACAAATTACGGTCAAGAATGATCCTTTAACATTGTTCCAATAACTCGTCATTTTTCTCATTGCTGATTCTGGAATCCCTCTGCTCACCATTTCTCATAGTTGCGTTTGCCAACAAAACAACAGTGATTAATTGTCTATGAAATGCGTTGAGACATCAGGACAATATCCTAAACAAGATACTTACTGAGAAGCTATCTCTTTAATGCCATTGGTAAGTGTGCATGATTTAGTTTCAGGTACTGTGTGTTATATTTCATCCCACACTTTGGCAATATCATTGGTTGACCCAAACTGTTAGCTATTTGCAGGCCAAACAAGAAAAGGCAGAATCTTTGTCATGACAGAGATGAAATTTGGATTATCCATTTTCAACCTCCAGAACGTAATTTTAATTCCTGAAACTTTCATGGACTGAAAGTGTTTCAAAAATGGAAATCACTGACTTGAAAATGGCTGCTATATTCACCTAGATAACAAAATGTGAAGCTGGATGAACACAGCAGGCCAAGCAGCATCTCAGGAGCACAAAAGCTGATGTTTCAGGCCTAGACCCTGGCGCTGTTTCAGGAACTCTTTTTTTCCAGAGATGGGGAAATGGATTTCTAATTGGTACTGGAGAAGACTCTCTGTCTCTCTCTGCCATCAGGAAGGACAAGATTCAGTGACAAGTGAATGTGAAAAACACCCCAACACCAAGAACTAAAAATAAACTTCAACAATCACAGCCTCTGCTGATCCAGGACAGCCTTAACAAACTGTGGCTTTGGGTTAAAACCTAACATATCAAGAATGTCATAGGGGCTTTAAATTGCACATTGTTTAAATCTCGCTGTTCATATCTGCGTTGTCTATGTGTTTAGTGTCAGGTCTTTGTTATTTTCCTTGAGGTTAACATTTAATTAAATTTCTGTTTTACTGAAGAAAACCTCATAATTGTTGTTTTGTTTCTGGTGAGCTAATTAACTATGTTCTAATTAGTGTGGTATATCTGCATGCTAAAAAGAACATTAAATCTTCTTGTGGCCGATCAACAAGGTTAAAATAGGGGAGCCAATTCATCTCACCTCATCAAATTATAATACTTTCACTTTCCTAACTGGCCATTCAGATATGTACTGGAAATGACTTACAATGCCGCTGGAGGTGTGAAGTCGAGTACGCAAATGGATGTCTGATTTACTCTTTAAACTTTCACAGTAGTGCAGTAGAGTAGCAGCATGTTAGTAGTATATTAATGGACTGAAGGAAATAGATGAAAATTAATCACGCTGGCTCAGAGATGCCTTTGTAACAGATAAATTGCCTGCCTGTTCAGGTGGATTTATGAAATTCTTGATCATCTCCCAGAGAAGAATGGAAAATCTGCTGATGTTCCGGTCAGGAATGATCCTCTAACTTCGTTCCAATAACTGTCATTTTTCTCATTGCTGATTCTGGAATCCCTCTGCTCACATTTTCTCATAGTTGTGTTTGCCAACAAAACAACAGTGATTAATTGTCTATGAAATGTTTTGGGACATCAGGACAATATCTTAAACAAGATACTTACCTAGAAGCTATCTCTTTAATGCCATTATGTAACATTGAAATTCCACCATTGTTTTTTCTATCTTTATTCATTCACAGGATGAGGGGTGTCGCTGTTTAGGCAGCATTTATTGCCCATCCCTATTTGCCCAGAGCTCAGTTAAGAGTCAACCACATTGCTGTAGGTCTGGTGTCACATGTGTGCCAGACTAGGTAAGGATGGTGATTTCCTTCCCTAAAGGATGTTAGTGAACCTAATGAGTTTTTCCCCAACAATTGATAATGGATTCATGGCCATTGTTAGATTCTTAATTCCAGATATTTATTGAATTCAAATTCCACCATCTGCCATGGCAGGATTTGAACCCAGGTCCCCAGAATATTATCTGGGTCTCTGGATTAACAGTCCAGTGATAACACCACTAGGCTATCGCCTCCCCCAATGGGATGTTATCTTAGGACTTATAACTTCTTTTTGATGAATTGTATTTCATCTCGATTAGTATGTGGTGGAAATTATTTCTACTTGCCCACTAATTTCAGTTTATGTTTTTCTGTATTCAGAAAGGAACAGAATTCCTTGTTCATCAGAGAAAGATTCAGTTTGGGTAGTACAGAGCAAGATGACAAATTGTTAGATGGAGTCTTGAAAGATAATCCTGTTCGATGCATTCGTACCACCTTTTCTGTTCTTTTAGAAGTGGAAATTTTCCTGGATCTCTGATGGGTTCATTGATTTGCATGCACTGGTACGACATATACTGGAAAAACAGCTATGTTGCTTGAGTAAGAAACTAGTGATTCTCCTTCCTTTAGACAGGATTTTATCTGTGGCCTTCATCATTCGGTGCTCAAGATCAAATGGGGATCAGAAACCAGCAATTTGGAGGCAATAAGACTTGTAAGGCAACAGGAAATGACAGCATTACCTGATCCCTTGAGAATCTGCAGACAGCTGGTAAATGATCTGGGCATGAGATGGAGCCAGGAAATCAGCATTCTGGCCTGCAGTGAATATTTTCATGGCCATCCAACTCCATACCTGTCCTCAATGAGGACTAAAACTTCTCCCAATTTAGTTCATATTGGCTTCACACAGGTCAGGAGGGTACAAAAAAATTGATAGCTGTAAATCAGAAGGTGGAAGGGAAGGAGGAACTTAGTGAAATTACAAAGACTAGCAAAGTGATACTAAGCAACCTGATGGAGCTGTGGCATCTTCAGGTCCAGATGACATAATGCTAAGGTCTAAGAAAGAGGCAGCTCGTATGTTTTGCTATTAATTTTCCAAAATTCTCTCGTATCAGATGTAACCTCTCTATTCATGAAGGCAAGGAGGGAGAAAACTGAAGACCGGTTAGCTTATCATCTGTTGTGGAGAAAGTATTAGAATCAATAATTAAAGTGACTGTATGTGCATTAGAAAAAATAAAGATGGTTAGGAAGATTCAGCATAGTTTTATCAAGGAGAAATCATTTTAGCCAATTTATTGATTTTTGAAATGATAAAATGCATTATGGATAAAGGGGATCCTGTGGACTTCCTTCACATGGATTTTGAGAAGATATTTGATAAGGTGGTGTATCATGGTAGAGGGAATAACACATTAGCATGAATAGGAGTTTAGCTGGCTGTCAGAAAAAAGAGAGAATGCAGAAGTGAGTCTTTGCCCGAATGACAGAATGTGCAAGTGAAGTCCCACAGGGTTCTTGTGCTGGGGTTTCAACATTTTATAACTTACACCAATTACTTCGATGAGGGGAGTGATAATGTGGTCGCTAAATTTTCAGTCGACAAAGATATGTATGAAAATATGGTGAAGAATGAGGTTACTGTTGGATAAAGATAGGTTGAGTGAGTACAGTGGCTCAGGAGTTAGCACTGCTGCCTCACAGTGCTAGGGGCCTGGGTTCAATTTCCCCCTCAGGCAACTGTCTGTGTGGATTTTGCACATTCTCCCCGTGTCTGCATGGGTTTCCTCCAGGTGCTCTGGTTTTCTCCCACAATCCAAAGATGTGCAGCCTAGGTGGATCGGCCAGGCTAAATTGCCCGTAGTGTCCAGGAATGTGTAGATTAGGTGGGTTATAGGGGTATGGGTCAGGGTGTGATGCTCTGAGGGTCGATGTGGACTTGTTGGGCTGAAGAGCCTGTTTCCACATTGTAGGGATTCTATGGATGAGTAGGAAAATTCTGGCAGATACAGTGACAGCAAAAGTAAGAAAACAGACTACTACTGAAATTGAGAATTACTTTGGAGTTCTGAAATGCAGAGGGATTCTGTTGTTCTAGTACAGGAGTCACAAAAAGATCAGTGCAGGTACAGCACATAATCAAGAAGGATAATTGGATGCTATTTTTTATCACAAGAAAAATTGAACAGAAAAGTATGAGTGCTATGCTTCCATTAGTGAGACCCATATCTGAACACTATGTGCAGTTTTGTCTCCTTATTTAATGAAGAACGTAAATGCGTTAGAGGTAGTTCAGAGGAGTTTTACTAGATTGCTACCTTGAATGAGTGGGTTGTCTTCCAAGTATAAGTGGATAGGCTGGGCTTGTTTCTAATGTTGCTTAGAAGTGTGATGGGTAATTTGATGGAAGATATTAAGATCTTGAATGGTCTTTGTAAGCTGGACAAAAAAGGGACGTTTCCACATTTGGGTCAGTCCACAACTAGGGGCTCTGTTTTAAAATTGGATGTCACCCTTGTAGGACCGAGATGAGGAGAATTGTTTTCTCTCAGATGTAGATAGATTCTTATTATCCAAGAGTATCAAAGGTTATCTGGGGTAGATAAAAATGTGGAATTCAGAACAGAAACAGATCAGCCATGACCGTGTTGAATGGTCAAGCACTCTCTCGGGGGATCAGAATTGTGCTCCTGTTCTGTATGTTTGTGTGCCATACAATGTCTCTGGCTTCAAACCCAGAATATCTCAAACTTCCACCTTGCTTTATATTTGTCGCTTGCTTTTTTACGACATACCTTTCTGTTACTTTCTTCATTTTTCAGATTATTTCTCCCTTCTTTACCTTTACCTTCATCCTCTGCTTTCCAGACATATGTTGCTATCATGTAGGGTCAGGATCAGATCCACATGTCTAATCTATCTCAGTGCAAGCATTGGGGGCTAAAGATTCCCACAGGATTATGTATAGTTAATACGAATCATTAGCTGCAGTAGAGAGGAGAACAGTGATTCAGAGAGAACAGCTGACTATAAATAAAATTCACAAAGTTTCATTGAGAGTACTGTATAATATGCAGAAGTTATAATTGCCAAGTGACCATTAGGTGGCAGGATTCCATTTCTGCTTCTTTTGATTTTGACTTCTGCAGAAAGATGCTCAACTTTCTCGACTTTTTCCATCGTGATAATTCCAAAACTCATTTTAACAGGCTGAAGATTCATAAGCTATATAAAAAAGTCCCTCAGGTAACCTAGCACTTCTTGAAACTTGAAAGAATAACAGAATATGTTTTAGAATATTTACTAGCATTGAGAAAAAGCATTTGCTAAAATCAATTATTTATTATTTTTCCAAATTTAGACAGTAAGGATAATTTTGTTTTATTCACTCACAGAATGAGGAGATCACTGTCTAGGCATTCATTGCCTATCTTTAATTTTCCCAGAGGGCAGTTGAGAGAGTCAACCATTTTGCTCTGCATCTGGAGTCACATGAAGGCCAGACCAGGTAAGGATGGCGTTTACCTTCTCTAAAGGACAATGGTGAACTAAATGGGTGTTCCAAAATTGACAGTGGTATAATGGTCATCACTAGACTCTTAATTCCAGATTTTTATTGAATTCAACTCCACCATCTGTCATGGCGGGTTTCGAAACCAGGTCCCCAGAACATTACCTGGGTCTCTGGATTAACTGTTCAGCAATATACCACTAGGTTATCACCTTTTCAGCCATAGTTATGATTTCATGTTCAGTGAGCTCCCCAGGTTCTAAAAGAAGTAGCTACAGTATAGCTACAGGATTCATTGGTTGTAATTTTCCGAAATTCATAGGATTCTAGAGAGGTACGGGAGGACTGAAAAACTGTCAATTTAACACTCCTATTCAAAAGGGAAGGAGGCAAAAAGCAGACAACCTATAGGTCAATTAGCCTAACATCTATTATTAGAAAAATGTTGGAATCGATTGTTAAAGAAGTAATAATAGCACATTTGGAAATCATAATTTAATGAAGCAGAGTCAACATGGGATCATGAAATGGTAATCAAGTCTGACTAATTTATTAGGGTTCTTTGAGGAAACATCAACCACAGTGAATAGTAGGGAACCAGTCGATTTGTTATATTTGGATATCCAAAACGCATTCAACAAGGTACCCCACAAAAGGTTAAATCACAAGGTAAGAGCCCATGGCATTGGAGGTAGTATATTGGCATTGTGACAATGCTGTCACTTTAAAAAGGTTATTTTGTCCTTGGTGTTTTTTGAAAAGAGGTTGTAAAGGCAGAGGTGTCAAAGAGTCTCAGCAGCTGGAAGGCTAAAATAGCTTAACAATGGAAGGGGAGTGGCAGATCTCCTAGTTCAGGGATTTTCTAGAGAAAATAGGAACTGCAGATGCTGGAGAATCCGAGATAACAAGGTTTGGAGCTAGGTGAACACAGCAGGCCAAGCAGAATCTTAGGAGCAGGAAAGCTGTTTTAGCTGTAGCAGCCACATGATGTTGGAGTCCAGATGTGTTGCAAGTTTCAGTAGAGGATTCCTCAGACTTTCTCTGAAATCTCTGTCTGGATGTTGTACCCTCCTGCCTGTAAGAATCTGTGTTTGAATTTACCTTTTTTGCCAAGGGGTGTGTTTAGCGGATGTTACTATATTGGAACAGTTAATGAGTTAAATTGCTATATTGGGTCAGTTAAGTTTTCCGAGTTAAGTTATATTAAACTCCACTTTCTTTTGTTCATGTTTTAACTGTAGCATTTGAATAAATTCTGTTTTGCTTAAAGCTGAGTGGTTTGACCAGTTGCATCACACCTTGAACACCCACTTCACATAGGTTACCTTCTTAAAATACCTTGAAGAGATCAGTATTGATACCAAATTGGCTAGTGGGTAGAGATAACGAGTTCTTGTTCAGGTTGGCGACCTATAATCAGTGGAGTTCCATAGGGATCAGTGTCGGCGCTCCAACTGTTGACAATATGTCTTAATGACTTGTAGCAAAGAAGTGGATGTACTGTACCCAAATTTGTAGATGATACAAGAATAGGTGGAAAGTTGAGCTGCGAGATGTAGTTTATTGAGAAATATTGAAATGATAGGTAAGTAGGCAAAAATTTGACAAATGGTATATGATGTGGGAAAATGTGAAGCTGTTCATTTTGGAAGGAAGAACGAAAGTGCAGAGTATTATTTAAGTAGAGAAAAACTTCAGAAAGCTGTGACACAACGGTCCTTGGAAGTACTTGTCCACAAAACTAGCCTGGGGTAGCAGGTAATCAGGAAGGTTCATGAAATGTTAGTCCTAATGTCAACTAGTTTGGAGTATAAGAGAAGGGAAGTGTTACTGCAACTGTACAAGACGCTTGTGACACTACATCAAAAGTACTGTGAGCAGTTTTTGTCCCTGTATTTAAGGAAAGAGTTCATTTTTCTGGAGGTAGTTCAGAGAAGGTTCACAAAGGTTATGAGCAAAGGTTAAGCAGATTGGTTCTGTACCTACTGGAATTTAGAATGAAATATCCCATTGAAACCTTTAGGATTCTTAAAGGGCTTGATCAGGTAAATACTGAGAGGATGTTGCTCTTTATGGAAGAGTCTAGCACGAGAGGGCATAGTCTTAGAGTAAAGGGTCACCGATTTAAGACCTGATTTTGTAATCAAGCCTGCTGACAAAGTTGGCACTGTTGTTGACTGGCATACTAATCTCTATATTGTGGTGTACATCTCCACTTATCTCCCCTTGAACGATCTCTCCAGTATTGAAAACCAGGCTATTGCGGTCACTAATATCATTTCAAATGGTGATCCCCCACTGCCTCCACGCTCATAGACCCTAACTCTGTATAGTGTGCTTCGACCTCCTTCCTAAAATCCACAAACAGGACTGGCTGGGCAGACCCATTGTTTCTGTCTGTCCCTGCCCCACAGAACTCATCCCTTCAAACCTCAATTCAAATTTTGTTTCTTCTTGTCCAGTCCCTTTCCACTTCTACCTGTGATCGTTATGACACTTTACATCAGTTTCAGAATGTTCAGTCCGTGGTCTCCAACCGACTCCTCTTCACCATGGATGAGCAATCCCTTTACATATGCATCAGGATGGTCTCAGGGCACTCCACTTTTTTCTGGAAAAAATGGCCTAACCCTATCCACTATTACCTTCCTGTGCCTGACTGTGCTAGTCCTCATTTTGAACAACTTTTCCTTTAACTCCTGTCATTTTTTTCAGGTCTAAGGTGTAGCCATGGGTACCTGCATGGGCCCTAATTGTGCCACCTCTTTGAGGGGTAGTTGGAACATTCCGTGTTGCAGTCATATTCTGGTCCCCACCTACAACTGTTTCTCTGGGACATCAATGATATCATCGATGCTGCTTCCCTCTCTCATCTGAAATTGGAAAAGTATCATTTCCAATTTCCACCCTGATCTCACCTTCACATGGTCCATCTCTGACTCCTCCCTTCCCTTCCTTGACATCTCTATTTCCATTTCTAGGGATAGGCTAGTCAAAAATATCCCATACAAACCAACTGATTCCTACAATTATCTTGATTGTACATCTTCACACCCTGCTTCGTCTAAGGACTCTATTAATTTTCCTAGTTTCTCCAAAACTGAGTTTTGAAGAAGGGTCACTGGACCCAAAACGTTATCTCTGCCTTCTCTCTACAGATGCTGCCAGACCTGTTGAGTATTTCCAGTAATTGATTTTTTTGTTCAGATTGTATATCCTGTGCAATATCAGAACCCCAGATGTTTCTGGTTTGCTGGATAACCATTGTAACGATAGTAATCATTCCTCGTAAGATCTGTAAAGAAAATGTCTATTCAGTATCAACAGAGGTGGCATCTTTTTTAGATAGTCAAGGGATGTGGGCATTGCTGGCTGGATCAGCATTTATTGTCTGTCCTTGGTTGCCCTTTACAAGGCCGTGATGAGCTCCATTCTTGAACCACTGCAGTCCATGTCTTGTAGGTAGACCCACAATGCTATTAGGGAGGGAATTCCCTCCCTAATTAGAGGGAATCCAGGACTTTGATTCAGTGACACTGAAGAAACAGTTATGTATTTCCAAGTCACAACAGTGAGTGGCTTTGAGGCAAACATGGAATGCGTTGTTCCATTATCTGTCGTCCCTGTCCATATGTTTGATAGTGGCCAGAGATCATGGGAACTGCAGATGCTGGAGAATTCAAGATAACAAAGCGTGAAGCTGGGTGAACACAGCAGGCCAAGCACGATCTCAGGAGCACAAAAGCTGACATTTCAGGCCTAGACCCTTCAACAGAGAGGGTGATTGGGAGGGGGATCTGAAATAAATAGGGAGAGAGGGGGAGGCAGACCGAAGATGGATAGCGGAGAAGATAGGTGGAGAGGAGAGTATAGGTGGGGAGCGGATAGGTCAGTCCGGGGAGGACGGACAGGTCAAGGAGGCGGGATGAGGTTAGTAGGTGGGAAATGGAGGTGTGGCTTGCGATGGGAGGAGGGGATAGGTGAGAGGAAGAACAGGTTAGGGAGGCAGGGATGAGCTGGTCTGGTTTTGGGATGCAGTGGGGGGAGGGGACGAGCTGGGCTGGTTTTGGGATGCAGTTGGGGAAGGGGAGATTTTGAAGCTTGTGAAGTCCACATTGATACCAATGGGCTGCAGGGTTCCCAAGCGGAATATAAGTTGCTGTTCCTGCCAGCTTCGGGTGGCATCATTGTGGCACTGCAGGAGGCCCATGATGGACATGTCGTCTAAGGAATGTGAGGGGGAGTTAAAATGGTTTGCGACTGGGAGGTGCAGTTGTTTATTGCGAACCAAACGGAGGTGTTCTGCAAAGCGGTCCCCAAGCGTCCGCTTGGTTTCCCCAGTGTAGAGAAAACCACACCGGGTACAGTGGATACAGTATACACCCTGCCTCCGCAATTACCGCCATAAGAGAATCCCCCTCGTCCGCACATACCACTCCACCAACCTCCAGATACAACGCATCATCCGCTGACACTTGCGCCATCTACAATCCGACCCCACCACCCAAGACATTTTTCCATCGCCACCCCTGTCTGTTTTCTGGAGAGACCACTCTCTCCGTGACTCCCTTGTCCGGTCCACTCTCCGCTCCAACCCCACCACATCCGGCACCCTCCCCTGCAACCGCAGGAAGTTCTACACTTGCACCAACACCTCCTACCTCACCCCTATCCCAGGCCCCAAGATGACTTTCCACATTAAACAGATGTTCACCTGCACATCTGCCAATGTGGTATACTGTATCCACTGTGCCCGTTGTGACTTCCTCTACATTGGGGAAACCAAACGGATGCTTGGGGACCGCTTTGCAGAACACCTCCTCTGGGTTCGCAATAAACAACTGCACCTCCCTGTCGCAAAACTTTTTAACTCCCCCTCCCATTCCTTAGACAACATGTCCATCTTGGGCCTCCTGCAGTGCTACAATGATGCCACCCGAAGGTTGCAGGAACAGAAACTCATATTACGCTTGGGAACTCTGCAGCTCAATGGTATCAATGTGGACTTCACAAGCTTCAAAATCTCCCCTTCCCCCACTGCATCCCAAAACCAGCCCAGCTCACCTCTGCCTCCCTAACCTGTTCTTCCTCTCACCTATCCCCTCCTCCCACCTCAAGCCGCACCTTCATTTCCCACCTACTAACCTCATCCCGCCTCCTTGACCTATCCCCTCCCTACCTCCCCACCTATACTCTCCTCTCCACCTATCTTCTTTTCTCTCCATCTTCGGTCTGCCTCCCCCTTTCTTCCTATTTATTTCAGAACCCTCTCCCTATTTCCCTCTCTGATGAAGGGTCTAGGCCCGAAACGTCAGCTTTTGTGCTCCTGAGATCCTGCTTAGCCTGCTGTGTTCATCCAGCTTCACACTTTGTTATTATGGTTGATAGTGGCCATTGGTTTGGAAGGTGCTGTCTAATGATCCTTGGTGAATTTCTACAGAGCACCTTGTAGATAGTACACACCGCTGCTACTGAGTATTGGTGATGAATTGACTGAATGTTTTTGGATTTGGTGCCGACCAAGCAGGCTGCATATTCTAGATGGTGTCAACCTTCTTGAGGGTTGTTGGAGTTGCACTCCTCCAAGCTATTCCATCACACTCCTGACTTGTGCCTTGTAGATATGGGCAGACTCAGGGGAGACAGAACATGAGTTACTCATTGAAGCATGCCTAGACTCTGACCAGCTCTTGTAACCACTGTATATGGTGGGTTCAGTTCAGTTTCTGGTCAACTGTAACCTGTAGGACATTTATAATGGGGGATTCAGTGATGGTAATGCCATTGAATGTCAATGGAAAATGGCTAAATTGTCTTTTATTGGAGATGGTCTTCACATGGCATTTGTGTGTAGTTAGTTGCCACTTGTCAGCCCAGTCCTGGGTATTTACTAGTAACAATGCCTTCCATTGAATATTAAAAATACTGGCATTCAAAGTACAGCCCATTGAAATTTAGAACCAAAATACAATGTTTGCTTGGTGATAATTCATTCCCTAGTAGTCTATTGGTTGGGATTTGGTGCTCTCACCATCACAGCCCAGTTAGAGAATGCAAGTTTAGGACAGCATGGTAGCTCAGTGGTTATCACTGGATCGTCACATCACCAGTGACTCGGGTTCGATTCCACACCCTTTCTATTCATCCAGATGCTTTTTTAATGTTGTAATTGTACATGCCTCCACCACTTCCTCTGACAGCTTGTTCTATACAATCACCACCTTCTGCATGAAAAGGTTACCTCTTCGGTCCTTTTTAAATCTTTCCCCTCTCGCCTTAACCTCATACCGTCTAGTTTTGGACCCCCCATTCTAAGAGAGAAGACGTTGATTGCTCACTCTATCTGTGCTATCATGATTTTGTAAACCTATGTATGGTAACCCCTCAACCTCCAATGCACCAGTAAGAAAAGTGCCAGCCTATCCGACCTCTCCCTATAGCTCAAAACCTCCAACCCTGTCAACATTCTTGTAAGTCTTTTCTGAACCATATTCAATTTAATAACATCCTTCCTTTAGAAGGGCAACCAGAATTGTATAGAGTACCCCAAAAATGGCCTTACCAGAACCCTGTACAGTTAGCTGCAATATGATGTCCTAACCCCTATACTCAGTGTTCTGAACAATGAAGGCAAGTGTGCCAATTGCATTCTTTACCACCCTGTCTACCTGTGACTGCACCTTCAAGGAACTATGCAGACTGTTTGTTTGACAACACTTTCTAGAGCGGTACCATTAACTTGGCTTGATGTAAGTGATTTCTGGATGTTTTTCTCTTCCTGGCTGCATCATTTGCTGTTGCAACTGTGTTGTGGGTGCATCTGCCCATGTACAGGTGAATCCCATTTTTAATGGCAGTGCCTTCTCTCAAAGTTAGTGGCACACTCCATAAATAAAAGATATTTAAATACTCTGCCTGCACTATTCTCTGATGAAGAGAGTTCCGTAGACTTGAACCTCTGAGAGAAAAACATTCTAAACATCTCCATCTTAACTGAAAGAGCCTTTTTTTAAAAGTTGTATCCCTTTGAGAGTCTAGTGTCTCTTACAGAGGCATCCATTTGGAAATGACCTTTTGAAACCCTCTCAGAGTCTAGTGTCTCAATCAGATCACCTCTCATTGTTCTAAATTTCTCTAAATACAGGCCCAAGCTGTCCAGTCTTTTCTTGATAAACTTTCATACCAGGAATCAGTCCTACCCAATAAAATGGATACTTCATTATAATGGAGAGAAATTAGTCCTTCTTTTACTTTTCTAGATATATAAAAATGATAGAAACCCAGGAGAATTCACCTGATCATGCTATGTAGCTGGAGGAAAGAGAAACGACTGTGCCTAGCAAAATAAGCAGTATAGACTAGGATAAACTGACTGCATCATCAATTGCTTTATGAAAAGCTATTTATTTGGTTGATTCATATAATTTAGTTTTGCATTAACTGTGTGAAGTGATTTGGGCTAGGTTTCACATATTCTGTCGCCCAGCTCAAGGGGAGTGTTGCTCCATACTTATCTATTGAAAAAGGCACATTTCTTTTCAGATCACAGCTCTTTTGGTGGAGTTCTTTGTTTTTGTTTATGACCCTTTTGCAATAGCTTTGGTGCCCTGCAGATGCCGCAAGAGAGCAATTCGAGGAACTTAACTCCTTCACGTTTATGTCACTAGCAATTGCTCTCATGCACGTGTTTTTCAGAATGGATGAATATGATGACAAAAATAGTATAAACTTTATTATAATTAGCAAATAGTTTGGGAAGTTTTTGAAAGATCTATTTATTTAAAAAGTGAGAATAATCTAATAAATGAGATAACAAAGTGTGGAGCTGGATGAACACAGCAGGCCAAGCAGAAGTTTGGGACCACAAAAGCTGACGTTTCGGGCCTAGCCCTTCATCAGAAAAGGGGGAGGAGGAGAGGGCTCTGAAATAAATAGGGAGAGAGGGGGAGGCGGATAGACGATGGATAGAGGAGAAGATAGGTGGCGAGGAGACAGACAGTTAAAGAGGCGGGGATGGAGCCAGTAGAGGTGATTGTAGGTGGGGAGGTAGGGAGGGCATAGGTCAGTCTGGGGAGGACGGACAGGTCAAGGAGGCGGGATGAGGTTAGTAGGTAGGAAATGGGGGTGCGGCTTGAGGTGGGAGGAGGGGATATGTGAGAGGAAAAACAGGTTAGGGAGGCGGGGACGAGCTGGGCTGGTTTTGGGATGTGGCGGGGGGGGGTAGATTTTGAAGCTTGTGAAGTCGACATTGATACCATTGGGCTACAGGGTTCCCAAGCAGAATATGAGGTGCTGTTCCTGCAACCTTCGGGTGGCATCGTGGTGGCACTGCAGGAGGCCCAGGATGTCATCTAAGGAATGGGAGGGAGAGTTGAAATGGCTTGCGACTGGGCGGTGCACTTGTTTATTGCGAACGGAATGTAGGTGTTCTGCAAAGCAGTCCCCAAGCCTCCGTTTGGTTTCCCCAATGTAGAGGAGGTCACAACGGGTACAGTGGATACAGTATACCACATTAGCAGATGTGCAGGTGAACATCTGCTTAATATGGCAAATCATCTTGGGGCCTGGGATGGGGGTGAGGGAGGAGGTGTTGGTGCAGGTGTAGCACTTCCTGCGGTTGCAGGGGAGGGTGCTGGGTGTGGTGGGGTTGGAGCGGAGTGTGGAGTGGACAAGGGAGTTATGGAGAGAGTGGTCCCTCCGGAAAGCAGACTAGGGTGGGGATGAAAAATGAGAAAACACCGGCTTTTGTGCTCCTAAGATGCTGCTTGGCTTGCTATGTTCATCCAGCTCCACACTTTGTTATCTCGGATTCTCTAGCACCTGCAGTTCCCATTATCTGTGATACAATAATCTAATAACTCTTAAGTAAAACAACTCCATAACATCCAAGTGGCCTGGCATTCCAGGAACTTCCTACGCTGCTGTCCAGTGTAACCTAATACAGTGCAGTAAGCATGATTTCAATTTCCATACCTGATGCCCATATCACACTCTAGCGAACAAAAATATCATAAACCATCATTTGAACAAAGAAACAATTCCACAAGTGATACCCTCCATAGGATTTATTTAGCCAATTATGGATAGATTTCAAAAGGGAATTGGATATATACTCAAAGGATAACAATTAGCTACACTATAGTGAAAGATGCCATTCAGGCTATTGAAGTATCTCTTTTCAAGAGCCACCATAGACTTTATGGACGAAGTGACCTCTTTCTGTAGTGTATATTGCCACCGAGACCAAAGAGCATCTTTCACTGACTTGATAGTCCTCCAGATGCAGTCAATGTTTGTGTTGGTGTACGCCTGAGGAACAGCCTGTATAGCACAGAGCCCTGCGTCACAGAGCTGCTTGGGAATGAACCTCTACAAAAACCACTGCACCTCTCTCTTCTTTTTCCCAAGGCACATTCCAGAAGGAGATGTACAACAGTTTCATTCTCTCCCGCCACCCCGTAAGATCTTGGCGCTTGTTGTAAAGTTCTGGTGGTGAGACATTCTGTCATAACATTCCAGTGCTGGTGAATGGGATTGGGTGAAGGTAAGGTGTTTCTCGCTGTCAGTGAAAACTTGATGGGTCAAAGGGCGTCTTCTGCACTGTATAATTCTATGATTCTGTGATTCTAAATGACTTTGACAGACTGTTGAGGGAACAACCTGACAGGATCAATTGTCTTCTTTTCCTGCAGGGTCTTGAGAACACTACGTGCTGACCACTTTCTGATGGACTTGTGGTCAAAGGTATTTCCATGAAGGACGGGTGATACAGAACAGCCCAACTACTTGGAGCATTCCGCGGCAGCCTATGCTTTGTAATAGCGGGGACAGGTAGAACTTCAGGAAGTACTGAAACTTGCTGTTTGCGTACCAAAGGGTCTACATATAGTTTGATACAGCAGCACACAATTGTGGCCATCAGGATGAGCGCAGCTTCGGGTACATTCTTCACCTTTTTATCCAGAGCTTTATACATGGTTCGTCTTTGACCTCCAGATAAAGTGGAAGATGGCTCAGGGAATAGAACAGACCTGCATCACATATAGCAACACCGAGGGTAGCTCACACCTGATGACCAGGTTTGTACCTGCAATGGAGAGGGAGCAGTGCTCCCAAAACAACAGTTCCTGCCTCACCTTCACAATACACTCCTCCCAAGTTTTGGTGCATGCCGCAGTCCTTCCAAACTATATACCCAGCACTTTCAGATAATCTGTCCTGATGGTGAAGGGTATAAAGAATTAATTGACCCAATTCCGAAAGAGCATAGCCCCGCTCTTGCCTCGATTCACCTTGGCGCTTGAGGCCAGTTCAAATTGGCTGCAGATGCTCATAAGTTTGCACACTGACAGCAGATCCAAGCAGAAAACAGTGATGTCATCTATGTATAGGGACCAGAGCAAAAAGTTGACCTGACTGAGTTTAATTTAGATAAATGTGAGGTGCTGCATTTTGGAAAGGCGAATCAAGGCAGGATTTATAAACTTAGTCGTAAGGTCCTGGGGAGTGTTGCTGAATGAAGAGACCTTGGAGTGCAGATTCACAGTTCCTTGAAAGTGGAATCGCAGGTAGAGAGGATAGTGAAGAAGGCGTTTGATATGCTTGCCTTTATTGGTCAGTGCATTGAGTATAGGAGGTGGGAGGTCATGTTAGAGATGTACAGGTCATTGGTTTGACTACTTTTGGAGCATTGTATGCAATTCTGGTCTCCTTCCGATAGGAAGGATGTTGTGAAACTTGAAAGGATTCAGAAAAGATTCACAAGAATGTTGCCAGGTTTGGAGGATTTGAGCTAAAGGGAGAGGCTGAATAGGCTGGCACTATATTCCCTGTAGTGTCAGATGCTGAGGGGTGCCTTATAGAGGTTTGTAGAATCATGAAGGGCATGGATAGGGTAAATAGACAACGTCTTTTCCCTTTGCTAGGGAGTCCAAAACTAGAGGGCATAGGTTTGAAATGAGAGGGGAAAGATGTATAAGGGACCTAAGGGACAGTTTTTTTCATGCAGAGGGTGGTGTGTATACAGAATGAGCTGTCAGAGGAAGTGGTGGAGGCCGATACGATTACCACATTTAAAATGCATCTGAATGGATAAATGAATAGTTTTAGAGGGATATGGGCCACATGCTGGTAAATGGGATGAGATTTATATAGGATACCTGGTTGCCATAGACAAGTTGGACTGAAGGGTCTGTTTCCATGCTGCATATCTCTACGACTCTATGTTGCAGACTGGCACATTTCAAGGTCCGGTAATGTTTGGGGGAGGGATGCACTAAAGCTTGGGGGAGCCATCCAAAGTCTTTCTGTTAAAGCACAATGGGAGTCCACCCAGTCATTGGATTGGACCCTCCCAGTGCCTCACATATATGTAAATAGTATCTTGCATAAGTAAGAAATGCCTTAAATTTGTTGGAACTGTCGGGAAATTCAAAGTCCAATGGTTGTTTGTTCTCAATATGCTAAGATATACAAAACTGAACTGCTTTAGTAACTGTGTATGTACCTAAGTTTTTAATGAATAAAGTATATTTTGCAAAAAAAAATGAAGTATCTTTCCACTGAGACAAATATCAACTGAGTGTGGAGGCCCAATAACATGGTGAATGAAGCCGTTTTGTCTGATTGAAACATATTGACCCTCCAGTCCAAAGAGTCGATTCTCAGCTGAATGTTTCAGATAAGCATGTTCTGAGATCCAGGATTGTTTGCTGAGGGATGCACTTAAACCTGGGCCAGCTGCTGCCAAGATACAGTGGGGAAAGGTCACCATCTAAGACTTTTCTGCCATAATTTACTGACGGGCTATTACTGAAAAGAACCCCTTCGTAGCTTGCATTGGGATATATGTAGCTTTTGGTCATTTTTTGGCCAAAAGGTTCCAATTTATGCATTCGGATGTGGGTCAACGGTTAGCACTGCTGCCTCACAGTATCACGACCTCTGTTTGATTCCACCCTTGGGTGACTGTGTCTGCGTTGGTTTTCTCCAGGTGCTCTGGTTTCCTCCCACAGTCCAAAGACAGACAGATTAGATAGATTGGCCATGCTAAATTGCCTGCAGTGTCCACGGATGTGCAGGCTAGGTGGATTAGCCATGAGATTATAGGGCAGGTTGCTTGGTCTGATTGGGATGCTGTTTGAAGAGTTGATGTGGACTCGAAGGGCCAAATGGCCTCTTTAAGCACTCTAGGGATTTTTTGATGGAGGCATCCAAGAGTGCAATGTTAATTGAGAAACATGATTATTTTAAATGCATTCTGTGCAATGTCTGACTTGAACAGTTTTATAATGTACCAAGATATAATTTATGAACAAACCGTATTTTCCAAATTTAAAATAATCTTTCCATGATAAAGCAAGAATTTGCATTTCTATAGTGCCTTTCACTAGGTTAGGACATCCCAACATGTTTTACAGCTAATTAAAGACTTGAAGCTCAGTCACTGTTGTAAGAAGCGAAATATAGCAGCCATTTACATGCTGAAAGCTGCCAAAATAGCAATGTGGTGATTAACAAAAAACAGATTATTTGACTACTTTGTTAAAGGATATATATACGCAGGACACCAAGAAAAATTCCCCTGGTCTTTTTTAAAAGAAAGCACAGGATCTTTTAAATTCAGCTGAGAGGATGGCAGGGTCTCATTTTCATATCTCACCCAAAAGTCGCTTAAACTATAACCTCAGGACTCAGTCGACAGGGGATAGAAAATTGTGTGGGGGAATGGGGAAAGAAGTACAATCAAGATAAATTAAAGAAGGAAGAGTCCAACTCAGTTGTCGCAGATGCAACCCCTCCCCGTTCTGCTAATGTCACCGCTGCCAGGAGGCTTATTTTGTCAGTCCCACTGGGGAAATGTTGACATGTTGAAATTTCCATTGATGAAGGCCAGCTGCATCAACTAAATGCTGGAGTAAACTACAGAAACCGTAACTGATACTTTTGGCAAAAGGACTGCAATTCATGTAATTTGGCTTGACTCTTAAAACAGGGAGATTTTATCTCTCTTGTTTCTTTCTTACTAACTTTTAATCATAGTTCAGTGACTGGAGTGTCCTGGAAAGAGGAGTTGTTGTGATTTCTATCTGGGGTGGGGCTGTTAAACTTATGACCTATTTAACTCTTCCACAGGCTAGTTACTTGCCAGTTACTTGAAATTTTGCCAGTGAAAATGAATCATTGTGCTTGGTCAATAAATGTAACAATAGTATAGAATCTAGCCACATAGATCAGGAAGGTCCAGAGCTCAAACTCAGTTAGTGGTGGAACGATGGAAGTCAGCAAATCCATGTCAGTTGAACAAGGCCAAAATCAAGGACAGCAGAGAATCTGAGAATTGCGTTGAATGTTTTAAAAAATTATTACACCACCTGGGCAAATTCCTCTTCCAATCTTCCACTATTTAATTCCACAAGTGGGACATTCCACATAATTTATTTTGCTATTACATTGACGCTACAGGATGCAAGTATCACTGGCAACCAAAGTTTCTGCCTCATGCAGTAATTGACAACCTGAATGTAAGCACTCTAATTATTAAATTATTAAACCTGACTAATGGAAAGATAACTCAGTGAGGTGTTATGATCTGTATTGCCTGATAGGGTAATTAAAACAAATTCCAAAGTAACTTTTAGAACAGGTTTGGATAAAGGGTAAAAATCTGAAAGATTGTAGGGAAAGAGCAAAAAAGTGGGCCTGGTGGGCACACTCCTTCTAAGAGTTGGCACTGGTATGATGGGCCAAATAGCTTTCTCCTGTTCTGTGTGATAGAACACAGAAAAGTACAGCACTGTACAGGCTCTTCAGCCCACAATATTGTGCAGACGCATTATCCTACTCTAAGATCAAACTAACCTGCGTACCCTTCATTTTACTAGCATCTGTGTGCCTATCCAAGAGTCGCTTAAATGCCCCTGATGTATCTGACTCTACTACCACCACTGGCAGTGCATTCCACAAACCCACCACTCTCTGTGTAAATAACTTACCTGTGACATCTCCCATACACCTTCCTCCAATAACTTTAAAATTATGCCCCTCATGATAGCCATTTCCATCCTGGGAAAAAGTCTGTGGCTATCACTTTATCCATGCTGCTCATCACTTGTATACCTCTATCAAGTCACCTCTCATCCTTCTTCACTCCAATGAGAAAAGCCCTAGTTCCCTCAACTTTTGCCCATAAGACCTGCCCTCCAATCCAGGCAGCATCCTGGTAAATCTCCTCTGCACTCTCTCTTAAGCTTCTACATCCTTCCTATATTGAGGTGACCAGAACTGAACACGATGTTCCAAGTGTGGTCTAACCAGGGGTTTATAGAGCTGCAGCATAAGCTCGTGGCTCTTAAACTCAATTCCCCTGCCAATGAAAGCCAACACATAAGCCTTCTTAATAACACTTTGAGGAATCTATGGACATGGATCCCAAGATCCATGTGTATCTCCACATTGCCAAGAATCCTCCCACTAATCCTGTACTCTGCATTCAATTTTGACATTTCCAAATGAATCACATCACTTTTTTCCAGGTTGAACTACATCTGCCACTTCTTTGCCCGCCTCTGCATCCTGTCAATGCCCTGTTGCAACCGACAATAGCCCTCCACACTATCCACAGCTCCACCAAACTTTGTGTCATTTGCAAACTTATTAACCCACCCTTCCACTTCCTCTTCCATGTCATTTGTAAAGATCACAAAAAACAGAGGCCCCAGAGCAGATCCCTGCAGAACACTGGTCACTGAGCTCCTGGCTGAATACTTTCCATCCACTGCCACCCCCATCTTCAATTAGACAGCTAATTCTGTATCCTGACAGCTAACTTTTCCTGAATCCTATGCCTCCTTATTTTCTGAATGAGCCTACCATGGGGAACCTTATCAAACTCCTTGCTAAAATCCATATACACCACATCCACTGCTCTACCTTCATCAATGTGTTTGGTCACATCCTCAAAGAACTTAATAAGTCTTGTGAGGAATGATCTGCCCTTCACAAAGCCATGGTGACTATTGCTAATCAAACTATGGTTTTACAAATAATAGTAAGTAGTAAATAGTAAGTCAGAATCCTCTCCAATAATTTGCCCACCACAGAAGTAAAACTGACTAGTTTGTAATTCCAAGGATTACCCCTATTCCCTTTCTTGAACAAGAGAATAACATTTGCCAGCCTCGAATCATCTTGTACTACTCCAGTGAACAGTGAGGATGCAAAGATCATCGCCAACAGCACAGCAATCTCTTCCCTCACTTCCCGTAGAACCTTGGGTATATCCTGTCTGGATCAGGGGACTTGCCTGTCCTCACATTTTTCAAAATTTTAGGCACATCCTCCTTCCTAAGATAAACTTGTTCGAGCATATCAGCCTGTTTCATGCTGTTCTCACAAAAGACAAGGCCCCTCTCACTGAAGCAAAGTATTCACTAAAGATCTCCCCTACCTCCTCTGACTCCAGGCACACGTTTCCCCCACTGTCCCTGATTGGCCTTCCCCTGACTCTGGCCATCCTCTTGCTCCTCACATATGTATAGAATGCCTTGGGGTTTTCCTTAATCCTACCCACCAAGGCTTTTTCATGCCCCCTTCTAGCTCTCCTTGGTCCATTCTGCAGCTCATTTCTGGCTACCTTGTAATACTATAGAACCCTGTCTGATCCTTACTTCCTCAACCTTAAGTAAGCTTCCTTCTTCCTCTTGACTAGATGTTCCTCATGTCTTGTCGCCCAAGGTTCCTTCACCTTACCATCCCTTCCTTTCCTCAGTGGGACAAATCTATCCAACATTCGCAGCAAATGCTCCCTCAACAACCTCCACATTTCTGTCAAGCATTTTCCTGAGAACACCTGTTCCCAAGTTATGCTCCTCAGTTCCTGCCGAATAGCATTGTAATTCCCCCCCCGCAATTAAATAATTTATCATACCATTTGCTCATATCCCTCTCCATGACTATAGCAAAGGTCAGGGAGTTGTGATCACTATCACTGAAATGCTCTCCCACCGAGAGATCTGACACCTGGCCTGTTCGTTGCCAAGTACCAAATCCAATAGTCGGCCTATCTACATATTGAGTTAGGAATCCTTCCTAGACACAACCAGCTCCAGGTCCATTTTCCTAACGCAGTCTGTGAGGAGCTGAAGTTAGGTGCACTTCTTGCAGGTGAAGTCAGCAGGGGCACTAGTGGTGAACCTTACCTCCCACATCCTACAAGAGGAGCATGCAACTACCCTGACTTCCATTCCCTCTGCTCTAAGTTGCCAAAACAGATAAAGAGAAAGAAAAAAGCCTCACCTTACCGACCCTCCACATAGAGTCTTTTCTTTTGGTTAGAGGAGGGGGATGGGTGGGAGACACTACACATGTCATGTTTCCGGTTTAGCCACTGCCCAAATATATTAATTCACTTATCCAGCAGTCCCCATGTTCACGTTTGCCCCTGCTCAGCCTTCACTCTGCCTATTCACGAGGCATGCATTTTATACACAAACTTACCTTCCTGGCTGCCGCCTGGCTCACACTCTCAAGTCCCTCACCACTGAAATAGAATCATTTCATGATTCAATTCTATAATTTTAGCTGTTGGTGATGCTCAGAAAAATGGATCAGAGAATTACATTTGCCATGTTGCAACCCTAATTTTACTTGTGTGAGCGCTCCGAACATGATTTTCTCTGGGAATTTAGAATTGATGAAGTTACTCGGCAACAATAATTATACATACACTTTAAGACAAGTATTTATTTGACTGCAAGACTCTTTAGAATGTGATCAAGGTCTTGAAAGGCACTATGTCTTTCTAGTACATTCTGACTGGCATTTGAATTCTTTAACACTCATGAGAAAAAAGAAATTGCATTTTGGAATAATTGCCCCATCATCATCTTTGACAGTGCCATGGAAACATAAGGGCAAAAGATAAAATGAACCTCATTCTTAGCTGAACATAAAAGAAAATCAAAACCAATGTTTAATATTTTCCTTATAAATATAAGCACAATATAAAATTCTACCTGAAAATACCACTTCCTTTCCCAAAGAAATTAAAAACACAATTTGAATAATTTTATCATGGATTATCAGTAGTTCATACACGTACATTCCGTGGGATAAAATAGCAAATCCCTCCAAACATTGTGAACAAGGACATACAAGAACTGCTGTTATGTATTGTTGATACCAATCTAATTTTACAGGGTTTTTCATTCCATTGCAAGTTCATTTTTTTTTGCTAGTGAGATAACAGTTATTACAAGAAATTAATTGCATCAGAGCACTGAAAATCATACAGTCAAATAAAAAATTATAACTGATGATTTGAAATAAACCTGTTCTGAAGGATGAATAATATTCTTAAATTATTCAACATTCAACATATCTTGTCCAAGAAGTATGCAAGCGGCTTGCTCAGAGATTTAATACCACATAACCGAGGTTTCACATCAATAATTTTACATAACTCTCTTCCCCACTTATTCTGAACTCCTATTAATAAACATATATACAGCAATTATCAAGATTAAAAACCGAAAGAACTACGGGTGCTGCAAATCTGAAACAAACACAAATTGCTGGAAAATCTCAGCAGGTCTGGAAGCATCTGTGGAGAGAAATCAGAGTTAACATTTTGAGTCCGAGCTGAAGTTCCAAGCTTCTCCTAGTTTCTCTGAAACTCCTGGATCTACTTCCACAGCTGTCCTTTCTCAGCAACCGATGCAGGGGTTCTAACGCAGTTTTCGGATCAGATACAAACAGCCATCGTAATTTATAAGTCCCGAGAATGACCTCAGCTGAGACACATTCTTTGGTCTAGGGGCCTTCATGATAGCCTCCTTCCTTTTGGGTGCCTTATTTAGTCCCTTACCAGCAATTGCAGATACTCTGTAGGGGTTTTAAAAAAAACTCGCATTTCTGTCTTTTTGCTCGTAGGCCATGCTCTTGCAATCTTTTTAGGGCTCCTTCTAAATTTTTGAAATACTCCTTTTTAGTGGATCCAAGAATCAAAATATCATCCAGATCATATGGACTCCTGGCAATTCATTTAATGTTTGATCCATGGACCTCTGAAACAGCGATGGCGCTGATGTGAAGGTGAAAGGAAGTCACTTGCAGCAGAAAAGTCCCCTGTATGTCACATAATCAGTGGCAACTGAGACTCCTTCACACCTGCATCTGTAGGTAGGGTTGCTGCAGATCCATTTTTGAAAATTTCTTCCCCCCTTTCACTCCACTGACTAGGTCTTCAATGAGTGGAGGGGGTAATGATCCTCACTCAGGGCAGGGTTAAAGTGACCTTAAGCCATCACAAATCTTTACCATGCCATCTGTTTTTATGACCAGAACAACTGGTGGTTATTTGTCCCAACACTCCCAGGTGCAATCACCATTCCAATTCTGCCTCTACTTCAGGCTGGATGGGGTATGGTACTGCACACTCCTTCAGACTCCTCAGATGAGCTCGTGGTACTAACAGCAATTTTATTTCAACTCCTTTTGTTTCTCCATTAGTTCCTTTGAAGACATCTTTGTACTTGTTCAGGATCTCTAGCAAACTCATGTTTGAGTCCACCAGCCAAATAATCATGTCCCAGTTAATTTTTGTAACTAGGGGCATCTGAATAATGCAGGATATTCTTGCATTTTACTACATAACGTTGCAGTCCTGCTTACTGGTCACTTAACTATACTTTCACTAGTATGTAGTGCTTAAATGGCACAACTTGCTCTATGCATATCTATAATATAATTTTGGCAGGCCTCAATGGTCATACCCTCAATTTCTCCGTATAAATTGATTCAAGAATCAGGGACACTGCTGAACCTGAATTGACTTCCATTTTTACCATCTTCCCTTCCATTTCTGGATTCTTCCCAAAGTAATCAGTTTCACCCTGTACCGACAGGTTGTTTAACCCAAACTTTGCTGATTCCCTTTCTACTCGCTGGCTGGTAGCATGTACCTTATGCCTTGTCCTCAGGGTTGTTTCTTTCTGACTCCTCTTCTCTTGTTTTGGTCATATCAAGCAATTTTGGGTAATATGACTCACTTGCTTACACCTGTGGTATTTTGCTTCCTGAGTCCAACACGTCAACTCATTGTGGCCACTCTTGCCACATTGCAGGCATTCTAAGATTGTTGAGTTTCCTTTACTTGATGCAGCCAGGTATTGTCAAACAACTGGGTTGCTTCACTGGTAGCCAACTACATCGAAGGAGAGCTTCCGAAAGCTGCCATGAAATCAGGTTCTTTCCTTGCTAGTAGCTTCTGGTGGAAGGCTTTGTGTGAAAGGGCACAAACTAAATAGTCCTGCAAGACATCTTGGAGGAACCCTCTGAATTTTCAATATTCCACTAATTTCTTTAGGATGCTTGCAGCAGACTCCTTAGAATCACAAAGAGGTCTTGCTCCTGATGGAGCATTTAGGAAATCTTGTACCTTGATGCCACTTTGTTTGTATTGAAGAACAAATTAAAGCATTCCATGTATAAAGATCAATTTTCTAACTCTTTATCAAGCAGTCCCATTGCCCCAAATTGGCCTGCCCTGCTGGCAGAAATTTTTCCTGCCGCTTGAGTCCAGCAGAGCTTGGTGAATGGTCTCTATGTCAATTTCTCCCTCACCAGCTATGCTATCCATGCTGTTTCTCCCTGATGTTGCCTTCAGCCCTCACCGACAGGTCTCTGTGATGATTTTGGTTGCTCCTAGATACATACTTTCATCTTTAGTCCTCAGCCCAAGTCCCTGGTGGGTACCTTCTTTCTTGGTGTTGACGCAGCCCCCTTACGACTTGTATTTGTTCAGTTTTTTTGTGGACGATGGCATACTTGAGCAATTTTCCTCAGAATTATTACCATACTGGACAATGTGGCTTGGGACATTGCTAGTTCAGGAGCACAAATCTTCAGTATTTTAGCTGGAATGACTTCAGGACCCTTTTGCAGTATGCAATGCTGTCAGCATTTCTTGATAACGCATGAAGTGAATTAAAGGGGCTGAAGGCTGGGTTTTGAAACTTCAGCAGGAGACTGAGAATGATCAATCACACAGCACTTCTGGCTGCAGATGGATGTAGGTACTTCAGCCTTGTCTTTCACATTGATATACTGGGCATGCCTATCATTTAGGATGAAGTTATTTGTGGAACTTTCTTTTCCTGTTGGATGTTACATTGTCCACCACCATTCACTACAAAATATGTGAGGGCTGCAGATTTCGGTCCTTTGTTTGTGGGACTCCTTCACTGTCTAGTGCATGCTGCTTCTACTGTTTAACGTCTAAATAATCACGTGTTGTAGCTTCACTAGGTGACACTATGCAGTCCTTTGTCATCATGCATTATCATTTCCAATCTGTACCTCTGCAGGCATTGACGCGTTCTGTCACATAATCCTCCTTCATCATCTCTCTGTTTTCTAGGATAGTGTTCACTTACATTCAATATCTCCAGGAATGTCATCTCTTAATGTTTCCTCTGTAATTTTTCTGACACCTTCCATGACCCGTCCTTTACCTCTTCCATTCTTCCCCACCCCACCCACACGTTGGCCTTTGGCAACATTTCCACAGAATCAGACCAGTTCCCACATCTATTCTATAAGACCAGGCTTTAACTTTTCCCCATGCTTTCTTGATCTAAGTTGTCAGACTATTGTTCAGACATTCAGTTTTGAATGGCCCACAATTTCTTCCAGGAAGTAGAAAGTTTTGGGAAGATGGAAATCATTATTTCATCCAAATATCTCCTGCTTTCTCCGTTAATTTTCTTCGTAAAATCATAGGACATTTTCCTGTGTTAAAGGTGTTTATATATGCAGAGTTTTATTGTTCTTATTACTTAAGCCATCTGGATTCCCACAACAAATGTTTGTTCTGAGAAATAATCAGAAGTACTTTCACACTGTGATACAGAACCAAATCTTAAAGCATTCGTTGGACTCATTTCATTCTGCCTCAGATCATTGGAATATTCACACTCCACACTTGGTCCTTCAAACTTCTATGACATGGAAGCTTTTAGTTATTAAACTGTGAAAAATCTAATGAGAGAATTTACTTTTTCATAATTTTGCTTCCATGTTTCCTTTGAGGGAGTAAGAGATTTACAAGGCTGTAAATTTCAGGATAAACATGTTCCATACTGTAGTGTTTGTAATGAGGTCAGCCAGGTCGACCTTATCAAATATGAGTTCCCTGATCGAGGCTTTTGATCTGGTCCAATCAGGGAGCCCTGGCTGACAGACAAAAAGAGGAGTGTCAGACATTCTCATACTCTGAGAACTGGTTCTGAGGAAGCTAGACCAGCACCAAAGAGTCTCCATATGTAAATAAAGGGTAGTTTGGCGATGAGATACAGGCCTCTGTGGAGTTATTTCAGTAGCAACGAATGTGGGATTAATGATGTAACCATTCAAAAGCACTTACTTGCTGAATGCGAACTGATCTTCAAACTGGCTGTGCAATTGGCTTTATTATTGGAAAATGCTGCAAGTGGAGCATATAGGTTGCAGGGTATTCCAAAGGAAATAGACACCCTCGCCAGTCCGACTGAGATTGGGAAAGACCTTTTAAGTGAAGGCAATTGCATAGCCATACTCAGACATCTTCTGAATGGAGGGACTTCAGATCAGCTCACAGCAAAACCCCAAGCCAAAACCAAACATTGGCCAAATGGTTAAAATTTTCTTTCAGGATCCAAACCAGCAAGCTATTGTATTTGCTGCCAAAATGAAGACTCAAGACAGCAAGAGAGTCCCACATGACTGAAATTGAGTAAGATAACACAAAGGCCAGTATCCAGGAGAGTGCCACACCCTGGAAAGTCCACTTACCTCTGGCTTGGAGCAGTTAAATTGCTTAGCAATATCCAAATCAGAACCTATCAAAATAAGCTAGACAAACAGGAGGCTGGAAGAACACAAAATGCCAAATGGCGTGTGGAGGAAAGGAGAAGTCTATGTTTTGTGTATTACCATTCTTAAGGAACCTATACTGGAGAGCCTTTGCTGATTATGAGAAGCAGCTGGTTCAGTTACCAGTGATTGTAGTAAAAGACTCGGGCCAAGCTTGATGAGGCAAAATTAATTGAGAGAGACTCACCTAGATTGGTTCAACATTTTTCGATTAGAAAATGGCTGCATGAGTGAAGTCCTAATTAAATTCCCGAAGGTCTTTCAGGAAGGCCTAGGGACTGTCAAAAGAGATAAGGCCACCGTGCATGTTCACCAGGAAGAAATTCCACAATTCTGCAAGTGCCATTTGCTTTACGGGCAAAAGCAGAGGCAGAAATCAGAAGGCTGGAAAGCGAAGGAATAATGAAACCAGTCCAGTCTGTGGATTGGGCAGCACAGCACCAGTTATACTGATTTTGAGGTCCGATGGGTTGGTTTGCCTTTGTGGGGATTTTAAACAAATAGTAAACTGTTTTTTGCAGCTGGATAAATATACAATGCCTCACATAGAATGCTTATATGCAAAGCTGGCGGGGGGGCTGTCCTTCACAACACTGGACATGAGCCATGAGTACTTGTAGTATAGTTAGATGAGATTTCCCAGAAGCATGCCTTCAAATAATACCTATAAGGATTTGTATCAATATACAGGACTGCTATTTGGGGTATCGTCTGCTTGTGCAATTTTTCAGCGGGCAATAGAGAACATTTTGCAAGATCTATCCCAAGCCACTATTTATGTAGATGACGTGCTAATAACAGGGAAGACTAATAAGGAGCACTTAGAAAACTTGGACGTAGCCCTTAGACATTTCTGCCAGGCAGACATACTCCTAAGAAAGCAAAAATGTGTTTCAGGCACACCAATTGACTTACTTGGGCTACAGAATCAACAAGACTGGGTTACACCTGTGGAAAGATAAAATGAGGAAAATCAAAGGTGCCCAGCTTCCTCCTCCTGTATCAGAGATCAGATCTTTTTCCTTGGGCTGGTGAATTATTGTGAAAAATTCATACATAACCTGGCCTCCATCCTGGCACCTTTGCATCAACTCATAAAAAATCGTCAGCCTTGGAAAAGGTTGCTTACGCAAGCCACAGCTCTCAGGGAAATGAAGAAACAGCTATCATCCTGTAAAGAGATGGCACTCTGTGATCTCAAATGTGATCTGTTGTGACATTGTAAAGCATGTGACATACTTTACCTCCCCATATGATATTGGGGCAGTATTAGCTCATAGGTGGCCTAATGGAGAAGAATGCCCAATAGAGTATACATCTAAGACTTTGGCTAATGCAGAACATATATATATATTTAGGTAAAAAGGTAAGGCTTGGCAGTTATATGTGAAATCAGGAAGTTCCACCATGACCTGTATGGGCATAATATTTTATTAACAATGTACCACAGACCTCTATTAGGTCTACTTAAAGAGGATAAAGCAGTGCCGCTGTAGGTTCAGGCCAAATTCAGCAGTGGGCGGATGGTTTAACTCGCCTCCCACTGGTGGATACACTACCATTGGTACTGCCATTGGAAGAGTCCATAATTGTTTTATATTTTCTGGATACACGTCCAGTCACAGTTGACAATATCAGACTTTGGACGCAGAAAGACCCAATCCTGGCAAAATTGACACAGCTATTGGTGATAGGGGAAATCAAAGGACCGTCATTGAATTGAAACCAAATTGAAACTTTTTTGGACCCGGAGAGACCAGATCACAGTACAGGATGGCATAATATTATGGAGGGGGAGAGTGATTGGGGGCAAGGGTCCTGAACCAGCATATGGACCACGTGAAAGCTGCAAACTCACGATCAGTGTGGGAGCAAAATGTGCCCCGCTCCTCAGAACAGTTCTAAATGCTGTGAGAACACATGGGTTCTCTCTGTCAAGCATTGAAGAGATTTCTGAACCTGAGATGGACACAGTGGATCTTGCTGCACCAATGCCTTTGCTGCCAGAAGAAGAATGAATTTCTGCTCAGATGCTCCAGGCACAAGAGTGGGACTCAGAGGGCAAGGTATGTAGTGACTGTAATAAAGTCAGCCAGGTGGACTTTATAGAATAGGCGTTCTCTGATTGGGGTTGTTAATCTGGTTCAATTAGGGGACACTGGCTGACAGATAAAAAGGGCAGTGTCAGACATTCTAACACTCTTTAAGAGTTGGCCCTGACGGAGTTGGATCAGTGTCAAGGACTGTCCACATGTAAATAAAGGGTGACTTTGTCAAGGGATACCAGCTTCTTAGGAGTAATTTCACATACAGCCATGAGCTTTTGTGGAGTGGTGTCATTTGAGATAAGCACTGTCCACAAAATGCACTAACAGCAGTTCATAAGGCTTTTGGGGTACCACCTAACCCACAGCCTCTGCCACTTAGGGAAATGAGCAGCAGGTGAATGAAACCACCATTAACTACAAGTTCCTTCTATGTTCCGACTGAGACATATTATTGTCTCTTATTTCATTGTGGCTAGACTAGACTCCTACAGTTCCCTTCCTAACAGCATTATGAAATCACCTTGACCACGTAAACTGCAACAGTTAAAGAAAAATGTCCACCAACACCATCTCAAGGTCTCTCTCGCTACAAATGTACAGTCACTGTCAGTTTTGTCAGCTTCATATCCCGAGAATGAATGTTTACAAATGAAGTGCCATCTGCCAATCAATACTTTGAAAACTGGCAAAATTTATGAACATATAAAATATGGTTGAGGTTGGGCTTCAAATTTGTTAGCCATTGTTGGGAATTTCCAGTGCTCTGTAACTAGAATTACAAACCAATGACATTATCACTTTATCTCCTTTCATTAATTAATTCTTTATTGCAAAGATGTTATGTTAGATCATGTTGGACAGTATGAACTTAATTCCCTTAAGTATTACCAACTATTCCTGCATTTGGTATTAATTAGAATTATTTTATGAAGGGATTGGAAAGGCCTTTCAGTTATGAATTTCCCTCATATCTCATGCATGTGGATTGCGTTTTTTGGGGGATTCATTAGGAGCATATCCAGCATAAAAGAACCATTTGGTTTCACTTATTATTAAAGATTTAAGATTTCCTGTGAAGGCATGCAGTGATTCAAATCAAAGCTATTTTCAGGCTGGAAAATTGTGATTTACAGCACTTTTTTGGGAACTATTTTTAGGTTTTGAGCAACTTGCAAGTTTTCATAACATTTTACTGCATGGAGAATGTGACTTGTCTATTCACATAAATCATTAAAAGTATTTGTTTACATTTAATGTTGCAACAGATGCATACAGAAACATGGCTATGATTAATTTTTGATTGGAATCAAGTACAGGTCTTGACTTTCATTTTTATTTTCGTTTTGTTTGATTGTCTTACCTATCCTCTCTCAAGACATTGACTTCTGCTAAAGAAATATGGCATGGATATGATTCCAATGTACACTGACAGCCCTCCTGACCCGCTCAGATCAAAATTTCAAGTTCTACAGATAATGCCCTAACAACAGGAGTGGTGGATATGGGGACAAGATACAGAACAATTTAGAATGCTGAAGAGATGAGTGGGAAATTGATATATAATGCCCATTTATAGTTGCCCTGCAGATAGCTGGTAGTGTTGAGTTGCTTCTTGAACCATTTGATGTACATACACCAACACCATTGTTAGCAAGAGAATTCCAGGATTTTGACCAAATGACATTGAAGGAATAGTAATATACCTCTGGTGGGGATGGTGAGTGGCTTGGAAGGGAACTTGCAGGTGGTGATGTGTATGCTACTCTTGTCCTTCTAGATGGTAGTGGTTGTGGGTTTGGAATGCACTGTTGAGGGAACCTTAGTGAATTCCTGCAGTGTACTAATAGATGGCACACATTGCTGCTTTTGAGCCTTGGTGGTGGAAAGAGTGAATTTTTGTGGGAGTGATGTCAGTCAAGTGGACTGCTTTGTTCTGGTTGGTTTCAAACTTTTAGAGATGCATCATTCAGACAAGTGAACTATTGCTTCACATGTTTAACTTCTACCTCATAGATGTTGGACAGGCTTCAGCGAGTTATTCACTGTAGGATACTGAGCCTCTGAACTGCTCTGGTAGCCGCAGTCTTAAATGGCTAGTCCAGTCTAGTTTCTTATCAGTTATAATGCCCAGTATATTCTAGTGGGGGATTCAGCCAATCAACATTGATGCTCAAGGGGAAATGGTTTGATGCACTCTTGTCAGAGTTGGTCATTGCCTGGTACTTGTGTGAAATGAATGTTACTTGCCACTAGTCTGCTCAAACCTGGATATTGCCCAGACTGTCCTTCATTTGAACATGAACTGCATCAGGCCTGAGAAGGCTCAAATTATGCTAAACATCATGCAGTCATTTACATAAACATCCCCATTTCTGACCTTATGATAGAAGGAAGGGTACTGATGAAGCAGCTGAAGATAGCTGGGTTGAGGACACTTCAGTCCAACAAGTCCATGCCGACTTTAATCACAATCTAAACTAGTCCGACGTGTCTGCGCTTGGCCCATATCATTGCAAGTATTTGTTATTCAGGTATTTATTCAAATGTCTTTTAAACTTTGTAACTCTACCCACATCCACCACTTCCTCTGAAGCTCATTCCACATATGAACCACACTGTGTAACAAAATTGTCCCCATGTCTTTTTTCAATATTTCTCCTCTCACCTTGTGAACAGAACTGCAGAGAGTACTCTGGCTGTGGCATAACTAAAGTTCTGTGTAGCTACAACAAGATCTTCCTCCTCTTATAATCTATTCAATGACTGGTAAAGGCAAACGCCACATATCCTTTCTTAACTGCCCTTTTAATCTGACCTGCCACCTTCAGGAATCTTTGAACAAGCATCCCAAGATCCCTCTGATCCTCTGAGCTTCTTAGTGCCCTGCCATTAATTGAGTACTCCCCTGTCTTGTTCTATTTTCCAAGGTACACAACCTCACATTTATCAGGGTTAAATTCCACCTGCCACTGATCTGCCCATCTGATCAATCCATTTATATCCTCCTATAGCCTAACACTTTTCTTCACTGTCAACCAAAGCTAATCACTGGGATTGAGATAGCAGGAACTGCAGATGCTGGAGAATCTGAGATAACAAGGTGCAGAGCTGGGTGAACACAGCAGGCCAAGCAGCATCAGAGGAACAGGAAGGCTGATGTTTCGGGCCTAGACCCTTTTGCCTGTGTACATCCAGCTCTGCACCTTGTTATCTCTAATCACCGGGATATTGTATTCTTAACATTGGAAGTCAAACAATATGATTGAAGTAGAATCATTGAATATTTTTAAGGCAGAGGTAGATAGATTATTGATAAGCAAGGGGATGAAAGATTATGGAGAGTAGGCAAGCATGTGATGTTATCAGATTAGACATGATATTACAGAATGATGGAGCAAGCCTGAAAAGACAATTGATCTACTCCTGCTCCTAATTTGTAAGTGTGTACTAAGGGTGTATATAATGTGAGTCCTGGCTACGGCTAGAGTTTAATTTAGGAACACGTTAGATCAAGACCTATTTTGTTGTTGGATTATTTCATTAAGATTTTTGTTTTAAAAACCGTTAAAGGGCGAAATTTTTCAAGGATTCAGAACTTTAAGTCTCATATGACGTGGACAACTTAACGAAAAACGCAGATGTTCAATTTGATGGTCAAATGTCAGAGATTAAACAACCATAATGTCCAATAATTGCCTATTGGTACCTCAGAAGATTCAACCTGACGTTTTTGCCTATGATGATCGTCATCCCATTTGTTCCTCTTATTGTTTGATGTCAAATGCTGGATATGATATCTCAGTGATTGGCTTTCATCGCTCTTTTCTCACCAAAAGAAAACATTTATTGACCAGAAATTTTGAGTGCTGATTTGCAGTTGCCTTTTTCGCATACCTTGAAAACACTGCTTGGAGCGGACCTCTGTGGAAGCCCCAGGATGGAAGTTTCTTCTAATCCCTTTATATTAGGCTTTATTTGCCTAAAAGCAACATTAGGAATGACCTTTGAAAGAATTTCCTGGATGCATTTAGAAACCTAGCTGTAAAAACTGTGAACAGGTCTGAATTGAGAAGTACTCAATTGGTTTTAGAAATAGGGTAGGACTGGGAGGCCCAGGATCAGTGTAACACTTAAGACTTCAAAATAATATGTAAACAGTGCCTCAAGGCTGAAGATCACGTCTAGGAGAAAATCATTTGTTAGCAAGCACACAGCTGAATTGCATTGATCACATTAAAACACTTCATAACTATCTCAGTGATTAGGGGTAAAATATCCATACAGAGCCAGAAGGTTTGCATTTGACTTCTGCTTGGTATTGAGTTAGTTAAACTCTGCCAGCAAGAAAATGTTTGGAGCACTGTATGTCTGTCTTTATGTTTAAGGAAATGTTTTCCAGCTATAAAACATTATCACCTAAAATTCCAAGTGGATGCAGCCATCTCCTGCAATTGTGAGTGGGAAGCAGAAAGAATCCCATTGTAATTCCAGGTATCTAACTATCATACAATAAATGTTCATTTGCTGATAGTGCATGCTTGAGTGTGAATATTGTTGGGCATGGAATCAGACTCAGCAGATGGACAACCTGATAGTACTCAATATTGAATCATAGAATCTCATAACAGAAAAGGAGACCATTCAGCCTATAATGCCTGTGCTGGTTCTGAGAAAAATCTGGGCACCCATATGCGTCTGAGTCATGCCTGCCTCTTCATAGGATACATGGAACAGTCCCTCTTCTGCTGTTACACTAGCACCAACCCTCATCTCTTCTTCTGCTACTTTGATAACTGTAAGTGTCATCATTTTTTTCCCAGTACCTGATACTCACTTCATCTCTGCTACTGTATTTGTCTCCCAACAAGTCTTAGAATCTACCATTCTCACTATTGCCCGCAACATCTGCCCCACTCACTGTCATTCACCTCAACCACTGACATGATCAACCCTATATGCCCTGCCTACTCATTTATTCAGCTCACCTCCCCACCTGCACCAAGGGTGAACACTGTCTTTCATCTCCATATTACCCACCTATCTCTCAATCCAGGAAGAAAGCAGCCCTCAGTAGGAAAGAAAGAGTCAAAGCAAGAGTGAAGAGGTAATGTGGGCTGTCTGACATTCAGCTCCTATTTCAAGCCCCTGGAATGTTACCAGAGACGTCATGACCTAGTGCATGGGCATCCCCTGAGAGAAGGCTAGCTCCTTTGACTTAATTGAGGACTGTTGACAACCATGCCAAACTTTCTGACTTAATATCAAGGCAAGACAGAAGTAATATGAGCCTAGTATCTCTAGCTGAGACGGAATAGGGCAATTGGGGAAGGCAGGAATGCTATGAATGTCAAAGTAGATTCAGAGTGAGTGAGCTCCATGACAGCAAATGAACAACTTGGAGATTGAGATAACACAGTGTGAAGCTGGATGAACAGAGCAGGCCACACAGCATCAGAGGAGCAGGAAAGTTGACGTTTCGGATCAAGACCCTTCTTCAGAAATTGTCTGATGCTGCTTGGCCTGTTGTGTTCCTCAAGCTTCACGCCAGTTACCTCAGATTCTCCAGCATCGGCAGTTCTTACTAACCTGGAGACTGAGCCTAGTCCAATCCATGATCTGGGTACAGGTCCCTGAGCACTCAGTGTCTTTACAGCAACATTCCAATGATATTTACCAAAGTAGTATGAGGTGCAGCATTGAAATGCAGAAACATCTGACAAGGGGATTAGAGATGTGCCATGAGGGTTCTTAGTGTCTGGTATATGTTGGATGCCAATGTCCATAGACATTATATATGTATGGCCAATGCCCATAGAGGTGTGCCCTGAAATTGTTAGTGCCTGGTATACGATTTGGTGATCCTTTCAAATAAGCAGCAAGTTGAAATTGACAGGTTTCTGTTCCAACTTCCATGTTGACAGTTCTTGCATCTAGCTTGTTCGGTATGTTTGGTATGATAGGAAGCTGAATATTAATGAGGTGTGTTGTGATGCTCTTGATGTGGCTTACAAGCAATTATATCTCTAAATTGGCAACTCGCCACTCCCTAGCGAGAAAAGATGCAGCGAGATGTTTCTGGCCCAGGATAGGCTCTCCCTACCAGCCACCATGCACCCACCTTCTTCTCCACCCCTCCCCCTGACCCCCAATTCTGCATAAATCTCACCACAGCCCTACAAGATTCTGTCCTTGATTACTGGTGTAGGGATAAGGTTCAATGTATAGGCAGGTGAGCCTCCAGAGTGTGGTGTACTGCAGTTATGACTTCAGTACTCATAGAACATAGAACATGGAACAATACAGCGCAGAACAGGCCCTTCGGCCCTCGATGTTGCGCCGACCTGTGAACTAATCTAAGCCCCTCCCCCTACACTATCCCATCATTATCCATATGCTTATCCAAGGACTGTTTAAATGCCCCTAATGTGGCTGAGTTAATTACATTGGCAGGCAGGGCGTTCCACACCCTTACCACTCTCTGAGTAAAGAACCTGCCTCTGACATCTGTCTTAAATCTATCACCCCTCAATTTGTAGCTATGCCCCCTTGTACAAGCTGAAGTCATCATCCTCGGAGAAAGATCCTTACTGTCCTCTCTATCTAATCCTCTGATCATCTTGTATGTCCCTATTAAATCCCCTCTTAGCCTTCATGTGATAGGTATTCCTAGAATGATACAACTTGTCCAGCTTGGAGTATGGAGCCTTACCATCACATACCTGTTATAATAAATACTATTTATAAATGAAATCTAGATATCTGGCTTGTATGCTGAACAGAAGATTCAGACTAAAACAACTAACCCACTGGTTAGAGGAAACAGGTCTGGTTTGCTCTATTGAAACCCCACATAATTTGTGCTCCTCTATCTCTTCTTGACATTCTCTACTCTAATTAGAATCCTCCCAGTTTTTCCAATCCTTCCAAAAAATTAAAATTACTCTTTGTAGTGATTGTAATGAGGTGAGCCAGATGGACATCATAGAATGTGATTTCCCCGATTTGGGGCTGTTAATCTGGTCCAATCAGGGAGCCCTAGCTGAAAGATTCTGTTCATTCTGGGAGCTAGCTCTGGGGAAGCCAGACCAGTGTCAAGTACTACGTGCGTGTAAATAAAGGGTGACTTGATGACGGGACACTGTCTCTATGGAGTTATTTCACTCATCCCTTGTTTCATACTGGTAAACTTCCTCTGTATCCTCTCCAGAGCCCTCATATTCTTCCTAATGTTTGGTACCCAGGATTGTGAGCAATATTCTAGCTGTTGCTTAACCTGACCAATGTAAATATTTTCCATCAGTACCTTGTTTATGTAGAAGGCCAAACATCCCACACAGGCACCTTAAAAGTTTGCTTTACGACCTGCAAAATTTTAAGAATCTGTGTCCCCGGTTCCCCTGTTTTTGCACCCCTCAAAATTAACGATATGTAGATTATACCACCTCACCTTGTTTCTGTTCATACATAACCAAATTAAATTGCATTAATGATTTGTCTACACATTTCACAATTCTGCCTATGTCCACAAGAGGTCTGTTACAATCATGCTCAGTGTTTACCATTTTTTCAGGTTTTGTACTCACTACACACTTCAAAATAGTATATCTCACATCAAAGTCCAGGCCATTGTGAATAACAAGATCGATATTGATCCTACTGGTCTGCTTACCTAAGTCTCAAGCTGGAATTGTCTCCCTCCATGACTCCTTCCTTTTCTAATTTTTAAAACTTTTTTTTCACTTATCAGTTATCGGTTTCACTGGTTGGGACAGCATTTATTGCCTGTCCTTAGTTGCCCTTGAGAAGGTCTTGGTGAGATGCTTTCTTGAACCACTGCGTTTCTTTTGGTGTGGGCGCACCCAAAATGCCATTGGGAAGGGAGCTCCAGGACTTTGGCTCAGTGATAAGTCAAGATTGAAGTGAACTTGAAGGTGGTGTTTGCTGCCCTCCCACTTCTAGATGTAGTGTTTATGGGTTTTGAAGGTCCTACCTAAAGAGCCCAAGTGAATTTCTACATTGTATCTTGTAGATGGTACACATTGCAGCTACCACTGGTATTGCTGGTTGAGGGAGTGATTGTTTATGAATGTGCTGCCAATCAAGCGGCTACCTTCTCCTAAATGCAAATCAAGGCTCTTGGGCATTGCTGGAACTGCACTCATTCAGGCAAATAGGGAGTATTCCATCACACTCCTGACTTGTCCCTGGTAGATAGTGGACAGGCTTTGGTAAGTCAGGAGATGAGTTGCAGAGCTCTTAGCTTCTGTTCTATTATTGTAGCCACAGTGTTTATTTGGTTCATCTAAATTTAGTTTCTGGCTGTCTCTCCAGGGTGTTGATTATGGGAGATTCAGTGACCATAATGTCATTGAATATCAAGAGTAATGTTTAGATTCTCTCTTGTTGGAGATGGTCATTCCCTGGTACTTATGTGGAATGAATATTACTTCCCTCTAGTCAGCTCAAACCTGAATATTGTCTGGGTTTTGTGGCATTTAAACATGGACTGCTTCTGAGCAGTCATGAATGGTGCCGATCATTGGGCATTCATCAGCAAATATCCCACTTCTGACCTTATGACCCTAGGGAAGGTCATTGATGAAGCAGCTGAAGATGGCTTTCATTTTCTGCCCTAGTATTTGACAAAATTGCTGCCAAAACGCGCTTCCACAGCCATACCTCATTCCTGAGTGACTGCTTCCAGCTCGGACTCACCCCATGTTATTTCCAACTGAAGTTTCATCGTCCATGTTTTGAAACCAGCCAGAATCACAGGCATACCCATGATGTACAATGCTGCTCAGTCAGCTGTTCCCACCACATCCTCAGATCCGCATTCAGTGCCATACACCACCACATGCACACTCTCGCACTCTGTCCATCAGCATCGTTTCACTCTATCTCAGAGCGGTTTGACTTAATTCTCCAGCTCAAATGACATTCCACCAAGAAATCTTTTCTCTTCCTTTCAAGCATTAACGAATGTATACTGAACCTTCTGTACTCAACAAAGGTCTTCATTTTACCCCTTACATCCCCACCTCAGTGAATTTCGGGCACAACATGATGTTAAACATTTTCTTCCATTGCCTTCACCTCCCCACCCATTTCTTTGGACAAGAGTCCTCCCCACATTCCATAGACTCCTACAGCTGCCTCCAAAACTCTCCCTCTACTTGGGCTCCTCCTTCTGGCCTTTTATCTGCACTTGAGAAAACTTATTTCTTCCCAGTTTGATTTGGTTTTTTCTACCCTTGTCCAGTCCCTTTCCACTACATCTGTAATTCTTATGACAATTTATGTCAGTTTCAGAATTTCCAGTCCAATGGAAGTAGCTGACTCTTCTTCACTATTTACAGCCCCCATCAGATGGTTTCAGCCCTCTTCATTTCTTCCTGAGAGAAAAGTCCTGAACTATCCTGATCCACCACCAGCCTTCTCAACCTGGCTGAGCTTGTCTTCACTTTGAACAAATTCTCCTTTAACTCCCATGACTTTATTCAGGTCAAAGGTGTGGCAATGCATACCTACATGGGTCCAGTTATGCCTGTCTCTTTGTGAATACGTGGAACATTCCTTGTTCCAGTCCTACTCTGGCTCCCATCCACAACTCTTTATCCAATACTTCAATGACATCATCAATTCTGCATCCCTCTCTTGTACAGAATTGGAAAAATTTATCAGTTTTGCTACCAATTTCCACCCTGATCTCACCTTCAACTGGTCCATTTCCGACTTCTCCCTTCCCTTACTTGGCAGATCTGTTTCTATTTCCACGATAGGCTGACAACCAATATACACAAAAAAACCAACTGACTCCCACAGTTACACCTTCACACTCTGCTTCCTGTAAGGATTTTATTTTGTTCTCCCAGTTTCTCTATCTCTGTCACATCTGTTCTGACGTTGCCACATACAGCAGGGGTACATCAGAAATGTCCATCTTTTCCCTCAAATGAGAAATCCCTCTACTATGATTGACAGGGCCCTTAGCCGTATTCAACTCAACTCCCACACTTCTACCTTCACTCCTTCCCTTCCTTCCCATGACAACAATAGGGTCCCTCATGTCCTCACTTATCATCCAACCAGCTTCAACATCCAAAGGATTGTAAGTCATCATTTCTGTCCCTTCCAATGGGAGGCCATGACAAATCATATATTCCCCTCCCCTCATTTGTCAACATTGTGTAGACACCATTTGTTCCAGGACGGTGTCGTCCACTCCTCCTCCATTTCCAACATCTCCTCACTCTCTCATGGCACCTTCCCATTGCAATCGCAGAAAGTGTAATACCTTCCTGTTTACATTCTCCCTTCTCACAGTCCAGGCCACAGATGTATCTTCCAGGTGAAGCAGTGATTCACCTGTGCTTCATTCAATCTTGTCTACTGTTTTCATTTTTCACAATGTGGTCTTCTCTACACTGGAGAGAGGAAATGCAGGCTTTGTAAAAAACCTATGTTCTGTTTGCAAAAATGACCCCGAGCTTCCAGTTGCTTGCTACTTCAACATGCTATTGTGTTCCCTGGCCAGCATCTCAGTCTCACGCTTGCTGCAGTGCTCCAGTGAGCCTCAGTGAAAGCTCAAAGAACAACATCACATTTTCCCCTGGGGACCCTGCAGCCACTAGCACTCAGTGTCAAGTTCAATAACTTTACAGCCTGATTCCATCCCTCGATGTTTTTTACTGACCCTACAGCTGGTCCTGTTATGACATGGATTGCTTTTAGCAGTCACCCATTCCTATATTCTCCTGGCCCCATTTTCATATTATATGAGTTGCATTACGACAGCTAGCTCATTTTCTCATTCTTAGCTCTTATCACTTAATCAGCCCGTCTTTTATCCTGGTCTGCAACCCATTATCTTCTTGTTTACCTACTCCTTTCATGTCTTTCTCTGTGAACTCTATCTCCACCTATTTGTTGTAGCTCCCCACTTCAACTTCAGCATTAATGCACATTTTCCTAGCAACCAACAGTTCTGATGAAGAGTCACCAGACTCAAAACCTGAACTATGTTTTCTTCGCATGGATGCTGCCAGAACTGCTGATTTTCTCCAGCAATTTCTGTTGCTGAAGATGGTGAGACCTGACATGCTCCACCAAGGAACTCCTGTAGGAATATTCTGGAGTAAGATGGCTGTTTTTCAACCCTCAAACCATCTTGCTATGTGCTAGGTATGAGTCGAGGAGTTTTTCCCCTGATTCCCACTGAATCCAGTTTTGCTAGGGCTCCTTGATGCCATACTACGTCTTTGTGTAAACCTTTGGTCATCTCTTCATGTGGCTTGATGTCATACTTTAGTTTATATGGATTCAATGTAGCATCTTGGGATGGATTACTGCACTAAAGATGCTACATACATATATGTTGTGGTATACTAAATGCTAAGGGATTCAACTTCATGCTGCATACTGTTAATAACCACTACTCTCCATCTCCTTTCACTTAGTTAATTATGTACTCAAGAAGTCACTGTTCTTTTAGTATTGTATGATTCTATTTCCTGAATTGTTGTCCCAACCTTGATATTTATTTTTCTCTTTCCAAAACTAGATGATAACTCATTTTATTGTCATCACTGTTACTAAAGTGTTCTCCCACTGAAATATACTTCACATGTAAAACTTCATCCCCCATAAACTTTATTCTTGACCAGTGTATCCATGAATAGCTTCCATTTATGTATCTTACTAGCCCTGAAAGTATTACCTTAATACAGAAGCCAGGGGATAAGTATAGTTCAATAACATTAACAAAAAGAAATGAATTCAGTGATGAAAGACTCAATGCATTGTTTGCATATTGTATTGTGATAAAATAGTAGACAGTCAGGGTGGCCAGGAAGCCATTAAAGTCTTTTTGAAATGTCCAAGATTTAAAGATTAATCCACTGAACTTTGTTGCAAACAAACAAGGCCAGAAAGACAAACTTTAAAAATGAGTTTTTGATGGAATTTTTTAAATTAATCTGTGGGATATGGATATCTCTGGCTGGGCCAGTATTTATTGCCCATTCCTAATTTGTCCAGAGGGCAGTTGAGAATCAGCCACATTGCTGTGGATCTGCAGGCACATGAAGGCCAGACTAAGTAAGGATGGCAGATTTCCTCCCCAAAGGTCATTAGTGTACAAAATGATGAGTGTAAAAGGCTGGTGGAAATAGAAGATCATGTTGTAATACCTTCAGAAATATTTGGAACCAATGTTAGCAAGCCCCTTTTTCAAATATTAAAAAACTTGCTTTGAGTAACAGTCCTAGTACCATTTCAGGGAACAGCTCCCTGCCCATTCCTAAAATTTTAAAAGAAAAATTCAAAACGTTAATTCCCAATAGGCCAAACATGTGTAAAATGTACTCAAATGGAATCACAACAGTAAACATACAACTATGCAGAAATATTAGGAAGCAATTTATAAATCTTACCTCATTTTGGCAATCGGTCATTTTTGTCATGTTTCATGCAGAGTTCTCCTCTGCAAAGCCTCGTGAGTTTTCTTGTTCTATCATCTCAAACTTGTCTCATTACCAACTGACCAAGCCCCTGTGGGACCCCTTTATCCAATGCTAGCCCAATTCTCCAACTGCAGGATTAACTGTCGTGCCCCCTGAGTTATAGTGAGATGGATCCCATGACCCAGACTGCCTCATATTGATATGTGACTGTACCCATGCCCATGGACTGATCAGGATGCTGTCCCTCTGACTGGCTGTAGCCCTCCTTGACTTGATTGAGGACTACTCCCCTTCAACATTGAAACATGGCCATTTAGTTAATGCACATGCAGTTCATTTGCTGCAGAGGCTGCCAGCACATGTTGTAAGTTTGAGATTATCATAGTAATGTGCCATGCAACAACATGCTCACTCACATGATTGTTAACTGCCAACCACAAGCTTCATGTGCTAAAATGCAAGGTAAGACAAAATTAATATTAATTTGTTAGCTCTGGTAGAAAGCATTAAAAGGCAAGGTAAGAAAGGATGAGGTGACCATCCAAGCAGACACTATATGAGTGAGCTCTAAGAAGGCAAGTGCAGCTTCGATGTGCAAAAGTATTTTGTAAACAGATTGGAAACACATCATGATGATGACGAGCAATTAGCTCATGTCAGATGCCAACATTCGTGGATGTGGGGTGCATGTGGCCACTGCCCATGGAGCGTATCCTGAGGTATATTCAAGATGGAGGTCCAGAGAAGGAAGCAGTGAGCTGGAGTTGGCAGATATTCATTCTGAATTTCATGTCAGGAATTCCTGACGTCTACTTTCTATCTAGTGATTTCTGTTAATAGGCCTTTCGCCCCTCACTATGAAGAATCTAGTCTCAACAGCTGAAATTCAGTTGGAAAATGTGACTTGTTGCTCCCAATTTAGAGAAAAGACTCATTTGACATCTTACATAATTCTCCTGAATTTCACGCTCTGTTTTTCAAAGCCTGGGAAAATTTTGCCCATCATCATATATCACAAAACACGAAACTGTACTTGTAACTAAAATTCAGTATTCCCCTCAGCTGGGAAATTATCATGGTAGGTAATACCAATGAATGATTTCCATTTTACTCAGAGACAATTAGATTAAGAGAGGATAACGGGAAATTGGATGAAGTCCAGACCTTTCTATTTTCATGAAATTTCAAGAATGCAGTAGTAAGAGATCAATGAAATGATCATCATTCTGCTAGTAAGCGTATGAATCCTCAGTGCATTCATTTGAAGTCCCTTTGTGTATGGGTTTAACAGAAACTTTAACCCTTTTCAGACTGACACCTGTTAAAATACCAAATAAGGAAGACCATAAGACCATAAGACATAGGAGTGGAAGTAAGGCCATTCGGCCTATCAAGTCCACTCCGTCATTTAAATCATGGCTGATGGGCATTTCAACACCACTTCCCTGCACTCTCCCCATAGCCCTTGATTCCTTCTGAGATCAAGAATTTGTCGATCTTTGCCTTGAAGGCATCTAATGCTCCGGCCTCCACTGCACTCCGTGGCAATGAATTCCAAAAGCCCACCACTCTCTGGCTGAAGAAATGTCGTCTCATTTCCGTTTTAAATTTACCCCCTCTAATTTTAAGGCTGTGCCCACAGGTCCTAGACTCCCTGCCTAACGGAAACAACTTCCTAGCATCCACCCCTTCTAAACCATACATTATCTTGTAAGTTTCTATTAGATCTCCCCTCAACCTTCTAAACTCTAATGAGTACAATCCCAGGATCCTTAGCCATTCATCATACGTTAAACCTACCATTCCAGGGATCATCCGTGTGAATCTCCGCTGGACACGCTCCAGGGCTAGTATGTCCTTCCTGAGGTGTGGGGCCCAAAATTGGACACAGTATTCTAAATGGAGCCTAACTAGAGCTTTATAAAGCCTCAGAAGCACATCGCTGCTTTTATATCCAACCCTCTTGAGATAAACGACAACATTACATTCGCTTTCTTAATCACGGACTCTACCTGCAAGTTAACTTTTAGAGATTTCTGGACCAACACTCCCAGATCCCTTTGTACTTCTGCTTTACGAATTTTCTCACCATTTAGAAAATAGTCCATGCCTGTATTCTTTTTTCCAAAGCGCAAAACCTCACATTTACTCACAATGAATTTCATCAGCCATTTCCTGGACCACTCTCCTAAACTGTCTGAATCTGTCTGCAGCTTCCCCACCTCCTCAGTACTACCTGCCTGTCCACCTATCTTCGTATCATCGGCAAACTTTGCCAGAATGCCCCCAGTCTCTTCATCCAGATCATTAATATATAAAGTGAACAGCTGCGGCCCCAATACTGAACACTGCGGGACACCACGCGTCACCGGTTGCCATTCCAAAAAAGAGCTTTTTATCCCAACTCTCTGCCTTCTGTCAGACAGCCAATCCTCAACCCAAGCCAGTAGCTCACCTCGAACACCATGGGCCCTCACCTTGCTCAGCAGCCTCCCGTGAGGCACCTTATCAAAGGCCTTTTGGAAGTCTAGATAGATAACATCTACTGGGTTTCCCTGGTCTAACATACTTGTTACCACTTCAAAGAATTCTAACAGATTTGTCAGGCACGACCTCCCCTTACTAAATCCATGCTGACTTGTTCTAACTCAACCCTGCACTTCCAGGAATTTAGAAATCTCATCCTTGACAATGGATTCAATGGAACACACAAATGTGTTAAGTATATGTACACTAGCGTTAGATATTATGATTGCACCCCATAAAATTTTACATTTGAGTGGAATTAGAAATCAGACAGCACCAATAGTGATACAACCTTTCTCTCTTCCTGCCAAACACAGATGCAGACTGGCAAGTAATCGCAGTAAAGCTTATTTAATCCATTGAATTCCGTGGGCGTCCCAACCTACTAAAGTCTATCCTGATTGCCACTATTGTTAGGGGTAATCACTGTACAATGCATAGTACAGGATTCAATTCAAAAACGTGTTTTTGATGGAAATTTCTTTTATTAATTCATTGATACAAACAGTGCTAGCCAGGCCACTATTCATTCCCATTCTTAATTTGCCCAGAGGGCCGTTGAAAGTCAGCCTCGTTGCTGTAGATCTGGAGTCACCCGTAGGCCAGACTGGACAAGAATGGCAGATTTCCTCCCCTAAAGCACATCAGTGTATAAAAGGATGGGTACAAAAGACTGGTGGAAACAGGTGATCATGTTGTGACACCAATACTTGGGGCCAACGTTAGCAAGCCCCTTTATTCTATTTATAAATGTACTCAAGTGTCACAAAAATGCTTTAAGTGACAGACTTAGCACCATTTCAGACAACAGTTCCCTGCTCAAACTCCTTAAATTTTAAAGGAAAAGTTCAAAATATTAATTTACAATATGCCAAACATTTGTAAAATGTACACAAATGAAATCGCAACAGTAAACACATAACTATGTAGAAATATTAAGAAGTATTTATAAATTTATGTAATACGATGGGGTGAATCTTACCATATTTTGGCAAAGTGTCATTTTCATCAATTTCCATGTAGTGTTCCTCTCTGTGAGGCCTAGTGAATTCTCTTGTGCCATGATCCCAAACTTGCCTTATTAACAACTGACCAAACCCCTAGGGGACCCCTTCATCCAATGCTAGCCCAATTCTCCAACTACAGGACTAACTGTGGCCCACTCCCTTGGCTATAGTGAGATGGATCCTGTGTCCTAGACTGCCCCATGTGGATGTTTGACTGTGCCCAAGCCTATGGAGTGATCTGGTCGCTGTCCTTGACTGTTTACACTGCAATTCTCGATTGACTGTGGCCCCCTCCTTGACTTGATTGAGGACTACTCCATTTTGATTTTGAAACATGGCCATTTAGTTGATGCACATGCAGTGTGTTTGCTGCAGCAGTTGTGAGATTATCATAGTAATGTGCCGTGCAGCAACATGCTTGCTCTCTTGACTGATGACTGCAGCTCACATGCTGCTGAGCTTTATGTGCTAAAATGCAAAGTAAGACAAAATTACTGTGAATCTGCTGGTGGTAATGGGAAATCCAAGATAATAAAGTGTGAAGCTGAATGAACACAGCAGGCCCAGCAGCATCTCAGGAGCACAAAAGCTGACGTTTCGGGCCTAAACCCTTCATCAGAGAGCTGATGAAGCGTCGAGGCTAGAAACATCAGCTTTTGTGCTCCTGAGATGCTGCTTGGCCTGCTGTGTTCATCCAGCTTCGCACTTTATTATTGTGAATCTGTTAGCTCTGGTTAAAAGTGTTAAAGGGCCAGGCAAGAGAGGGACCATTGAAGTAGGTGCCTTTCTCATTTTACCCCACTACTATTACAGATTACTAGCTGACCATCTCCACCCAGTGAATTCTCACAAGCAACTTAAATTAATTTGTTGTCTTTGGTTTTTTTCTTACTGTTTGTGTTTAAAGCATTTTCACTCATTTTGTTCACTTTATAAGTAGCGTGTCTGGATAATATTTTTCATAGCTACTCATCCAAATATGTCTCCTGCTACTGGGGAATTGCTGTACTCCAGTATACCATCTTCATTTTGTTGTACTAACTGATGTTAGGCAGCTGTATTTCAAAACCTTGGGAGTTGGTACTCGGTTCACATCACCTTAATTCAAACTGAATGTATGCCGACAGACAAGCTAGGAATTGCTTGATGATAAAAGTTAATCTAGTTTTTGTTTTACCAGCTTTCTCATATATCTATATATACCCAAAATTAATTATTTCATTCAAAAGCTTTTTCTGAACAGAACACTTCTCAAATTTCTTGAACCAAGCGATAGGGAAAACCTTTAGATTCTCTTCATTTTCCTATTCATCAATGTCTCTTTCCAGATTGCCCTTTCTTTCCTGTGGCGATTGTTTCTCCTCCTCCTTTAACTCTCTCCACAATGCATTATTCATGGTTACTCATGTTGAACAAATTGACTAGTTGAGTCAGCAGAATTGTGCTTTCATTTTCGGGAGATGATTAAATCAGACAGAGTGTCACAACTTAACTTGAACTCACATGAAATGAGTATGCAGCACCTCTTTCTTGTTTCATCAGATAGGATCCATGAAAGAGAGCCCTCCCTATCCCAGAGGCATTGAGATCAGTGTGGTTGTTTTCCTCTAGCTGAGATACACTACTCTGTATAGACCACAGTTTGAATATAGAGTCCTCCAGATCTTTGTAGTCCAGCTTGTTAAACCAGCTAAGACACAAAAGACATGGATTTAAGTGATGTCTTCAAAAGTCCAGGTACCTTTAAAAACAGCAGACATAGGTCCACGTGTCCTTCCTCTGTTTCTGATAGATACTATTTTCGCTGCTGGGGAGAAGGGCAGTTCATGGTGACAACAGAAGGGAAACTCAAACCCTGCAGGGCCATTTGAATTCTGTACTGAGTTGAAACAGACGCCATGTTCGCTGCAAAGCATGGGCTTTAAACCTCAGCATGCGGCATTACTGGCATTAAAATACAGACTTTTTAAAACTGTCCCAGGAGATTCAGGAGGCTGTGGAGAGGCAAGAAGGGAATTTTATATTGAGAAAGAAAAATGAAAGCTTGCTACCATGTCTATCTGACTGCAGTTATTTGCCAGATCCATTTAAAGTTAGTTTCGTAATGATGACTTTGCCCGGTCACTTTGAAAGTAATTCAATACTAAATAATAACGTTGCATTTTCTACAAAAAAACTTACATTGCATTTCAAATTTAGTGCAGCCTGTTCATTTTGAAGAGCACTTATTGGTAATTAGTATTGTTTTGATTTTGTCAAAGTGCTGTTGCCATTGAGAATAATTTCCTGTGATGTGGTTAGTTTAGAAGTCAATGAATGTGCAATTGAACAATACAGCAGATGCTTAATGGAGAGCTCAATATCACTTAGGATTCTCTGGATAATAAAGGGGTTTGATTACTCGAACATAATAAAGCTCTCTTACTCCTCTTGGTACAGATGGGGAGAGAAGACCTAAGTGCTAAAAATTGGCTTATCATATATTTTGAGTGTGGGTGTGGTGACTTATGAGTGACTGCACAGTTTCTTTGGAAGTAAGAGGCACAGAAATTTGGTTCACCCACTCATTACCATATTGATAGAATTGGACTGAATACCTGTCTTGCTGTTTTCACAGTGTCTGCATTCAGCAGAGGGGCCAATCAGTATTGTATTGAGCACATGCAGTGCAGCCAACCAGCTTTTCTTAAAGAAAGTCTGTTCTTCATAAAGGCTTTCCCATATCCTTTTTCAAAAATTAACATCTGTTAACTCCAATCTAATACGTTACATGAGGTAGAGAGAAAATCTTGAAAGGAAAACAAAACAAAACTAGAGATAAATTAGACTATTCACAAAGCTAACAGTTGAAGACAATTAGATAAGTCACTAAGATTGGAAATATTCTTTCCGTCACTTCAGTAGAGAAACAAACAGTTATTGTGCTAGAACTGCATAATCACAAAAACCAAATTCTACAGCTGCAATGCCAAAAGATCTTGCAACCTCACTCACATGATCACACACATTGATACAAGTTCCAACTTGTGCCTACCAATTTATGTTTACACACAATGCTTACATTCAAAATACAAGAATGGTTTTGACTATATTTGCATTTTACTACAAACCAATCACACGATATCATTTTCTCCCCTGGCTTTCTGCCTAATTAATATTGGGGTTTACTAATTGTTGTGTTAATGGTAAATAGTCCTGAAGTTTAGAATAGAACCAGTGTATTTTATATTCTAGATGAAAGATCAGGCAACATATACTATAATAGTAAGTGCTTATTACATGGTCATTGGTTTAAAAAAATCAAGATCACCAGGCCAGTCACACTCAGAAGCAATATAGGTCCAACCAACCTTGGATGCGTGATAAAGAACCAGTACAGATCTCTTGAAGCATTTGCTTCATTTTATTCTACTTTGATTCCCCAGTCCAAAAACAATCCTTAAGTGATCTAGGCACAATCTTTGTTAGGTAAGGTCTGTGGTGTTAAGGTAGGTAAATAATGATGAGATATATACAACCAACTGTGTGCAATTTGAATAGGACCAGCATCTGCAGAGCTGATTTGCCTACTCCTGTTGCTTTCTACATCAACCATTGTGAGTTTAATCATACTGGAAACTGGCTGTGTCATTTCTGTCAAGTTACATGTTGAGTTTCTTTCCATGAGCCTGACTTGTTTTCTTGTTTTATCACCCCAAACTTGCCTCATTAACCGCACATCATTCTTTATGGTACCACACTTTCCAAATCTCCTATTTGCTGTTGGCAAAAGTGCTCAATATTGCCAGGACATTCCAGGATTCCTGATGCCAGACCATGTTTATAAAGCCATTTTACATCTGATCAATCACTGCTAGTCTGCATGGTTCAATTTATTTGCCCTGGACATAGCAGGCAAAAGAAAACGGGCAGCCCGTTCTGTGGAAAGAGGCTTAGAGGTCTTCGTGGACAGGCTGGTGCAAAGCAGGGCCATCCATTTACACAGGATGGGCAGAGGAGACTACACAACCAGACCCTGGGAGCCTGGTAGAAGTTTGTGACAAAGGCCTCTACAATCCAGGGAAATCCCCAACAGTGGGAAGACATCTGTTCCATCTGTGCATGTGCCAGAATCTTGTCTCTGCTAACTCGCATTCATTCTAAGTATGCTATCATTTTCAGCTCTCACCAAGGCTCTGGTTTATCACTCACTATCACAAGCAACATCTTCACTCACTTGCTGTTATCCACCCCAATCCCACACCAGCACTTTGTCTCTGTGCTTTCATCAGTCATTAGGAACGCCTCATCACCTTTCCCTCACCTGCACCAGCACTAATAGCTATGCCATCCACTTTCATTTCACTCAATTGCTCCCTTTCTCTTGATCCAAGAGAAAGTAGTCCATAATAGGACAGAATCAGTGAAGACAACTCATGCAGCAACCAACATTTGGCTCTTTTCCTCCTGTGAAGGGAGCATCCCGAAGCTTGGCAGCAAAGACTGTGAATGCTGCTGTGAAGATGCCAAAACATCCATGTCTCAGCCACTAAGTGACAAATATTGTTGATTGCTGTGCTTCTCTCCCATTATTATCCTGGTGAATATATTTTTAAAATGCCCAAGTTTCTATCTTTGGTCATGATGCATTAGCTCTTTCTCTGCAGTGACCAAGAAATAAATTGCCCAGGCGGCTGGCACTTGGAGAGACTGCTGGAAACCAGGCACCTGCTGAACTCCAGGCAGCAGAGGATCCCATGGTGTCAGTCATTAGCAGTTTCATTGAAATACACAAACGGATAAAGGACAGCAGACAGGTTAGTTGGAGGCACTAGGTAACCTGACACAAATGCTGCAGGACTGTAGCAACATCATCGGGACTAGGCTACTTTTGTCACGGGAGTGTCTGGCTGCTGTCAAGGAGAACACTCTTAGAATCTGCCGGATATACACACAGAGCTGCACTCCATTCCTCTAACTGCTGTTTCTCGGTACTAACTGCAATGGAACAAGATCCTTGTCCTCACTGCAGGTGTCCCTTCATCTCAAAGAGACAGAGCAGTACTAGCAGACACCAAACAGAAGAGGAACCACATATAGGCTGGTCGAGCAGTGTCTTCTCAGGATACTTCAGAGGTTGTGCTGTCCACCTCCACAATGCCTGCCCTCCTCAGTCAATGGGAGATCAAACCAAGGAGGGTGCAATTGCCTCTGGTAAAGACATGCTTAGTATATTTGGGATGTCCAGACACAAATGCCCGGGCTCACTAATCAAAACATACAGTGTGTTTGGCATGTAGGCAAGTAGCACATGGTACAAGTGTGAGATTGACATAGCACATGGTGATATTCAGCAACATGTCCATCCCCTTGACTCATCACTGCTAACAACCATGACAAGCTGACTTTATGTCTGTGTTAAAAGCTGAGGTAAGATAGAAGTATTGTGAGTTTTAAGTTTCTGTTAAAGGGACAAAGTGCAAAACAGCAAGGCAAGACAGGGATGCTGTGAACATTGAAATTATTGCAAAATGAGTATGTAAAAAGAGAGGAAATGAGGATGCTGGAGATGTGCTTGGTTGAATCCATGAGATAATGTGAACTGCAGATGCTGGAGAATCCAAGATAACAAAGTGTGAAGCTGGATGAACACAGCAGGCCAAGCAGCATCTGTGCTCATCCAGCTTCACACTTTGTTATCTTGAATCCATGAGATGTCTGCCATTTCTCTTGCAAAGTTTCCTTGTAGCAGCATTCCAATGATAGGAGATGGTGTGCTTCATGTTGCAGCATTGTTGTACAGAACGATATTGTATGTAGATTGGAGATGTGCCAAGATGATGTGGTGAGGCCAGAATGTGTTGGATGCCAATCAGTATGGACTGGGTAAGCTTGCAGTTGCTGCCTGTGGAGCCGGGCAACAGTTCTGATTGTCATGTTAGGAATTGTTACCTCATATTTGCTATGCAATGAGTGGAAGGCAAGAAAATGCATATTAATGAGGCAAGCTTAACTAATAATGAAATGTCAATGCATGCAATCAGGCCACTTGCCGCTCACTAGTGAGATTTGAATACCAACATTTCAACACTTGGTTGGAAAATGGGATTTTTTTACTCTTGACATTAAGAAGCGTATTGTTGACCATCTCATGCAATTTTCCAACATTCTCACTTTTGCCCACTTCATTCAGGGCCTGGGAGGATTCCATCCTACAAGTTCCATGTCAAATCTTGACATAATCTAACATTCCACCACACTGATTCTGACACTGAAGGTACATTCTGTGGATCCGACGATGAGCTAACATCCCATCAAAATGTGTTCAGGTAATGTTAAAAATCCCAAAGAATTATTCAGAGAACTGTGGAGCTTCTTGGCGTTCTAACCAACATTCCCTCCTCTTCTAATTAAACCATTGAAAACATAACTGACATGCCAATTTAGCTCAAAGCTTTTCAATAGCTCCAAAAATAAATTAATGGTGCGAAATAAAAACTAAAAATTCTGGAATTTCTCAGTAGGTACAGAAGCATCTGAGAAGAAAGGTCTCAATTTTCTTGGCTCATGGCTGTGAGGGGAGCCCAGGAACTTAATAGGGAGGCACATTAGAATGACTTTTCAACATCTTCCCCTTGACACTTTTCCAATCCTCAAGGTACTCACAGGGCCAGCTAATTGTCATAATACAGGGTTGTTTTCAGCCTTGCTGGCATGTTTCCAGCAGAAAAATCCAAGCCTTTCCCACCTCATGTACAGGCTACCAGCTCAGTGGTGATACTTTCCTTTCAGCAAGCCATGCTGTTGGATCTAGAGGAGTAGAGAAGTGACAGTCACTAGAACTTCATTCCCCAGTCATGGCACAATGGAATGACGAAAGGTAGCACTAGGAACCCAAATGATTCACACAAAAGGGTTTTATGTAATAAATTGATACACAAATGCAAACTGTGCTCTGAAGATGATAATGATGGCAACTCTAGTTGTACCTTTGGTATATTTATTGTATGATTTATGGCACGCATGTTAAAGTGGGACATATAAAGAGTTTGTTGGTTCTCTTTTAGTTAATTGATAAGGATGATTAAATCATCAAAAAGAAACACATAATCCATAATTTTCCCATTTTAGTGCTCAGAAGAATAATTTCCAAATTATGACTAAATGAATTCAAATAAATGTTTATTAAATTGTAATTTTGTTTATTTGACATGTTCTCCAGTCTGTTTGGTGTCCACCAATCACAGAAAAGCACAAGTCTGTCACAGAACACTGCCTTCTCCCTTTCCAGTGACATCTGGGTATGAATATAATACATTATGAACTAGCCCAACAAAATATCTCAGCTCTGAATTCCTCAACTCAAATGATCACATTTCAAATACTAATTGCCCTGCTGACCAATTGGGAAAAGGCATATTCGGTAAAGTAAGGAAGAATGAACACTTATACAATGCTCACATCACAAGGCACCCCAACACAGTTTACTTACCGTGTCAAAAAATCATAGAGTCATACATCACAGAAACAGGCCCTTCAGCCCAACTAGACCAATGCCAACCAAGTTTCCCAAACTGAACAAGTCCCACTTGCCTGTATTTGGCCCAGCGCCTCGAAACATTTCTGTTCATGTCCCTGTCCAAATATCTTTTAAATATTGTAACTGTACGTGCATCTACCACTTCCTCTGGCAGTTCATTCCACATATGGACCAGCCTCAGCATGAAAATGTTGCCCCTCAGGTCCCTTTTAAATCTATCTCCTCTCACCTTAAATTATGCCCTCTATAGGACATAGAACATTACAGCACAGTACAGGCCCTTTGGCCCTCGATGTTGTGCCAACCTGTCATACCGATCTGAAGCCCATCTAACCTACACTATTCCATGTACGTCCATATGATTGTCCAATGACAACTTAAATGTACTTAAAGTTGGCGAATCTACTACTGTTGTAGGCAAAGCGTTCCATTCCCTTACTACTCTCTGAATAAAGAAACTACCTCTGACATCTGTCCTATATCTTTCACCCCTCAATTTAAAGCTATGCCCCCTCGAGCTGGCAGTCACCATCCTAGGAAAAAGGATCTCCCTATCCACCCTATCTAACCCTCTGATTATTTTATATGTTTCAATTAAGTCACCTCTCAACCTTCTTCTCTCTAATGAAAACAGCCTCAAGTCCCTCAGCCTTTCCTTGTAAGACCTTCCCTCCATACCAGGCAACATCCTAGTAATTCTCTTCTGCACCCTTTCCAAAGCTTCCACATCCTTCTTATAATGCGGTGACCAGAACTGTACACAATACTCCAAGTGCAGCCGCACCAGAGTTTTGTACAGCTGCAGCATAACGTCTTGGTTCTGGAACTTGATCCTTCTATTAATAAAAGCTAAAACACTGTATGCCTTCTTAACAGCCCTGTCAACCTGGGTGACAACTTTCAAGGATCTGTGTACATGGACACCAAGATCTCTCTGCGCATCTACACTACCAAGAATTTTACCATTAGCCCTGTACTTTGCCTTCCAGTTACTCCTACCAAAGTGCATCACCTCACACTTGTCCACATTAAACTCTATTTGCCACCTCTCAGCCCAGCTCTGCAGCTTATCTATGTCTGTCTGCAACCTACAGCATCCTTCGTCACTATCCACAACTCCACCGACCTTAGTGTTGTCTGCAAATTTACTAACCCATCCTTCTACGCCCTCATCCAGGTCATTTATAAAAATGACAAACAGCAGTGGACCCAACACCGACCCTTGTGGTACACCACTAGTAACTGGTCTCCAGGATGAACATTTCCCATCAACTACCACCCTCTGTCTTCTTTCAGCAAGCCAATTTCCGATCCAAACTGCTATATCTCCCACAATTCCATTCCTCCGCATTTTGTACAATAGCCTACTGTGGGGAACCTTATCGAATGCCTTGCTGAAATCCATATGCACCACATCAACCCGTTTACTCTCATCTACCTGTTTGGTCACCTTCTCAAAGAACTTGATAAGGTTTGTGAGGCACGACCTTCCCTTCACAAAACCGTGCTGACTATCCCTAATCAATTTATTCTTTTCTAGATGATTATAAATCCTATCTCTTATAACCTTTTCCAACACTTTACCAACAACTGAGGTAAGGCTCACTGGTCTATAATTACCAGGGCTGTCTCTACTACCCTTCTTGAACAGGGGAACCACATTTGCTATCTTCCAGTCATCTGGCACTATTCCTGTAGACAATGACGAGTTAAAGATCAATGCCAAAGGCTCGGCAATCTCCTCTCTGGCTTCCCAGAGGAGCCTAGGGTAAATCCCATCCGGCCCAGGGGACTTATCTATCTTCACACTCTGTAGGATTTCTAATACCTCTTCCTTGTGAACCTCAATCCCACCCAGTCTAGGAGCCTGTATCTCAGTATTCTCCTTGACAACATTGTTGTTTTCTAGAGTGAATACTGTTGAAAAATATTCATTTAGCGCTTCCCCTATCTCGTCTGACTCCACACACAACTTACCACTACTATCCTTGATTGGCCCTAATCTTACTTTCGTCATTGTTTTATTCCTTAAATATCTATAGAAAGCCTTAGGGTTTACCCTGATCCTATCCGCCAACAACAACTCATGTCTCCTCCTGGCTCTTCTGAGCTCTCTCTTTAGGTCTTTCCTGGCCACCTCGTAGCCCTCAAGCACCCTAACTGAGCATTCACATCTCATCCTAACATAAGCCGCGTTCTTCCTCTTGACCAGAGATTCTACTTGCTTCGTAAACCACGGCCCCCACGCTCTACAGCATCCTCCCTGCCTGACAGGTGCATACTTATCTAGGACACACAGGAGCTTTTCCTTGAATAGGATCCACATTTCTAATGTGCCCATCTCCTGCAGTTTCCTTCCCCATCCTATGCTCCCTAAATCTTGCCTAATCTCATCGTAGTTGCCTTTCCCCCAGCTATAACTCTTGCCCAGTGGTATACGCCTATCCCTTTCCATCACTAAAGTAAGCATAACAGAATTGTGATCACTATCACCAAAGTGCTCACCTACTTCCAAATCTAACACCCAGCTAGGCTTATTACCCAGTACCAAATCTAATGTGCCTTTGCCCCTTGTTGGCCTGTCCACATACTGTGTCAGGAAGCCCTCCTGCTCGCACTGGACAAAAACTGACCCATCGATAGTACTCGAACTATAGTGTTCCCAGTCAATATTTGGAAAGTTGAAGTCCCCCATGACAACAACCCTGTCTCTCTCACTCCTATGGAGAATCATCTTTGCTGTCCTTTCCTCTACGTATCTGGAACTATTCAGAGGCCTATAGAAAACTCCCAACAGGGTGACCTCTCCTTTCCTGTTTCTAACCTCAGCCCATACTACCTCAGTTGACGAGTCCCCAAACATCCTTTCTGCAACTGTAATACTGTCCTTGACCAACAATGCCACACCTCCCCACCTTTTACCATCTTCTCTGTTCTTACCAAAACATCCCTCTAGTTTTGAACTCCCCTGTCCAAGGGAAAAGACCTCTGCTTTTCACCTTATTTTTGTCCCTCACGATTTTGTAAACCACCACTGGGTCACCTCTCAACCTTCTACACTCCAGTGTAAAAAGTCCTAGCCTATCCAGCCTCTCCCTATAACTCAAATGCTCCAGTCCCAGAAATATCTTGGTAACTCTTTTCTGAACCCTCTCCAATTAAATAATAACTTTTGTAGATGAAGGTGACCAGAAATGTACACGACACTCCAGAAGAGACCTCACCAACGTCCTGTACAACCTCAACATGACGTCCCAACTTGTGTACTCAACAGTCTGAGTAATGTTTTCTTAACCACTCTGTCCACATGTGATACAACTTCCAAAGAACTTTGTACCTGAACCTCTAGGCCTCTCTGTTCGACAGCACTATCTAGGACCCTGCCATTCACTGTATAAATCCTGTTCATGATGGTTTTATCAAATGCAACACCTCCCATTTATCCAAATTAAACATCATCTGCCACTCGTCAGCCCATTGACTTAGTTGATCAAGATCCATTTGTAATCTTAGATAACCTTCTTCATCGACTATACCACCAATTTTGGTGTCATCTGCAAACTTATTAAAATTACATCGTAAATTCCAGTGAACCCAGCACCAAATCCCGTGGAACACCACTGGTTACGGGCCTCCAATCTACAAGACAACCGTACACCATCACCCTCTGTCTCCTAAGACCATTCATTTAGCTTGAATCTGTGTCTGTGAAGAATCCAAATGGTACAATGAACTTGATGAATTGGGAGTGTGCCCTTCCAGGCAAAAATGAGTGAGTGTTAGAAACTGCATTGCACGTAATCAGTTCAGTCGATTTTGATGCAAATCTACTTTGCCTTTCACACCAACAGACTCTATCATTCTATAAGCCAATGTTCTATCCAGTTAGCCAGCTCTCTATGAATCCCATGTAACTAACTTTACTAATTAGTTTATCATGCAGAATCTCGTCAAAGTCTGTACTGAAGTCCATGTAGACCATGTCTACCGCTCTGCCTTCATTAATCTTCTTGATTGTGTCCTCAAAAAATTGAATCAAGTCTGTGAGACATGATTTCCCACACACAAAGCCATGCTGCCTATCCCAAATTAATCCTTGCTTCTCCAACTGCATGGAAATGCTGTTTCTCAGCATCCCCTCCAGCACTGATGCCAGACTCACATGGATATAGTTCATTGGCAGGGGACAGTTTTTTTTAATATTCCCATAGTTGCAACATGAGAAAATTTTGCAGCCAATTTGTGCACAGCAACTTATGGGCAGTGATTATTTACATATATCAAAGGTCTGAAAGTAATTTCCTGATTTGTACTGGGTTATATTAGTTGAGGTAAATTAAAAAATCACCCTGATGTGTCTTACTCCTCGTCAGCTTTCAATGACCCTACACAAAGAATTATGTGGTGTATTCTATCTGCTGCTCCCGATGTGGCCTCCTCTACATCAGTGAGACCAAGCGGAGGCTCGGAGACCACTTTGTAGAGCACCTGTGCTCGATTTGCGACAACGATAACACGTCCCAGTCGTGAACCACTTCAACTGTCCCTCTCACTCCCTGGGTGATATAGCCATCCTGGGCCTCCTCCAGTATCACAACAATGCCACCCGGAAACTGGAGAACAGCACCCCATATTCCGCCTTGGAAGCCTACAACACAATGGTTTCAATGTTGATCTTACTAGCTTCAAAATCTCCCCAAACCCGACCTCACCCCAAGACCAGCACCCCCTTTCATCTCCACCTCATCAATCTGTCCGTCTTCTCTCCCACCTATCCGCTCCTCCCACCTCACTAACCAACCCTCACCACCACCTAGCTACACTCACCTTTACTAGCTTCATCCCCGCCTCCTTGACCTGTCCATCTTCTCTCCCACCTATCCGCTCCTCCCACCTCACTAACCAACCCTCACCACCACCTAGCTACACTCACCTTTACTAGCTTCATCCCCGCCTCCTTGACCTGTCCATCTTCTCTGCCACCTATCCACTCCACTATCCACCTTCTATCACCGCCTCCCCCTCTCTATTTATTTCAGAGCCCCCTACCCCTCCCCCATTTCTGAATAAAGGTCCCGACCCGGAACATCAGCTTTCCTGCTACTCTGATGCTGCCTGGCCTGCTGTGTTCCTCTAGCTCCATACTGTGTTATGCACATCATAATGTTGTGCATTCCCGGCTCGATCTTCACCATCCATTAAAATTAATGGAGTAATGCTGCAGAGTCCTTCTCACGCTATTAATACTGAAGTCAGCTCAGCGTAAATCAACAATCAATCGGAGTTTTTTAAAATAATGCAAAGCAGAAATTGACCTGTATCTGACCTTATCTGACCTGTTGAGTTTCTCCAGCATTCGCTGTTTTTGCTTAAATATTAACTTTTTCTCTTTATTCACGGATGCTGCCTGACCTGCTGAAGTTTTCCAGAATTTTGCATTTTTATGCCAACCTCAAGCATGTGTATTTTGCTTTTTGTTACAGTACCTTTTCAGTTCATTTTTTACAATGACCTGATTTCTTGCATTCCCACACCTTTGTGTGCAAGATGTCTCTTCTGGGATACTATTATATAATGAATGTGTTACTTTTAAATTAAAGTGCGAACAGTCATTGAGAAAAATCTTTAATTTTAAAGAACTGAATTCTTTCATTTACATGATTGTTAATTCAATTCATTGATTAATTGAAGTTAATCTGAATAAAGATTTCACTGGGACTGCTCCTTCAACGACAATTGAAGTGTTTATTAATGGCAGTATTCCAAAGGACATATATATGAGATGTGTTTTCGAGTGATCTGAACACTGGAATAATTAACATGTCTGGCACTGCAACAATTACTGTCATAGCAGCAGTAATAGTTGAGGTTACTACTGTTCAGGAACTGTTCAGATTTTGGTTGATTAGAAAGTCAGTGATTACTGATCAACACTGAGGTGATGTCCGGATACCTCAGCTGTCCTGCCGTTTTCAGATATGTGCACGTGCCTTAGCAATTACATAGCCACCACAGGATAAACAAAATCATGAGAGGTTAAAACAAAATATTTGTAGAACTTAACAGCGGAATCACCTAATGGATCAACTTGTACGGCCATGAGAATAACTCAGTGACTCAGCATTAAAAGAAAGAAAGGAGATTGTGTATTTAATTGCACATTGAATCCCCCAGCTACTCACCCTGCAGGCATCCCCAGCTCTATCTTCAATATTTCCACACCCCACACCCATCAGCCCTAGCTCTCTTCCCTGTTATTGCTGAATCCCAACCTCCATCTTGTCAGCCATACCCCCAGCCTGTCTCCTTAGTCAGGCCAGCATCAAAGAAAAGCCAGGAGTAGACCAGAAAGGGGGTATGACAGAAGGGAGGACAGGAGCATGGAATTAAGAATGCCAGGGCTGGTGGGGTGAGCACACCCAGGTTTGGAGTGGAGTCAGCGGTGTTGGGGAAGAGGAGCAGGGTCTAGAAGGAGGGCATGTAGAGCCAAGTGGAAACAGGAGACAGAGGTGGGGAGCCAAACCAAAGTGCCACTGGGGGTATGTGAAGAGTGCAAGACAGAGGAGCCAGAGAAACTGCAATTAAAAATACTTGAAATAAAAATTGAAGTTTTTTTTCTAGTTTATTCATTTTGTGGGAAGTGGGAGCTGCTGGCTGGCCAGGATTTATTGCCCACCTCTAACCTCACTTAAAAAGGTGGTGTTGAGTTTAACAAGGTCCTACAGATAGGCTAATAATTCAGAGACTGAAATTGAACTGATCACAAGATCTAGAGAGGGTTCAACATTGCCAGGAATAGAGTTTCACCTCGAGGCTTCTCCAGTCATGTCACAATGGATCCAATCTACAGGGTACAGAAAATTTCCTATTGCAACCTCCCACCAAGATCAAGTCATTGTCTTTCACACAGTCAACTGTAAACATTTCAGCCTCATTACTGGCGCACAAGATCAGGGTGATTATTTCATCTGAAAGGCAACGTCTCTGATAGTATAGCACTTCCTCAGCGCTACACTGGGAGTATCTGCCTGGAATTTCATATTCAACTCTCTGGGTAGAGCACCAAATTCACAATTTTCTGACTCAGAGGTGGAAATGTTAACACTGAAACACATCTGACTCAGTTTGTTTCTCCTCTAGTTGTTGATAGCAGGCATGTTACAATTGCTTTACTTGGATTCCAGTGATGGAGAAAAAGCCTGGATTTCCATACCTAATCTCTACAATGTCATGCCTAGATTGACTCATACAGTGAGGTTAGAGTTACTTACTGTTTCCTGTGGCTAAAACAGCCTGCCAACACTCAGACAAAGACTGGTCACAGGGGAGAGCTACTGTCAGACCTTCGTGTGGAGTGGTAAACATGAGTCACTGCCTCCTGAAGTGACAGCAAAAGCTATTGGTTAAAGGGAGAGAAAAGTCTTAAAAGGTAGAGTATAAATGTTGTAACTTCTTTTCTCATTCCAATAGACTACAAAAAATTTCAAAACATTAAAATTGGTAATTAGAAAAGAGCGCAGCACCATCCTAAAGATACAAGCCCTGGCTTCTCCACCTGATGTATATATACTTAAATTCAACTCATCAAAGCAAAAAGGAATGCAGTTTCTGTTAGGGACCAGCACAACTGTCCTGAGCACCAGGCATTTAGCCCCATTAGGCTTACTATTGCTGGAAGTTATCCAAAGTGCTGGGGGAAAGGAGAGATGGCAAGTCTTGGCCTTTGTCCAGATCCTCCATGATTCAAACACCAGCACAAATAGGAACTGTGGCTTCATGAGAAAAGTTTTGTCAATGAAGTGTGTGACGGACACAATTAATGACCAATGGGACAAAGTACTGGAGGATGACCAATACCCGAATGTAAAATGGCAAGAATAGAAAAGGGAGGAGCCTTTCTTTAAGGACTAAAAATATGCTGGATCGTGTTATATGTTTATTTTACTGTCTCTTGTGCTACCATTTTAAAGTGAGTATAATTGCATAAAAACCGAACTTTCAACCATCATGTAGGTCCTCAAAAGACAGAGAAAAAGGATGGAGAATTGCCAACTAAAGCTAGCCTTGAATTAGTTGTTCACCTTCTCATATCTGATTATTGCTTGATTTAAAGTGTCAAGAATATGTTAATTAGTTCCAATCTTTTGAAGCAATGAATTAAGAACACATAAATTTGAGATCCAAATGAGAAAAATTCAAACAATTATGATTTTAGCAAGCAAATCATATTAATCACATTTTTTGCAATAAGCACTGGGACTACATCACAATTTTGTTTTTATTGATTCTCAATGGTTATCGCACCTGTCAACATGTACTTTCTAGATTCACACGTGAGGAACAGCAACTTGAATGTTACACTAGAACTGTTAAGTAAATGTTACCACAGTGTGAGTCAGCAGAGAGGAGGCGAGACAGTCAGAAAAAGAACAAATACAAATTGATACATTGACCTGGAATTTCAAGACCGCATGACTTATTCTAAACGATGCTGGGAACCTGAATCTGGAAGTAGTAGCAATATTTCTGACCAACCCTATTTTTGCTGACAAGAAAGTAGGTACAGGATGTGATTTACGCATGAAGGAGGCACAAACTCTGGAAGGGCAGTTTGAACTTATTGTTGCATTCACACCAAGTTCAATTTCCATAAAGCTTTTTCCACAGCATGGGACTTACGATTTTTTAGAATAGATTTAGGTGCTTTTAGAAGATGGATATCGTGGAATTGTCAATCTTTCAAGCTGTTTAAACCCCTACCATTTAAATTTTGAAAAAGATCAGTCTGACTGCCTAAGTCTCTAAATTGAAAAATAAATCAGTGCTTGCTATTACCGATGGCTAAAGGGTTATAACTATAGCATTATTACTCCTCAACTGCTCCTACAAACTGTTATCAACACATTGAAGAGCTCCAATTTCAGGGGTTAATTGACAGTTTAGGGAAGATAGTAAAGGATTAGCCGTCTTTGATATGGGGCTATCAATACAAATGTTTTATTTTATAACAGTTTTTAAATACTTAAAAGACAGGAACGTGGAGTTGAGGAGTAACATAAAAGCCATAATCTCATTGAATGGTGGAGAAAACTCAATGTGTGATGGCCTTCTTCTGTTCCTAAGGCTTATGACCTTAATCATATATAAGCACTGAATGTGTGAGAGTGAGAGTTTACTGATAAAGTAAAATCTGTAGTGGCTATTAAGAACTTTGTTAGTTTGTCATGAGGTCCACCATTGGTAGATACTGAATGGCTTGGCATGGACAATGTAAAGGCAAAACAATGATAGTTAAGGGGCATAGGTCAGCACATTTTGACACTGGATTGGAATGGGGACTAAAAGAGGTCTTGGAGATGAACAGGGTTTGTGTCACGAGTTCTAATGAGTTGGCACTAAGTTATTAAAGGGGCTAAAAGTGACCACATGGATTAGGGGAGGGGCATGGGTTGGCATGAAGTGTGTGAGTGACCATTGGCATGTGTGGGAAAATGGGTTGGCATGGATGAAACAAAGGATTGTATGGAGGTGACAGGGTGTCAGAGGCAAGGGTTAGAGGACCTAAGATAAAGCACGAGTGGGACAACATCCCAGAGAACTAAGGCAGACCTTTAAAAAAAATTACCACCACCATTCCTCAGAATAGAGTTCCTATTTTTCAGGGCACTTTATCCTGAGTCTGGTCCACCAAGCCAGAAAATTTCCCAACTCCGTCCACCTACTTCAGAAATGAAAATCCATGCCAATAGTTTGAGGCTTCACGTTAGCTTAAAGAGTTTATTAGTTAGCAGCTGACCCATACGTTGGAAGAGTTTGAAGAGTTTAATAGTTAGCAGATGATCCACACATTGGAAAAGGAGCACTTTATAGTATTCAATCCCTTTTGTGTATTCTATTTTCAATTAGATTGTGGATCACTGTGTCTTAACATTCCACACAATAGACAATAGACAATAGGTGCTGGAGTAGGCCATTCCGCCCTTCAAGCCAGCACCACCATTCACTATGATCATGGCTGATCATCCACAATCAGTATCCTGTCCTTGATTCCACTATCTTTAAGAGCTCTATCTATCTCTTTCTTGAAAATATCCAAAGAGTTGACCTCCACTGCCTTCTGGGGCAGAGCATTCCATATATCCACCACTCTCTGGGTGAAGAAGTTTTTCCTCAACTCTGTTCTAAATGGCCAACCCCTTATTTTTAAACTGTGTCCTCTGGTTCTGGACTCACCCATCAGCGGAAACATGCTTCCTGCCTCCAGAGTGTCCAATCCCTTAATAATCTTATACGCCTCAATCAGATCCCCTCTCATCCTTCATCCTTCTAAACTCAAGTGTATACAAGCCCAGTCGCTCCAATCTTTCAACATACGATAGTCCCGCCATTCCGGGAATTGATCTCGTGAACCTATGCTGCACTCCCTCAATAGCAAGAATAAACTTTGGTTACATAACCCTTATTATCCTTGGTCAGGGAAAAACTAATCACAAGTTTTAACTTCACAACTGACCCAACCTCAACAGGTTTTTGTAGAGAAGTGTTCTCAGATTTCCACTGTTGTTTATTTGAAATAATGTATTCTTGCATCACTTGTAAACAGTTTAACTCTTAATTTTTTAATATTATGGGACATTGGTCTGGATTTTTCCCACCACTGAAAATAATTCAATTTACCGTATCAAATTCCTTACTCATCATCTTGCAACCCACAAACAGAAAGATCCTTGATATAATGCTAGAGTTATGGGAGTTGGTTTACTTTACTTTGATTAATAACTGTCTCTCTGGTTATAGTGGGAAGGTCAACCAGGGCTGCTAATCAAGCAACTCAGACAAGAATGATCTGTAATGAAATTGGGTGATAACAGACTCAGACTTGCATGTGATGTCCTTCAAATTGATTAGAATGCCAGCAGTCATCATCAAAGGTTAAATATGAATAATGAATCTTTGACTGTTGAATCATTCAGGGAAAGAAGTATATGCAGGAGAGGCTGAGGGAAGGGCATTAGCAGAAAAATATTGACACCAGAAATATTAGCTATGACTTCAAAATCTTTTTCAATTTCCTCATTTAAATTAAGTATTATTTTATACATAGTCTAATGAGAAAACATTGAGCCATAGAACCAACAATGTTGGCTTTCTGGATGGGATAGGTAATGTCATTTTACTTTGTAAAGCCATTAATATTTCTACACCTTTCAAAATATCCATTGAATAAATAAATTATTACTGCTTAGTGTACTCAATTTGCCACTGCAAAACCACACAACTAAACTGTGGATTGGGAGATAGTAGGAACTGGAGATGCTGGAGAATCTGAAATAACAAGGTGTAGAGCTGGATGAACACAGTAGGCCAAGCAGCATCAGAGGAGCAGGAAGGCTGACGTTCCAGTTCGAGGCCTGAAATGTCAGCCTTCCTGCTCCTCTGATGCTGCTTGGCCTGCTGTGTTCATCCAGCTCTACACCATGTTACCTTAAACTGTGGATTAGTTAGTTCAAACAGATTAAGAAACAGAAATTGAGAATCCCATTGAGGTTCCTAATTGTTCCATCTAACGATGCTGTGGCAGTGTCTATTAATGAGTTTTCATTGATGGAACACTGAAGCTGTTTGTTGCTCTTTGATGGTGTTAAATGGAAAATGTGAAATTAAATCAGAGGAATCTTTGGATTAGTCCTTTGAGACCTCCTGAATGAAGGCCTTGGTCTCAGCTGCAGTAATGCCTTGCTACTGACAATAGTTAGGGAACTGTGGAGCAAGAAGCATACCCAGAAAAACCTTGACTATACTGTGGCTTGCATGATGCCTGCCAGGAGAGAACTTACTTTATGATGTGCAAACACAAACACACCTGTACACAAACCCATTCATTCATCTATTCCTGAGTGGCTATTTTTATGATAAGTGAAAAATTCATCCCTCTGACGTTAAGTAAATCAATACATCGCAGGATTTAACATAAACAAGGCCCTGGCCGATCCACCATCATTACTCTATTTTACATGGGCCAGATAACAAGTTTCCTGAAGTTCTGGCTTCTGAGGCAGGATGTCCCCTCTCCAACAGGGACTCCTCTTCTGTCCAAGTTGCGCCAATGAGAAGAGTCCATATAGCCTGGAGTAGGCCCACGTGAGAGGGATCAGGGATTGCGAGCAGCAATCAGGCAGCTCCTGGTGAGTGGTAGTCGACTGTGAGAACTGGTGGTGGCAGTGTCTTCTAGCATGGCAATCCTTGCTGTTGGGAACCCAGAACTAGTGGGACATCCCCACCCTCACGAGCAGGTCATTAATGTGCAATTAAAGTTATTGCATGATATTCAATGGGACAATAACTGCAGTATTGAGTTATATCTTTTTGTGAAACACAGGCACATCCTGTAATAGCATATTTTTACTGAGTGAAAAAAATCCTATTGTCCCCTTTATCTGGTAAGTTATCGGTCTGTCACATTCATGAGCTAGGATCATTACTGCACCATTGACAGCACAATATTCTCTACTGCTTCACAGCTTCTGTATTCCAGCATTCAAGAATGAAAAATGACCATAGTTCATTGTAAATGCCACTGATCTTAATAATGATAACATAAGGTGTATTTTAGAGGCTTCCTTATCTGAAGTGAATTAGCAGGACTATTGGATAGAAGCCCTATAAATTTAAAACAGTTTCTATTTTAATTGAATATACTTTTGTGTATTCATGAATTGCCACAGCTAATTCTCATCATTTCTCCTTGCTGTAAAAGGAAGGAGATTAGTGCTTTACATACAAATGTATTAGAAAGACTTTACCGTCCATCATAGTTGAAAAAGCCTTCACAGACAATTTTTTTGTCCAGTCTTACTGTTTTCCCAAAAGAGATGCCTCTGTCCACAGTCTTATGGTAATCCTTAGTGGTCATACTATGGAGAATACAATAGGAGGTTATTCAGCCTATTTCCATGCATTGATGCAGAATTATAGTGCTCTGATTGCAGCACCTATTTTGTTCTTGAACGATTCCAATATTTTTACTTTCACTATCCTTTCTAAGAGTCCATTCTGTGTATTCATTATTCTCTCCCTAAAACCTATGCTTAGACAGCAGTTGTCATCTCCTGATGCGGCTCAATGGCAAGTTTTAACTGGTGACACTCCTGTTGGGACATTTTGATTTATTGAGCAAGTTCTAAAACACCAGGTTATAATTTATGTAGGGAGAAATTTCCAGATATCAGCCCAAAATTTGCTTTCAACTAGCTTGAGTGTGGAATTTTACAGCTTGTTCAATAACCCACATATGCAGAAAATAAGAGCAGTGATATCTCATGGATCTTTGATCTACCAAGTGTTATCTCGAACATCAGTAAGGCAAATCCTGTTTGCATCCTCCATCCATACCTAGAAAATTTCCTGCAAATATCACAAAGAAATGGAAGTCTTGTATTCATATAGCACATTTCATGACTTCATGACATTCCAAAGTGTTTTGCAGCCAATTGTAGCTGCAGTGTAGGAAATAATCCCTCAGTCCTGCACTGCAGTATTAGTGTTGAATTTTGTATTCAAGACCTGAAATAGGACTTTAAACCTAAAATACATTTGCAGTGTTTTGCCAAAAAGCAGTGCTTACTAGACTACAACTGGGTGGCGAACTCTGGTTGGACATATTCCTGGAGTTTAATAACAAGACCTCGTGCCTCCAACCACCTGCTCTCATGCCACTGCTATTGATCACCCAGAACAACTTTGCTCACACCTTTCCTCAAAAATTAATAGTGAACAGACACGCATTGACTGTGCCAAACCACCCTTTTTTCAATCATCTAATATTCTTAGAATAACTAATTGGAAAAGCACTCGAGAAGGGAAGAAGACCAATCTCTTTCAAAATATCCTTAGAGTGTTTAATCCAGGTTGTTTGCATCAGTATTCTGGAAATAATGCCTATAGACACAGAGTAATCCTGAAACATTGGCAATGCTAGAATGCTGTCAATGGGGTTTTACTTTGTGCAATTCATCTGAAATGTTTACTAGGTCTCTGCTACTTTTTCATGACTAATTGTTAGGCATTTCCTAAGCAACCTGTTTAGAGACAGTATTACACACCTCTGGAGCAGGTGGGATTTGAACATGAGCCTCCTCACTCAGAGGCAGGGAAATTACTACTGTGCCACAAGCACCTTTTTCTTCTTTTTTTTATGTGCTGGAACAAAGACAGCTGCTTATACTATTCAGAGGCATGAAGCAAACATGAAGTACCCCTATTTCACTGGTTTGACATATTTCAAGGTAATTAAGTTACATTCTTTCATGATCTTCAGCAAATAAATCCTGAGGGATAGGACTTACATGTATTTGGAAAGGCAAGGACTGACTAGGGATTGTCAGCATGGCTTTGTGCATGGGAAATCGTGTCTCACTGACCTAATTGAGGTTTTTGAAGAAGTAACAAAGAGGATTGATGAGGGCAGAACAGTGGACATGATATTCTAAATTTTCTAAATATTTTCTAAATGGTGAGAAAATTTGTAAAGCAGAAGTACAAAGGGATCTGGGAGTGTTGGTCCAGGATTCTCTAAAGGTTAATTTGCAGGTAGAGTCCGTAATTAAGAAAGCGAATGTAATGTTGTCGTTTATCTGAAGAGGCTTGGAATATAAAAGCAGCGATGTGCTTCTGAGGCTTTATAAAGTTCTAATTAGGCCCCATTTAGAATACTGTGTCCAATTTTGGGCCCCACACCTCAGGAAGGACATACTAGCCCTGGAGCGTGTCCAGCGGAGATTCACACGGATGATCCCTGGAATGGTAGGTTTAACGTATGACGAACGGCTAAGGATCCTGGGATTGTACTCATTAGAGTTTAGAAGGTTGAGGGGAGATCTAATAGAAACTTACAAGATACTGTATGGCTTAGAAGGGGTGGACGGTAGGAAGTTATTTCCGTTAGGTGGAGAGACTAGGACCCGTTGGCACAGCCTTCAAATTAGAGGGGGTAAATTTAAAACGGAAATGAGACGATATTTCTTCAGCCAGGGAGTGGTGGGCTTGTGGAATTCATTGTCACGGAGTGCAGTGGAGGCCGGAGCATTAGATGCCTTCAAGGCAGAGATCAACAAATTCTTGATCTCAGAAGGAATCAAGAGCTACGGGGAGACTGCAGGGAAGTGGAGTTGAAATGCCCATCAGCCATGATTTAAATGGCGGAGCGGACTTGATGGGCCGAATGGCCTTACTTCCACTCCTATGTCTTCTGGTCTTATGATCTTGATTAATAATAATAATAATGATGTTTATGGACTTCAATAGGGTGTCACACAACATTCATTATGGTGGACTGATTAGCAAGATTAGATCACATAGAATACAGGGAGAATTAGCAATTTGGATACAGAACTCGTTCAAAGGTAGAAGACAGACAGTGGTGGTGGAGGTTTGCTTTTCAGACTGAAGACCTGTGGCCAGCAGTATGCCACAAGGATTGGTGCCAGGTCCTCTGCTTTTCGTCACATATATAAATGATTTGGATGTGAACACAGGAAGTATGATCAGTAAGTTTGCAGATGACACCAAAATTGGAGGTGTAGTGGACAGCACAGAAAGTTACTTCAGAATACAACAGGATCTTGATCAGATGGGCCAATGGGCTGAGGAGTGGCAGATGGAGTTTAATTTAGATAAGTGTGAGGTGTTACGTTTTGGAAAGGCAAATCAGGGCAGGACTTATACACTTAATGGCAAGGTCCTGGGGAGTGTTGCTGAACAAAGAGACCTTGGAGTACAAATGCATTGTTACTTGAGAGTCGAGTTGCAGATAGATAGGATAGTGAAGAAGGAGCTGGGTATCAATTATAGAATCCCTACAGTGTGGAAACGGGCCCTTTGGCCCAACAAGTCCACACCAACACACAGATCATTCCACCCAGACTTATTCCCCTAAACTACACATCCCTGAACACTATGGGCAATTTAGTGTGGCCAATCCACCTAGCCTGCACAACTTTAGATTGTGGGAGGAAGCCGGACTACCTGGAGGAAACCCACGCAGACATGGGGAGAATGTGCTAACTCCACACAGACAGTTGCCCGAGGGTATAATTGAACCCAAGTCCCTGGCGCGGTGAGGCAGCAGTGCTAACCTAAGCCACCATGCTTGTCTTTATTGGTCAGTGCATTTAGTAGAGGAGTTGGGAGGCCATGCTGGGGCTGTACAGGACATTAATTAGGCCACTTTTGGAATATTGCATGTAATGCTGGTCTCCCTGATATAGGAAGGATGTTGTGAAACTTGAAAGGGTTCAAAAAAGATTTACAAGGATGTTGCCAGTGTTGGGGTGTTTGAGCAAAAGGGAGATGCTGAATAGGGTGAGGCTATTTTCCCTGCGGTGTCAGAGGCTGAGTGGTGACCTTATAGAGATTTATAAAATCATGAGGGGTTTGACAGGGTAAATAGACAATGTCTTTTCCCCAGGGTAGTTGAGGCCTAAACTAGAGAGCATAGGTTTAAGGTGAGAGGGCAAAGATTTAAAAGGGACCTAAGGGGCAACTTTTTCATGTAGAGGGTGGTGTGCGTATGGAATGAGTTGGTAGGGGAAGTGATGGAGGGTGGTCCAATTACAGCATTTAAAAGCATCTGGATGGGTATATGAATAGGAAGGGTTTAGAGGGATATGGGCCAAATGCTGGCAAATGGGATTAGATTTATATAGGATATCTGGTCTGCATGAAAAAGTTGAATCAAAGGATTTGTTTCCATGATGTCTTTTAAAAATACATATTAAAATTAAAAGTTCAAAGTTTCTGTAGTTAAGCTGAGGTTATGACAGCAGTGGTACATGTCCTTGTTAAATTAGCTTTACCTCACTCACACAGAAATAATGGCTGCTTGAGTGGGGTACCTGTGTCTACGGATCAATACTCCAGCAAGGAATGAAAGTGGGTGAGAATTTCTAGGGGAGTAAAGAAAAAAACATTGAGGGTATCTAAGGAGATTTAAAATAGATTTATAGATGTATAGATTTATAATGTATAGATTTAATGTAGAGATCTAATGTATGGATTTAAAATAGAGTCTCTGAATAATGTTTGTGCTGGAAACACTATCACAGCTGTGGTAACACTTCAGAAGTGTCATCCATAAGTAAACATCAGTGATGACAAATCCCCTATGCAATATTTCTAGTCAATGGAATCTCTAAACAAGCTTTACTTGTAGATCTTTAGTTGGATGTGTAAAAGAATATCATTTGAAAAAAGAATGCACAGAAAAATAACTAGTTGTAGTGACTTCCAGTCCTGAAATGCAGTACTTTTCTGTTTAAGGTATTCACCTACCTCTCCAATTGAAAAGAAAAAAAATTGATTAATTTTCACATTGAGAAAATGCCACAATTCTTCATAAGGCAGCATCCTTTAATTTGTCAGTCAAAATCGAATTATGTTCTATTTGGTGATATAATTAATTCAGAGACAAGGGCCTCAATTTTGGCCCCTCTTGCTGCCCAAAAGACAGCATGGGGGGACAAAGGTGGTGGTGGCCAGGGCTGCAATCTTTGATGCACCTGTCTCCCATTCATAGTGACCTTATCTTTCATACCACACCTCCCCGATCATCAGCCCCTGCTTGCAGCTCACAGTTTCTCACTGCCCCACACCAATTTACAACTGAAAACTGTTCCCTTGGTTCTAAGTTTCAGCCTCCTTCTAATAATTTCTCCTTTTACATCCAGGCAGTCAATTGGCTGGTTAATGGACAACAATCTGCAGTAAGTTATTTAATTGAGAACCTACAATTAAGATTGATTCACTACATTCTGACCAGACTTAAAACCAGGCTCCAGCATACTCAAGACACCTCCCCATTAAGATTGGGCCAATGCCCTTACGAAGGCTATATTAAGATATCATTTGCCTAAAAAACATAAATTCCCTTCCTCATAATTAACAAATCTGTTTATCTCTCCTTCTTTCCTTAAGAGATACATATAAATTACAGCAGAAACTAGTTAAACGACCAATCAGTGCACATTGATGTTTGACAACCACCCTAACAATGTCCTCAATTCCACATGCTTGCTCTGCTCCAACTGCCATTTGTTCCGTTTTTCTACAATAAGACTATTCTTAAAGATTAGTATGGTCAATGCTCCAATTTCCCACACCAGCACTGTGCTCAGTAGTGTCACTAATCTTTGTGAAATGATATCCCAAGCATTGAGTGTGGTACATATCCATACTGTCTATTAATAATTTGACATTGTAGGAGGCCTTTAAACTCCTTTATTTCCAACCTTACATCCATCATCAGAAAATAATGCTTTGCTAAAATAAGTTATATCTTTAACTAGGTCTAACTTCTAGAATAGAATTAATTTCCATTCCCTTTAGTTGAGCTTGGGGGCAGAGGGGGGGATTTCATTGGGCAGGACGGTGAGTTTTATCTGCCTGGGTCCTGAATAATTCTGTCAAATCGCCTGAGAGCCATCCTCCTGCCCTTTCCTCCAACTTGTCCCCACCCCTCTGCTCCAACTCTCACCTGCCTTCATTCATTTGCTGATCCTGGGTCCTGGGCGGTACATTGCCCACAGCAACGACCAGTATCGCTGATAGCTATGAAAAGCTTCCAGTCTCAGATCAGGTGGCAGCTTTTGCGGGAGCAGGATCTTGGGATCTTTTATCCTGGGGAAGGCCCACCACTGGCTATTTAACTTAGTGGAATTGCTCCAAAAGAGGTAACATGGAGCATGGCTCTCTAATGGCAGCCAAATACCACCCCTCACACTTCTGCTAGCTGAAGTTGTTAGCAACATCGATCGCTTTGCTTAAAACAGAGTTGAGGAAAAACTGGTGGATATATGGAATGCTCTGCCCCAGAAGGCAGTGGAGGCCAAGTCTCTGGATACTTTCAAGAAAGAGATGGATAGAGCTCTTAAAGGTAGTGGAATCAAGGATTATGGGGATAAGGCAGGAACAGGATACTGATTGTGGATGATCAGCCATGATCATAATGAATGGTGGTGCTGGCTCGAAGGGCTGAATGGCCTACTCCTGCACCCATTGTCTATTGTCTAAAATTCATTCCCAGGATGTGGACATCACTGCCAAAATTATTTCTCAAAGTTGTTTTGAAGTGGTAGAAATGGAGAATATTCTGCCCAAGTAAGTAATTTGCGTGGTCATTTCAGAGTCTAGCGACGTGTCAGTGATGTTGGCATAGAAGTGGAGTCATGTATAGGCCAGATTAGAGAAAATACTCATGAAATTTGAATCTGTGACACTGTGCCAGCTGGAGACTGTCCAAGTGGAATGCAAATCTTCCAGCCTCCTCTGATGTGACCTGTGTGGTGGACAGTGCTGGGGAGGGTACTCACATGGGTCTTCCCTGAGTGCACCAGAGACCTCCCAACTGTTGTCGTCATGCATCAAAAAGATGTAATTGCTAACGTAACTTCAAACAAACTTGCAGCATGCAAATCCCTTCAAAACATTCAACTGCCACTTGTGAAAGAAGCTGCATTCAGCCATAAGAGGCGTCTAGCACTGGTGTTACTTAAAGGACCAGAACACTATCTTGCAGGTGGAGTCATTTAGAATAAGATCGGGAAATGTTCGTCACCCTCACAGGGAGTGCAGAGAATGCAGTGACATGTTAACCCAAAGGTAGGTAGTAGGGACTGTATTTGCAATGCCTCTGGATCTGCAAATATGACAGCAGAAATGGAACAGAAACTGCAGTGTGCTAACCTTTGCCAAATTGGACCCAATTGCCAAATTGGAGCCAGCTTCCTTGTCAATGATAGAATATTGCAAGTCAGCCAGAGCACTCAACAGCTCAGTATGCATTCTCATCAATGTTCTACCACATGCCATCCCATCATGATCCTCTTCTGAGTCACCTGCAGCAGAACATTTCTCCTACAGGAGCCGGCAGAATAAATCTACCCTTTTCGCCACAGCTTAGCTGTAGTCCACTCAAGCATTAGTCCGAGCCCCAGGATTACTAGTCCAGTTTCACCATCATCTACTTCTTCCTCTTCCATCAGACAGCAATTCCTAAAAGCAGAAAATCAGAACCAGTGAAGGTGGGTGGTTTGGAAAGCAAGAGCTTCATAGGCAACTTGCTGAGTATGGCTGTTAGCAGGATGAGGCTCAGCTGGGAATTCAGAAGGACTGAAGGCAGAGACATACTATTATCCTCAATGATCCCAGAAATACCAATGCCACAGGTCTGTCAGTGCCTGCATGCAGGGAAGAATATCCTGTGTAGAGCTCAAGAGAGGTGTGCATTCAGTTGGTTGTGACTCTCTCTCATTTCCATGATTATTTTGTGGTTGTAGACATGTTTGCGGAGCCTGTGGGTTTGCTTGCAAATGTTTCATCACCCTGCTGGGCAACATCATCAGTGCGCCTCCAGTGAAGCTTTGATGTTCTGTTCCGCTTGTTATTTACATGCCTCAGTTTATTGGTGCATTTGATTTCACTTCCAGTTCTCAGTCGTTTCTATATCAGGTCTAAATTAATGTTCCATTTAGAATACCAGGCCTCCAAGAATTCCCTGGCATCTGTGTGTTTGTCTTGTGCGATTATGGATGTGTTGTCCCAGTTGAATTTATGTCCCTCGTTGTCCATGCATAGTGATACAAGTGAGAATTGGTGTCTTTTGGTGGCTAGTTGGTGTTTGTGTAACCGTGTTGTCAGTTTTCTTCCCATTTGACCTATGTAGTCTTTCTCACATTCCTTGCATGGTTATTTGTATATTAAACCGGTTTTGCTGGTTTTGGGTTATACGATCCTTTATGTTCATCAGTAGCTGTCATAGGGTGGTTGTTGGTTTGGAAGGCTGCTGTGATACCTAGGGATCTGAGTAGTCTTTTGGTCATCTCTGAAATGTCCTTGATGTATGTTAGGTTGATTAGTGACTCTGGTCATGTTGTGTCTCCCCGTTGTGGTCTGTCTCTGAGGTAATGGCAGATTGTGCTTTTCGAGTATCTATTCCTTCTGAAGACTCTGAATAGATGCTACCGTTCTGCTTTGCATAGTTCCTGGTTGCCACAATGTGTTGTGATTCATTTAAGTAGTGTCCTAAATCAGCTTCGTTTGTGGGCATTGGGGTTGTTGCTGATGTAATTGAGTATCTGGTCCGTATGTGAGGTCTTCCTATATATGCTAGTCTTCAGTTCCCTGTAGTTTTTGTATTCCACCATTATGTTAAGGAAGGGTAGTTGGTTTTCTCTTCTTCTTTAGTGAATTTTATCCCGGTAAAGATGTTATTTATGTGTCCGTGTGTTTCTTCTAGTTTTGTATGTTTAATAATCACAAAGGTGTCGTGTACATATTGGACCCAAAGTTTGGGTTGTGTAGCGGGGAGTGCTGTCTGTTGTAACCTTTGCATTACTGCTTCTACAATCAGTCCTGATGTTGAGAATCCCATTGGTGTTCCGTTGATTTGTTTGTGTATGCTGTCGTTGAAGGTGAAATGGATTGTGAGGCACAGATCTAGTAGTTTCATGGTTGTGCCCTTATTGATGTTGTTGGTGTCTTAGGTTGCCTGCTTACTTGATTCATCCAGCAGTGTGGAAATTGTCTTTGAATGAGTCAATATTTATGGATGTAAATAGTGGCCTTACGTCAAAGGATATCATCGTCTCTTTCCCTTCTATCCTGGTGTCCTTGATGAAGACTGCAAGGTGGGAGGAAAGGAGAAGGATGCTGAAAGGGTCAGGGCTTGGAAAGGAGGAAGCTGCAAGGATGGGAAAGGAGGAGATTGTAAAAAAGAAACTGCAAAGGACAGAGCACAGCATTAAACTGTCAAAAAATCACTGTTTAACTGGAAACCAGGAAAATTTGAAATCACTGAGGCAATAAATTGCTTGAAAATAAAGGTGCAAACTCTAGTTTTGGGCTACAAAGGTTCTGGAGCTACAATGTGAGGAAAAATGCAGTTGAGACTATTGTACTGAACACAGTGTCTTTTCTTAAATTTAACTCTTGGATTGAGATCTGGGATGCAGTGAATAGGCAAATAACTGCTTGGTTAAAATGTTCCTGCTTTTTGCATATGCAACACGGGAAAGCATTTGCTTTGTCCTAACCGGTCTGAGGAAGGTATGATTAGATTGATGGCTTTTCTTTTGTAGCAGTGTCTGTCAAGCTACTTTGAAAAGGAAATTACTTATTGGTGCCTGAGGTTAATAATTTGGTGTCTAGGAAATTGATGCTTTCTTTGGGTACTGCAGCTTTAATTTTGAGGAGAGTTGGCCATTGAAGATATGATGAATTCTGTTTTTGTATGAGTCCAAATACACCATCAGTCAATGCAAAAACAGAAGGCAATGTTACTACTGATTGCATCATTGAATAAATAAGAGCTGCCCCACTTAATTTTGTAAAATCGAAACTGCATCAAGAAGATATATACATAAAGGTTGTAAATGCTGAGAGTTGTGAATTACCTCCATAAATGTCTACCCCTGCTTGCTTACTGTAATGCCTGCTAATTTATCTGCCCAGTTGACTTTAGCTAACTCTATCCTCATTTCTTTGTAATTCCTTTTGTTTAAGTTAAACAGAGTTGATTTTGACCCAATGATAATGGGAACTGCAGATGCTGGAGAATCCAAGATAATAAAGTGTGAAGCTGGATGAACACAGCAGGCCCAGCAGCATCTCAGGAGCACAAAAGCTGACGTTTTGGGCCTAGACCCTTCATCAGAGAGGGGGATGGGGAGAGGGAACTGGAATAAATAGGGGGAGGGGGGAGGCGGACCAAAGATGGAGAGAAAAGAAGATAGGTAGAGAGGAGAGTATAGGTGAGGAGGTAGGGAGGGGATAGGTCAGTCCAGGGAAGACGGACAGGTCAAGGAGGCGGGATGAGGTGGTAGGTAGGAAATGGAGGTGCGTCTTGAGGTGTGAGGAAGGGATGGGTGAGAGGAAGAACAGGTTGGGGAAGCGGAGACAGACTGGGCTGGTTTTGTGATGCAGTGGGGGGAGGGGAAGAACTGGGCTGGTTTTGGGATGCAGTGGTGGAAGGGGAGATTTTGAAGCTGGTGAAGTCCACATTGATACCATTGGGCTGCAGGGTTCCCAAGCGGAATCGCAACAAACAACTGCACCTCCCAGTCGCGAACCATTTTAACTCCCCCTCCCATTCCTCAGACGACATGTCCATCCTGGGCCTCCTGCAGTGCCACAATGATGCCACCCGAAGATTGCAACTCATATACCTCCTCACCTATACTCTCCTCTCCACCTATCTTCTTTTCGCTCCATCTTCGGTCCGCCTCCCCCTCTCTCCCCATTTATTCCAGTTCAATCTCCCCATCCCCCTTTTCTGATGAAGGATCTAGGCACGAAACGTCAGCTTTTGTGCTCCTGGGATGCTGCTTGGCCTGCTGTGTTCATCCAGCTCCACACTTTGTTATCTTGGATTCTGACCCAAGTTTCTCACTTTTGAACTGAATATTAAATTCTATCATGTCATGATCACTGCTTTCGAGGGGATCTTTTATTCAGAGGTCATTTATTAAATCTGCCTCATTACCCATTACCAGATCCAAGATAGCCTGCTCCCTGGTTGGCCCTGTGACATATCACTGTAGGAAACTACTGTAATGTACTCTAGCTGTCCTTTTCAATTTGATTAACCAAATCAACATGAAGTCACCCATAATTATTGCTCTATTCTTCTTACATGCTCCTATTATTTGCTGATTTATTGCCTTTACTACAGAGTGGCTCCTGTTTGGGGGTCTGTACACTATTTCTACAACTATCTTGTTTCCCTTGCTGTTTTTCAACTCTGCACAAATGGACACGGCATCATCGAAGTCTAAATGACTCTCATAACTGTCCTCATTTCGTTTCTTATTAACAGTACTACTCTATCACCTTTTCCATCCTTCCTGTCTATCTGAAAGGTCAAATATTCCCAAATGTTAAATTCCCAGTTTTGATCTCCCTGCAACTATTTTTCCATGAGATCAAATCCATTTACCTTGATTTGCACTAGCGATTTGTCTACCTTATTTCAAATGTTTCATGCATTTGTTCCATTATCAAATTTCCCCACACTTTTATGGTTTCAAGGTACAATATGACATTCACACACTCTGTCCCTTCTTTTATTTTCTGGTAACAATCAATCCCATTACTAACCAGCAAACCTACCTTCTCCTTTACCTTTGATTTTCTAGTTTTCCATGGAACAGACACCCCCCCACACTTTCCCTCACACACCTACCCTCTTCCACATGCGCACTCCTTCTCCCTCCTTTGCACACACACACTTTAAAGCCCCATCTTCAGTCCTAATTATACAATTCACCAGGATTCCGGTCCCAGCATGATTCAGGTGAAGCCTTTCCCATCACAACAGCTCCTTCCTTCCCAAGCACTGGTGCCAATGTCCCATGAATTCAAATGTATTTCTCTCAAACCAATCTTTGAGCCATGCAATTATCTCTTTCATCTGGTTAACTCTGTCCCAATTAGCACACGACTGAGTTAGTATTTCGAAGTTTATTAACTTTTAGGTTCTTCTTTTTAATTTAGCCCCTAACTGCTCATATTCCCACAGCAGAATCTCTTTCCTCTTTCTATCTATGTTGCTGCTACTTATGTCAACCATGGCAGCTGGATCTTTCCCATCCCATTTCAAGTTGATGTGCACCCTAGATGAGACATCCTGAACCTGGGCACCAAGCAGGCAACACAGCCTTTTGGGACTTATGATCCTGGACACAGAGAACAGTGTCCATTCCTCTGACTTTACTATCCAATTACAACTACATTTCTGTTTTCTCCCCCACCTTGAATGGCTTCTTGTACCATGGCGCTGTGATCAGTTTGCTCATCTTCCCTATACCCCTTGCTTTTGTCCAAACAATGAGCAAAAATCTCAAATCTGTTAGACAACCTCAAGGGCTGAGGTTCCTTCAGATCTATCTCCACGATCCCTCTCCCTACGTCACTCGTACTCACACCATCCTGTCCCTGACCACTGACTGAATTCGAGGTAGTTAACATAAGGGGTGTAATTGCCTCCTGAAACTGCCTCCAGGTAACTCTTTCTCTCCCTGATATGTTGCAATGTTTGAAGCTTAGACTCCAGCTCAAAACTCTGACTACACTTGCTACAGATGTGGTCATTATGAACCACAATGGGATCCACCAGCTTCCACATCATGCCCATACAATACGTGGCCCTGCATCTCTATTTGATTTACTTAGTTCTTCATTTGTTTTTAAAAATTTTCTATTGGTATTTTAGTTTATGATCTGTAAATATTCCCGTATATACCTTCAATCTGAAAGTAACCAATAATAGATGGTCAATTAAATAGCTGTTATTAATAGCGGAAATTTATGGTTTTCATGTAATATTACTCTTTGCTTTGTGCTGGGCCCTGATCCCAAGCTTTAAGTTATCCTGTTAAAAGGAACTGACAAACTATGAATCAAAAAGGCAAGCAAAATTCACTTGATCCCCTCTGCACCGAATTTCTACGCTGTTCCAAAATCTCCAACCTATATATTTACTCTGGATGCGATCTCTCCTTCCTGACTATGTGCAGCTTACTAATAGAGAATTAGTAAACCAATAGAAGAGAGGGAGTTGGGGTAAGGGGGAGAGTTTTCAGGATGGCAAACCATAACTAATAGAGCAATACAGGGATTTGTACTGGGGCTAAAATTATTTACAATATGTATTAATGACTTAATTGAGGAAAGTTAATGTACTGTAGGCAAGTATGCAGATCACACAAACAGCCTGCAGACGGATATTGAAAACTTAAAAACTTGATAACGGGAATATGAAGCAGGAAAGTGTAGTGTTGTGGACTTGAGCAAGAAGAAATAGAATATTATTTCAATTGGTGAAAGAGTGCAGAAAGCTACAGACCACAAGAATTTGAAAGTCTTTATGCAAGAATCACAAAAAGCTAGCAGCCAATTTTAGCAGGTAATAGGGAAAGCAAATGGAACATTGGCCGCTATTTCAAAGAAAATGGAATATAAAAATAGGGAGGTTTTGCTAAAACTACACAAAGCACTAGTCAGACCTCAGTTGGAATAGAATCATAGGATTGTTACAGTGCAGAAAGAGGCCATCCTGCCCGTGGAGAAACTCTGAAGATCACCCCACCCAGACCCTCGCTCTACCTATGTAACGTCACATTTACTATGGCTAACCTATCTACTCTGCACATCCCTGGACCCTGCAGACAATTTCCCATGGCCAATCCACCTAATTTGCACATCTTTGCACTGTGGAAGGAAAATCTGCAGACACAGGGAGACTATGTAAACTTGACACAGTTACCTAAGGCTGAAATTGAATCCAGGCCCCTGGTGCTGTCAGGGATCAGTGCTAACCACTGACCTACCATGCTACCCATAAGCTATGAACAATTTTGGATCCTTCATTCAAGGAAAGATATATTGGCACTGGGGGAGGAAGACCAGAAAAAGTTCACTAGGCTGAGGGACTGTTTTATGAGGAGAAGTTGAGTAGGTTGGGCCTGTATTCATTTGTAATTTTGAAAAATGAGACGTGACCGTATTGAGAGATGCAAGATACAAGGGACTTAATTGGGTTGATGTGGAAAGGTTGTTTGCCCTTATGGAAGAGTCTATGACCAGAGGGCATAATCTCAGAATAAAGGTTCACACATGTAAGACATAGATGAGGACAAATCTTTTTCTCTCAAAAGTGTAGCGGATCTGTGGAATTGTTTACTACGAAAGGCTTTCAAGGCTGGTTGTTAGTATTATCAAGGCTAATATTGACAATTTTTAGTGGAATTGGGGATTATAGAGAAATGGAAGGAAGTGGAGTTGAGGATTGTTAGATCAGCCATGATCTCATTGAATGGCAGAGCAGATTCAATGGGCTGAATGACATATATCTGCTCCTATCTCCTATGGTCTTGTGGTTAAATAGACGCGACCGTCTCTGAGCAGTAAAGACTAAGGATATCTCAGGGTCTATCCATGGCTTAATGATATCACTATTACTTCTGAGCCATGATGTAGGTTTAAATCCTACCGTAGGGGTTTGACTAGATAATCTGAACTGACGCATCACTGAAGTAAAGCATCACACTAAGGTACCATCTTTCCAATAAGGCATTAAAAATAAGGCATAGCCCCCAATCTCTACCACCCTGCCGTCTCAGGTGGCTATAAAAATCCCATGGTGTTCTTCAAAAAAGAGCAAGGGAATTCTCTGGTTTTCCTGTCTAACATTTACCCTGTTAAGCAAAACGATTATCTAATCATTGTTTATGGAAACTTGAAGTGAGCAAATTGGCTGCATTTTTTTGACTTTAGGACAATGCAGATTACACTTTGTGTAGTCACTGGCTGTGAAGTGCTTTTAGACACCCCGAGGTCATGAAAGGCACAATATAGACATTTTTTTACTGAGTCTGGGCTGTGTGGGTAGATCTGAGTTGGGGTGGAGTCACTACAATTGGCTGCAGTTGATGGGAACATCTGCCTGGGTTCCTGCTCCCGATTACCTCACAGGATATGCTTGCCAGTTATTGCTAATTGAGGCCCAGATTGGACATGGCTGTCATTTCCTCTACAATTGTATAGCTTGCCAGCACTCAGTATCAAGGCTCACATATTTAGAAAAGCCTTAGGCAGGGAACCAGATGGTAACCACTCCCTTTCTAACCGTAACCCATTCAGAAAGTTAAGGAGGTTAAAAAAAATCAAACAACATTCATTCTTCAGGTTACTCAAGTGAGACTCTGTCATGTTAACTACCTGACTTTGAAGACAAATGGGCTCTTCATTATATGACTAGATAGCGCTAGAGTTTCAAGTACTGTAAACATCTCTTTAAATCCAAAGCCCTTGGCATGTTGCAAATCAGAAATAATGTTCTGTGCTGTGTTCACTAAACTGATCAATATAATAAAAAACTGAGCCCTTGTAATCATCTTCCAATCTCAAGCCTCTCCCGCCAACAGCATATAATGCACCTTTCAGTGCTTAGTACATATGATTTTCTCATCATTGATAATGCTCAAATTGTGAATGTGATGTAGCCAAGTTTCTGATCTGTGCTTATAACAGGTATAATTGCAAACCTTTGGGAATTGAAGGTTGATTTCCCAGGATATTTACACCTGTAACCCAGGATAAAAAGCATGGGACATGCAACAAAAATTGGATTTTATTTTTCATTTTCTTTGAATATCTATTAGTTATAAAATTGTGAGAGACGAAATTTTTAAAAAATGAGCTCTGACAAAGAGTAATTTGAGCTGAAAATGTCAACCTTTTCTCTCTCTGTCTCTCTCTCTCTACAGATGCTGCCTGACTCATAGGGTTTTCCCAGGATTTTCAGCTTTTGTTTTGGATTAGCAGCATGCCAGTGTTTGGCTTTTGGATTTAAAGAGATGTTTAATTGAAGGTTGAGCATCATCCATTTGGGAAACTGAATATGTTTGTCTTCAGATTGGTTAGATAGGGCAGTGCAGCATGAGGATGGACATGGGCAGTACGGTGGCTCAGTGGTTAGCACTGCTGCTCACAGCGCCAGAGACCCGGGTTCCATTCCACCCTTGGGTGACTGTCTGTGGGGAGTTGCACTTTCTCCCCTTGTCAGTGTGGTTTTCCTCTGGATGCTCCTCTTTCCCATGTGCAGGTTAGATGGATTGGCCATGGGAAATGCAGGGTTACAGATATTGGGTGGGATGTTCAGAGGGTCCGTGTTGATGTGATGGGCGAACTGGCCTGCTTCCACACTGTAGGGATTGTCTGTCAAGAAACCAGTGGAAAAGTACTGCAGATAATGAGGGAGAGGAGAACAAGACAGTCAGAAGCTAGAAGTCATCTGTTTCTGGAAATAACTCTAATTAAAAATTGACAACCTTTATGGCAGGTGTGCCCTCAAGCTTGGATTACCGATTTGGAGTGACCATGATGATGTAATCAATTGATTCCAAACCCATTCCCAACAAAGCTTTATTTATTTTAGTGTGGATGAATGGTAAAAGTTGTCAATTTATTGCATCTCTATATAGATGTTTTAATAGAAAGTAGAAGCACACTCTGATTTAATTCCATCCACACAGCTATAATTCACAGAATAAATGCTATCGTTTGAACAGTGCAGAGCTTCAATGACACATCAAAGCCACACCACTATATTGGTCTGCTTAGATCACATGCTGCACCAAAGCACAGTCATTTCAGCTTAGACATGAGTAGAGTCTCTTGGCAGAAAGCTTTCCATGTTTCTAGGTTTTTCGGCTGTTTAATCAATGTAATTAATCTAGCAAAACAGAGAAAGGGCAGCGCTGCCTCTTATATTGAGGCTCGAGCTTTCTTTGAGCTCTATTTCATCAACACAGCATTTATGATAAGGTAGATGATTTGATGGCACAAATAGATATAAATGAGTATGTTGTATTTGCCGATACAGAGACTCATTGCAAGACTGGGAACTGAATATTTGTTATTTAGGGACAATGGAAAGGGAAATGGGATAGTACCTAAAGAAGTGATTCGATGAGTTCATTAGTGAGAGAAGACCTTCCATGAAAGTATTAAGATGTGGAATTAGCTTGGGTGGTGTTAAGAAATAGCAAAAGGCAACAAACGTTGTTTGGAGTTGATCATAGATCATCCACAGTGTTGATTATGTTGGGAATGGTAAATAAATCACAAAATTAGAGGTGAATATAACTTGGATAATACAGTAATAATTGGTAACTTCAATTTACTTATGGAATAGGCAAATCTTACCAGAGTAATGGTGGGATGGATGAAATGCTGGAGTGTGTGTGAGATGGGTTTCTGGAGAATTATGTTGAATAATTAACTACAGGTTGTGATCTTTTAGATTTACTATTATGGAATAAAAAGGGATAGTTAGTAATCTTGCTGTAAAAGAGATTTTGAGGAATAGTGACTGTAATATGGTTGAATTTTATATTAAATTTGATTGTGATTAGTTTCAAAATGAATGATAAGCCTTTATCTGAACAAAGGAAACTACAAAGTTATGAGGGGCAAATTAACTGTGGTTGATTGCGAAATAATATGATAGAAATTAATGGTAGACCAGCAATAACTAGTACTTTTGAACTCATAGTTAAATTTTTAACTTATTCCTTCATTTTCCTAATTCAAACTATGAAAGACTTTAATGTAAACTATTAGCTATTTCTTTATTGTTCTACTATTCTATGAAGCTATACTGAAATTTTTAACTCTCATTTCTCTTATTACTTTGTACCTAAGCTTTATTTGTACCTAGGCCCCGTTGCACTTTAGATGATGCCATGCGTGCCAGCATTATACACTTTTCACTGTACTCCTGTACTTCTGTACTTGAGCACATGTGACAATAAAATCTAAAATCTAAACCTATATTCAATTCCCTGAAATTTTTTTACCATATTTATATTATCATCGCTGTCTGGTACCTTAAAAGAATTCTTGCTAACTAACTGTTAAACAACTATTATATAGTCTGCTACAAAAATCCAATAGCAAAGGCGAATCAACTGTGGCTAAAAAGTAAGTTAAAGATTTCATTAAATTACAGGAAGCCATTTCTAAGGCTGCTGGAAAAAATGGTAAATCCAAAGATAGCCAGCAATTTAGAACCAAGCAAAGGATAACCAAAAATCTGGTAGAGAAAGAAAAGCCTATGGGGGGACTTTTATAGGTGTCTGAGCAACATGTGCTGTAGCAAGATACGTGGCAGAATTGGGAATATACAGAGAGGCATGTCTTGATGTCGAGATTGTCTTGCTTCATTTTATGCTTTTTACAATCAGTTTGACAACATTCTCATTAGGCAGCAATGGGATGCCAGATGAAGGTGATTATTGCTTGTTCAACATCTTGTTAATATCACAGCATACTTTGTTAAAATTTAGATTGTTGTTTTATCAAACTCGCCAAACAGGCTACACATTAGGAAAACTTGATAAGGAAACCAGAGTGAGCCGTTGATAGTTAGGTCGCCACTTGCTCCAAACGACCTCCATGTCAGAAACTGGTACCAACATCTCAGGGCATGTCCCCAGGGCATCGGCCACCCCACATCCGTAGACATTAGCATCTGGTATGTGACAGCCTCTAAAATACCTCATAAAACATCTCCTTTTCATTTACAGGACAATTGCCTTTAATCTCTAAGTTGGCCCTGGTACTTTGTTCTCTTGGTGTTATCATAATTGACTCGAGTTGATACTCAGTAATGTCAGAAGCATGCAGCAGGAACATTCCTGAGTGCAGAATGTGCATGGCTATGTCAGTTACATTCTATCTGTCATCATGCTGTGCCTGGGCAGGAGTGCTGCCTGTGAACGCAAATTACAAAATATACTGACAATAATTTAATGAGTTTTAAATTCTCCTGGAATGCATTTAAAAGCTGCCGGGAGATTGATGACAAATCTGATGCTGACCTAGTCTTATATCAGAGTTGGCAAGCCTACTCTCAACAATGAATTCAAACTTGGAAGTTAGCTCTTATTTTCTGATCATGTCATGTTGTCATATTGTTTAAAACAGGACAAATACTATATGTATTTACAGCCTCATATCTGTCACAGCATCCTACTTGTGTATAGACCTTTGCCTTTTGACTTTTCTTCAAATAAATATCTCTCACCTTGCTGAAGAGATAACAAAAGTAGTCAAAGCACATTCTTTTAACTGTAGGATTCTGCAGATATCATCAAAGGAAAGAAACTGCAGCTAGTCTAAATGCTGAAACACTGTCAATTCTTTGTTCCTCAGCAGCAGAGGAAAATAGTGAAACAAAAATACAAGAAAACTCTTCCACAAGGGCACTTTCTAAAACTAAATTCTCACAGTTTTGCCCATTGGGCTGCAATAGAGAGACCCTCCTTGTTACCTCTCAAATACCCAATATCAACACAAAACCCTGAATAATATCCATTACCTCTTTGACTATCAAGTCAAACTTGATATTGACATCATGGTCAAATGGGAACAGAGGAGTCTGATGAAGGATCTTCGCTGAACCTTTCTGAAGTCCTGATAACAAGGTGTAGAGCTGGATGAACACAGAGGGCAAGCAGCATCTTAGGAGCAGGAAAGCTGACGTTTCGGGCCTAGACCCTTCATCAGAAATGGGGGAGGGCAAGTGAGCTCTGAAATAAATAGGGAGAGAGGGGGAGGCGGATTGAAGATGGATAGAGGAGAAGGTAGGTAGAGAGGAGTCAGACAAGTTAAAGAGGCGGTGATGGAGACAGTAAAGGTGAGTGTAAGTGGAGAGGTAGGGAGGAGATAGTTCAGCCGAGGGAGGACAGACATGTCAAGGGGGTGGGATGAGGTTAGTAGGTAGGAAATGGGGGTGCGGCTTGAGGTAGGAGGAGGGGATAGGTGGGAGGAAGAACAGGTTAGGGAGGTGGGGACGAGCTGGGCTGGTTTTGGGATGCAGTGGGGGGAGGGGAGATTTTGAAGCTTGTGAAATCCACATTGATACCATTGGGCTGCAGGGTTTACAAGCGGAATATGAGTTGCTGTTCCTGCAACCTTCGGGTGGCATCATTGTGGCACTGCAGGAGGCCCAGGCTGGACATGTCATCTGAGGAATGGGAGGGGGAGTTAAAATGGTTCGCGACTGGGAGGTGCAGTTGTTTATTGCCAACGATTGTAGGTGTTCTGCTTCCACTTGGTTTCCCCGATGTAGAGGCCACAACGGGTACAGCAGATGTAGTGTACCACATTAGCAGATGTGCAGGTGAACATCTGCTTGATGTGGAAAATCTTCTTGGGCCCCAGAATGTGGGTGAGGGAGGAGGTGTGGGGGGAAGGTGTAGCACTTCCTGTGGTGGCAGGGAAAAGTGCCGGGTATGGTGGGGCTGGAGGGGTGTATGGAGCGGACAAGGGAGTCACGGAGAGAGTGGTCCCTCTGGAAAGCAGACAAGGGTGGGAAGGGGAAAATGTCTTTGTCAGTGGGTTCAGATTGCAGATGTTGGAAGTGTTGGAGGATGATGTGTTGGATCTGGAGTTTGGTGGGTTGGTATGTGAGGACGAGGGGATTCTGTTTTGGTTGTTATTGCGGGTCGGGGTGTGAGGGATGAGTTGTGGGAAAGATAGGAGACACGGTCGAGGGCGTTCTCGACCGCTGCAGGCGGGACATTGTGGTCCTTGAAAAATGAGGATATCTGAGATGTGCAGGAGTGGAATGCCTCATCCTGGGAGTAGTTGCGGTAGAGGCGAAGGAATTGGGAATAGGGGATGGCATTTTTGCAGGAAGGTGGGTGGGAGGAGGTGTATTCTAGGTAGCTGTGGGAGTCGGTGGGCTTGAAATGGACATCAGTTACAAGCTCTCCTGAGATGGAGACTGAGAGGTCCAGGAAGGTGAGTGATGTGCTGGAGATGGCCCAGGTGAACTGAAGGTTGGGGTGGAAGGTGTTGGTGAAGTGGATGAACTGTTCGAGCTCCTTGTGGGAGCACAAGGCGGCGCTGATACATTCATCAATGTAATGGAGGAAGAGGTAGGATTTAGGGCCAGTGTAGGTGCGGAAGAGGGATTGTTCCAGAGGCAGGCATAGTTTGGGCCCATGCGGGTACGCATGGTCACCCCCTTTATCTGTAGGAGGAATTGAAGGAGAAGTTGTTGAGGTTAAGGAGGCTGTGGGCGGAGTTGCATCAGCGTCAGCAACTCTGAATTCCTGTTCAGTTTCTCTCCACACCCGACCTGATATCTCCAAGACTGGGTAAAACATACTTTCGGACCCGATACAAGTATCTAGGCAGAGCCCTTTCTTTGCTTGTTTGAGTCTTTTTCTATCTCATGCCTAACCTCCTCCCCTTTCTTTCTGTCTTTCTCTATGTCTGTCTGTCTCTCTCTCTCTCTCTCTCTCTCTCTCTCTCTCTCTCTCTGTCTCTCTCTGTCTCTCTCTCCCTCTATCTGTCTTTGGCTGCTTCCAAAACGTCTCTTAATAAATGTAAAAAAAATGTCGATGCTGGAAATCAGAAACAAAAATAGAAGTTTGTAGGAGTGGCACCATCTGTGGAGAGAAAACTTTGTTCTGAAGAAGATTTACTGGACTCAAAACACTAACTTTGCTTGTGAACAGAGATAATGGGAACTGCAGATGCAGGAGAATCCAAGACAACAAAGTGTGAAGCTGGATGAACACAGCAGGCCAAGCAGCATCTAGGCCCGGAACGTCAACTTTTGTGCTCCTGAGATGCTGCTTGGCCTGCTGTGTTCATCAAGCTTCACATTTTATCTTACACTAACTTTGCTTTCTCTGCTGAGTTTTTCCAGCAATTTCGATTTTTGTTTCTTAATAAATCTTCCCTTGTGGTGCTTGGCCTGCTGTGTTCATGCAGCTCTACGCTTCGTTATCATGGATTCTCCACCATCTGCAGTTCCTATTATCTCTCTTTTTCCTTGTCAAAACCTGGTTTCTGTGAAGTCACCATAGAACCTGTTTTCCATTTTTCACTTTCCACACAAATTGTTTCTGACAACTTGGACATTTACACATAATAGTGTTTGAGTTTCACCTATTTGCACCATCTTGCAAAATGAATTATCTTCTGCATGGTTTGGACATTGGCAGCCATTAATTAATAGGTAGATTCAGTGGCATCAATTACGTTTTCAATGAAATGTCTCGAGAGGTCATTTGTATTTTTATGGCTTGTCCAGACAAGGAAGCTGATTCTCAATCTTGTGTAAATCTATGTAAATTAGCAGAAAAGAGGCCAATTGAGGGGGGCAAAAAAAGCAGTTAAAGAAACAATAACACTTGGAAATGTACATATTGGGCACAGTGGATCTCCACTTTGAGGAATACAAGTCCAGTTTGGAAATTTTATCAGAGATAATAGGAACTGCAGATGCTGGAGAATCCGAGATAATAAGGTGTGGAGCTGGATGAGCACAGGAGGCCAAGCAGCATCTTAGGAGCAGGAAAGCTGACGTTTCAGGCCTAGACCCAGATGAAGGGTCTAGGCCCAAAATGTCAGCTTTCCTGCTCCTAAGATGCTGCTTGGCTGCTGTGTTCATCCAGCTCCACACCTTGTTAACTTGGAAATTTTATGTTTTTTCCTTCTGAGCCATTTTATTTCAAATGCAGTTTCTATTTTGTTTTGAAAAACAGTGTCTATTTTCAATAAATCATGAGGATAATTGTGTAAGAGAGACACTACATAAAAGTAGCATACAGCACATCAGACAATTTAAGCCTGTGGTCAAAATTCGCAAACCAAATTTGATTCGGTGAAACTTGTGATATAAGAGTTTAAGCTGGTCTTCTAGAAGCTGGTTCAATGTGATCTACATCCTTTCATTCTGCACTCAAGCTCCCTTCAGTTAGGGGTCCTGTTTGCATCCACCACAATAATGCACATTTATACGGCTGCATTTCTGCATTTAAACCGCCCAAAGTACTTGAATCAGACAAAAATAAATTATCAGAAGCAATGAAGGAATCATAACAAACTCATGAAACTTATAGGAGAAGGTCATAGACAGCTTATCCCATCTCACCTGAATATAAAACTATGACACTTTGAAAAGCCTGAGGTTTCCCATTGTTGGGTTGACAATTCTCATCACACAATGTATATCATTCAGGGAGTTAGTAATGGATAACAACTGTTTTCATATCCATAGGTACTAAAGCAAACCTAGATTTGATTTCTTAGATAACAAGTTGTAGAGCTGGAGGAACACAGCAGGCCAAGCGGCATTAGAGTAGCAGGAAAGCTGACGTTTTGGGTTGAGACCCTTTTTCAGAAAATTCTCCAGCACCGGCAGTTCCTACTATCTCTGTAACAATTTAATTTCTTACTCATGCATCAGTTTTATCTGAGCAGCACATTGAGCTAGCTCTTAATTCAGCACTTGATGTTACAGTATATTACATTCAGGTTGCAATGTCAAATTACTTTATATTTTCAAAGTACTTCATACTTCCTTTGGACATCCTGCAGTTGTGTAAGATGCCATATAAATGCAGGAATTTTTTAAAAAATGTGACTAGTTGTCAATATTTGGAAGAAAATTTTGGATATTTTGTTTAATCAGAAATAATATGTAGTTGTTTAAAAATCATTAAGGTTCAGCGCTGGGAACAATTGGGTTTTACCAGATCGATGAGCTGAGATAACCTGCTTTATCCCTTATTGATGCGACAAGGTGATGAGATAACAAGGTGTACAGCTGGATTGTTCGTGACTGGGAGGTGCAGTTGTTTAGTGTGAACCATTTCAACTCCCCTTCCCATTCCTCAGATGACATGTCCATCCTGGGCCTCCTGCAGTGCCACAATGATGCCACCCAAAGGTTGCAGGAACAGCAACTCATATTCCGCTTGAGAACCGTGCAGCCCAATGGTATCAATATGGACTTCACAAGCTTCAAAATCTCCCCTCCCCCAACCATCCCAAAACCAGCCCAGCTCATCCCCGCCTCCCTAACCCGTTCTTCCTCCGACCTATCCCCTCCTCCAACCTCAAGCCCCACCCCCATCTCCTACCTATTAGCCTCATCCCGCCCCCTTGACCTGTCTGTCCTCCCTGAACTGGCCTATTCCCTCCCTAACTCCCCACCTACACTCACCTTCACTGGCTCCATTCCCACCTCTTTGACCTATCTGTCTCCTCTCCACCTACCTTCTCCTCTATCCATCTTCTATCCGCCTCCCCCATCTTCCTATTTATTTCAGAATCCCCTTCCCCTCCCCCATTTCTGAAGAAGAATCTGGACCCAAACCGTCAGTTTCCCTGCTCCTAAGATGCTGCTTGGCCTGCTGTGTTCATCCAGCTCTACACCTTGTTATCTCAGATTCTCCAGCATCTGCAGTTCCTACTATCCCTGCCATTGTGATGAGTTTCTATCTTCTTCTCAACTGACTTGTAGTTTGCGACTGGTAACAAGATGAACGTTGTCACCAGTGAATGGGGCATGCAGGAGTGCTTATGGATGACATACAGGGTATAGTAGAGGGGTCCTGTTTACATTCTGCTAGGCTCATCTGGTTATCAACGTTGTATTCCGCTCAACCTTAGACACACACTAGCCACTCCTCTTCAATATTTCAGCCACATTGTAATATAGTGCTGTGCAAATATATTTAGAACAAAGAACAATACAGAACAGGAACAGGCCCTCTGGCCCTCCGGCCCTCCATGCCTGTGCCAACACATTTTGCCCTTCCATATTAAAACTATCTTCACTTACAGGTTGTGTATCCATCTATCCCCTTCCTACTCATGTATTTATTCACGTGCTTGTTGAATGCTGCTACTGTGTCTGTTTCCACCACCTCCTCTGCCAAAGCATTCCAGGCATTCGCCATCCGTTATGTGAAAAGATGAGCCTCTCACATCTCTTTTAAACTTACCCCCTCACCTTGAACCTGTGTCCCCTAGTAATTGACCCATCCACCTTGAGAGAAAGCCTTATACTTTCCACTCTATCCATGCCATTCACAATCTTACAAACTTCTATCTGGTTGCCCAACAACCTCTTGCATTCCAGTGAAATATTTCAGTATATTCAACCTTCAAAGCTAAAATCCCCCATACAAGGCAACATCCTGGTAAACCTTTTCTTTACCAACTCCAAAGCATTTACATCTTTCTGAAGAAGGGTCCCAACTTGAAACATCAACTTTATTGCTCCTCTGATGCTGCCTGGCCTGCTGTATTCCTCCAGTTCCACACTCTGTTATCTCTGACTCTAGCATCAGCAGTTCTTGCTATCTTTACATCCTTCTGGTAGTGTGGTGACCAGAACTGTATGCAATATTCCAAATATGGCCTAACTGAAATTCTGTAAAGCTGCAGCATAACTTGTCAATCCTTATACTCCATGCCCCTTCCAATGAAGGCAAGCATGCCATAGGCCTTTTTTACTCCCTCAGATACCTGCACTGCCACCTTCAGTGATCTGTGGACCTACACACCCAGATCTGTCTGCATATCAGTACTCCTAAGGGTCCTGCCATTCACTGTATAATTTCTACCTGTTCTTGACCTTCCAAAATGCATCACTTCACATCTGTCCAGATTAAACTCCATTTGCCATTTTTCTGCCCATGTCTCCAACTGATCTATATCTTGCTGTATACTTTGAAAATCCTCCTCACTATCCACAACTGCACCAATCTTTGTATCGTCCACAAACTTACTAATTAGACCGGTTACATTTTCCTCCAAAACATTAATGTAGATCACAACCAGCAGAGGTCCCAGCACTGATCCCATTGGAACACCACTAGTCACAGCCCTCCATTCTGGAAAGCATCCTTCCACCACTACCCTCCATCTCCTATGACTAAGCCAATTCTGTACCCATCTTGCCAGCTCACCCCTGATATGTTGTGACTTCACCTTTTATGCGAGTCTACCATGAGGGACCTTATCAAAGGCTTCACTGAAGTCCATGTAGATAACATCAACCGTTTTTCCCTTGTCAATCATCATCACCATCACCTCCTCAAAAAACTCAATTAAGTTGGTGAGACATGACTCTCCTGCTCAAAGCCATGCTGATATTACTAATCGGTCAATTTGCTTCTAAATGCTTATATATATTGTCCATGAAAATCTTTCCAATAATTTCCCTATCACTGATGTGAGGCTCACAGGCCTGTATTTTCCTGGATTATACTGTTACCTTTTTTAAACATTGGGTCAACATTAGCTATTCTGTAATCCTCTGAGACTTCACCTGTGGCTAAAGAGAACACAAAGATATCTGTCAATGCTCCAGCAATTTGTTCTCTTGTCCCCCTCAAATTTCTGGGATAAATCCCATCAGGGCCCTGAGACTTACCTATCTTAATACTTTTAAAGATGCACAACACCTCTTCCATTTGAATAGCAACTTGCCTTAGAAGTTCAGCATTCCCTTCTGAGATCATCCTCCACCAATTCCTTGTCTTTGGTGAATGCTGATACAAAGTTTTTGTTTAAGACCTCACCTACCTCTTCTGGCTCCATACATATGTTACCCCCTTCGTCCATCAGTAGGCCAACCGTTTCCTTGGCTACACTTTTGCTTTTTATGTGTATAAAAACCCTTGGCAGTCTCCTTAATCTTGTTTGCTAATGATTTTTCATGACCCCTTTTAGCCCTTCTAATTCCTCACTAAAGTTCTTTCTTACTTACCTTATATATGTCAGTTCCCATCCTCCTAGATCTTATGTATGCTTCATTTTCTTTTTAATCAATGTCATAACATCCCTGGTCATCCAAGGTTCGCATGATTTACCTAACCTATCCTTCATTTTCTCAGGAATGTGTCACTCCTGAACTCTTATCAAATGCCATTGAAATACTCTCACATGCCCAATGTGGATTGACCCTCAAATAGCCACCTCCAATCAACAGTCTCTGGTTCCTGCCTAATAACATTGTAGTTTGCCTTCCCAAATTTAACACCTTCACCCAAGGACTGCTGTTATCCCTACCCATGAGTAACTTAAAACTCATGGTATTACGGTCACTACTCCCAAAATGCTCCTCCGCTGAAACTCCACTCATCTGGCCGGACTCATTTTCCTACACTAGGTCCAGTATAACACTTCCTTGGTTGGACTAATTACATACTCTGTCAAGAAACCCTCTTGAATGGTCCTTACAAATTCTGCTACACCCAAGCCCCTAGAACAAAGTGAGTCCCAGTCAATACAGGGGAAGTTAAAGTCCCCCATCACAATAACCCTGCTGTTTTTACATTTTTCTAAAATCTGTCTGCATTTTTCTTGAACTTAAAAATTAGTTAATATATTCTTGAAAACAAGACTGCCTTTGCCTAATACCATTCTTATTATCCAGTTATTACCAAACTAACTCCTGAAAAGACTTCTGTTTCCAGTACCAAATATTTAATACTAATGTACCAGGAATATTTAATTCCAAGATCTACCCGTAACCCTCTCCTATTTCTCATCTACATGTGCCCTCAGTTTCATCTTCTGAAACCACCATGTCAGGTTCCACAAGTGCGCTGATGACACCCAACTCTATTTCATCACCATCTCTCTTGATTTTTCCACTATTTCTGTATTTTAGACAGGTTGTCAAACAACTGACACTGAATTTAGTAAGTTCAAGTTTACATTCTGGTGGAGAAACATTAAAAAGTTTTATAAAACAAACATTGTGCAAAGAATGGTAACAGAGGACATCTTCTGAAACTCTATAGACTTGTGCTTCAGTTCTGCATGATCTGACATTGCTAGACTTAGTTCATCATGCACAGGCTCGGTAGCTATTATGAGAACAAATATGTAGATAACCCATCACTCAACACTGGATAAGTAGAAATTTCATGCAAACACTGGAGAGACCAAAATCATGGATCCCTGCTACAAATTCCATTCCCTCTCACCTATTTGATTCTTCTCCCTGGAGATTATCACAGGATGAAGCAGACTGTTTGCAACCATGCATCCTATTTGACTTACAGAAAATCTCTGCAGTATGTAACCAGGTTATTTGGCCCACACCGACTCTCCAAAGAGTATCCCACCTAGACCCACACCCCTACTCTATCCCTGCATTGCTAACCCACCTAGCCTGCAAGTCCCTGAACACTGTAACCAATTTGGCATGGCTAATTCACCTAACCTGCACATCTTTGGACTGTGGGAGGAAACCAAGCACCCAGAGGAAACGCACGCAGACACGGGGAGAATCTGCAAACTCCACACAGATAGTCGCCCAAGGCTGCATTCAAACCTGGGTCTCTGAGGCTGTGAGGCAGCAGTGCTAACCACTGAGCCACCGTGCTGCTCTTCAGCTGAGCTTCTGAGCCTATCCTCTCTGATACAAACTCATCAAGTTCCATGCCTGTTTTATTGCTTGCCTTCACCACTGTGTCTTCCCATTTGCTACAGAATCTTGATCTTTTGTTTTCTTCAGACTTGACTGTCCCATAAATAAAAGCCAAACACGACAGATGCTAGAGATCTAAAACAAAAACAGAGGATGCAGGAGAAACGCAGCAGCTATGGCAGATTTTGTGGAGACAGACACATAGTTAACATTTCGAGTACAGGCTGACCCTACTTCAGAACTTGACTATTCCATTGTTTACCTGGTTGGTCTCTCATTTTCCAATCTCTATAAACCTGAGCTCACCCAAAACCCTTCTGCCCGCGGACTAACACACTTCATTTCCGCTTCAGCTGCCACCCCTGTACTCAGTGACCTCCAATGGCTCCCAGTTCATTATTGTCATCAACTTAAATTTCTTGCCCTGTGTTCAGCTCCCTCCCTCCATCGCTATGTCTATAAACTCTTACAGTGCTAAAATCTACCTAGATCTCAATGCTCCTCCAATTCTGGCCTCTTGACCATCCTGATTTTCGTCACGCCGTAATTTGTGGAAATGGCTTCATCTGGAAATTCATCCGTATACTTCTTTACTTTTCTGCTTCACTCATTTCTGTTACAGTACTCCTCAAAACCCATCTCTTTAACAGAGCATTTCATCACATTGCCTAATAGCTCATTCATTGGCTTGGCACCAATTATTTGTCTATATTCAAGTGGAGAACACTGGGCCATTTTTCAATGTTAAATATGTTTTAGAAATACAAGTCACTGTTGTTTACCTGCTAGTATTGGAAGAAAGAAGCTTTGATGTGAAGGGAAATCATGAGGTGATTTGCTTGTTCCTAACACAGATCCAGTGAACCATACAAGACAGGGCCACATTAATCTCTCAGTCCAGGCTGCTGTTCTTCTTTAGGATTTCTATGTATAAATGCACACATAGCATGACAGCTAGCTCTAAACAGTTTAAAAACTGTCATTTTTTAAACCTAAATCTGATTTGTTATGGAGAACTGAAAGGAGCAACAACATTCAAAAATTAATTAAATATATTTTATGAACAAAATCTTGTTAAATTTCTAAATGTCATTCAATAACAAAAACATTACATCTTGTTCCAATCTATTATTTGTTGCTGAGCACCCAATTTAATCAGTGATAGTGGAAGTACTCATTTAAGCCTTCAAATTTTTCCAAGAATGCAATTTACCTATTATTTCTGCGTTTGACAAAGTACGATGGGTGACTCTCGTGTGGAGAATGAACACAAATATTGAATAAGTGAGCCAAATAACTTGTTACTGGGCTCTCCCTCCACTGTCCTGTTTAACCAAAACACAGCACACATAGAAGGTTAAATCAAGCTACACGGTTGGGGGGTAATAAAATGTGAGGCTGGATGAACACAGCAGGCCCAGCAGCATCTCAGGAGCACAAAAGCTGACGTTTCGGGACTAGACCCTTCATCAGAGAGCTCTCTGATGAAGCTCTCTGATGAAGGGTCTAGGCCCGAAACATCAGCTTTTGTGCTCCTGAGATGCTGCTGGGCCTGCTGTGTTCATCCAGCCTCACATTTTATTATCCTGGATTCTCCAGCATCTGCAGTTCCCATTATCACTCACACAGTTGGGGGGGATGTGTTAAATCAGTGTGATGATCATGACTCCGGTTAGGTATTCAGATCTTTTCATGTTATTTTATAAACTTTGTTAGGGAAAATGTTCAAAGCACTTTTACCTAGATTGTAATTTATTTGCACACCATGTTAGGTTGACATCTAAATTTCTTCTATTTCATGTTTTGACAAAATACTCAGTTAGGTTTGCCCATTATGGTTTATTGATTGTAAAGGACAGAGACTGTTTCTCTATCTCATGTTATTTTTGGCAACCCTTTTTATGCTAGTTTTCCTGTCTGTGTTGGCTGTGGTAGAGGAAAGAGGCTGAGTCAAAACCAATTTGAACATGACAGAAACTGAGTTCCCACACTTTCTGAATCAAAGCTTCTCCGGTTCATGGCATCTCCCCCACCCCACAAATGTCACAAGCTTGGTGAGAGCATTGTTTCTGAGACAAAAGATTTCAGTGCTTTGCATTCATACTTTGAGAAGTAGGTGATGTTAATTAACTCTTTGAAATTCGAGTTCTTCCACCCCCTCCCATTCCTTAGACGACATGTCCATTCTGGGCTTCCTGTAGTGCCATAATGATGCCTCCCATAGATTGCAGAAACAGCAACTCATATTCCGCTTGGGAACCCTGCAGCCCACTGGCATCAATGTGGATTTCACCAGCTTCAAAATCTCCCCACTGCATCCCAAAACCAGCCCAGCTCATCCCCGCCTGCCTAACCTGTTCTTCCTCTCACCTATCCCCTCCTCCCACCTCAAGCCACACCTCCATTTCCGACCTACTAAACTCATCCCGCCCCCTTGACCTGTCCGTCCTCCCCATACTGACCTATCCCCTCCCTACCTCCCCACCCATACTCTCCTCTGCACCTATCTTCTCCTCTATCTATCTTCAATCCGCCTCCCCCCTCTCCCTATTTATTTCAGAATCCTCTTCCCATCCCCTTTTTCTGATGAAGGGTCTAGCCCCGAAACGTAGCTTTTGTGCTCCTAAGATGCTGCTTGGCCTGCTGTGTTCATCTAGCTCCACACTTTGTTATCTTGGATTCTCCAGCATCTGCAGTTCCCATTATCAATGATATAGACTTAGCCACTTACTGTGTTGCCACTTCACATTTTCATTTGCTTAGAATTGGTAGCATTGAATGTCCAAGAATCTCAAAAACATTTTACCTCAATTTACTACGGAATTCCAAACTTCCTTTCAAAATACATTGCTGATCTGCCACTGGCAAGGAATTGGCAAAGGACTAGGCTAAGTTTAGCCATCTTTGCAATAGCATCTTATAACAGTTCATTGAGGCCTTTCAGCCCACCTAAAATCGTCTAGCAACTCCTTGAATTTGCATAGTATCTCTGATATTGTAAGCCATCTCAAGGTACTTCACAGGAACATTACCCATCTGATTTCATTTCTCTACTGAGACGTAGTAGCAGTTGATACAACTGAGTAGCTTGGTAGGCCATTTCAGAGGACAGTTCAGAATCAACTACATTGCTGTTGATCTAGAGTGACATGTAATCCAGACCAGGTAAAGATGGCAGATTTCCTTCCCTGAAGGACATGAGTGATTCCCTTAGATCATAGTAGAGCTATACTTACCCAGGCCATTGAGCACTGGAGCCAGAAATCAGCATTAAAATTCTGAGTAACAATCTCTCGCGCTCGCTCTCGCTCTCTCTCACCATCCTTCCCCCCGCTCTCTCTCTCTCTCACTCTTTCAGTTCTAATGCAAATGGTATCTTCGCAATAAAGAAACCATGAGACAAAAAGCTTTACACGTTTCCCTGACTCTGAGGAGAAATGCACAGTGATATCTGATTTACAGGATGTTGCCAGATTTGATCCTTCATCTCCAGTTAGATAATCTCTGCAGAGTTCATGACAAGACTCAAACATAAGCCATTATGGAAAAGAAAATGGTTTGCAGGCTGACACAGTGTGGAGCTGGAGAAGCATAGCAGGCTAGGCAGCATCAGAGCAGCAGGAAAGTTGATGTTTCGGGTCAGGATCCTTCTTCAGAAAGTCCTGGCCTGAAATATTAACTTTCCTGCTCCTCTGATACTGCTTGGCCTGCTGTGTTCCTCCAGCTCCACACTGTGTTACCTCTGACTCTAACATCAGCAGTTCTGACTATCTCTGGTTCGCTGTCCTGTTTATTATTACAGCGATATTGAAATTTGGTGTGAATGCCATTGTAAAAGCAAGATTGTGCATTCAATAAAATACTTTTTACACATTACTTATACTTGGTCTCAAAGATTGGTCACTAATGGTACGGTAGCTGAGGACTGCCCAGTGATAATCAACTGTATACCAATACTGAATACTGGATGGGATGTAATTGAGACTTTTAGGGGGGTTGGTACTGGGGAGTATTGCAGCCCAATGTGAAGCAGAATGATGACGTGAGTTTGGCCTCCAGCATTGCATTTTACCTGATACGTTACAAGGGACAACATAGCATTGCCATAAGAAATTAGACATGGATATTGTGGATTGAAGAATCCAACTGATGTTTATTTAACTAACAATTATATATAAACATTTCATTCCTCAGGCATGTAGGGCTGAGTTTTCTTATTAATTTTTTTAGAGGGTATTTTAAGGATGTAGTGAATTCTCTTGTCATATTTTACCAACCTTGCTGCATTAATTACCTACCCCAACGCTGTGGCGTCTCTTACATCCAATTCTGGCCCCATCTTACCACACAGAGTTCACAGAACAACTTGCCACTCACAACAGATAACATGGAACTCAATGGCATCCCTTATGTTTATTTCATCTTAAAAAACCTGTGATGCACCCAGACAAGCATTGTCAGCCCAGAGCTGCCTGGCACAGTTCCTGACATTTGCCTTGGAATGGTAGCCAGAGGATATCATCACCCCACTTTTCAGTGTCCTGGTGGAGCTGGTTGTGCACAGGCAGGAACTCCTCTTCCTGCAGAACTAGAATGGGAGTCCACAATACCAGACCATGCCAGCCTGGTCCAAAGATGCCACAGGGTCAGTGCAGTCTGCAGGTTCAGTGTAAGTGTGCACAATGGCAGCAAGCAAAGATCCCAGAGATGCTGCCGACTCCAATCCATGAGCTGTGTGCATGTCCCTGAGTACACAGTGTACTTGCTGCAGCGTGCAATGAGAGTTGCTGGTGTAACATTGAAGTGAACAAATGTCCTATATGTGGATTGGCAATGTGCCACTGTTAGAGACTCATATTGGATACTAATGTCTGTGGGTGTGGGCTACGTGTAGCTGGTACCCATGGTGCGTCCCCTGAAATGCTGGTAGTCCAGTAGAGTGATTGATCAGAGCAAGTGGTGAACTGAATTCAGGCAACAGCTCTGGTTTCCGTGTAGAGTTTTCTTGACATCTAATCTGGTTAGCAAATTCAGTAAGTAGGAAGTTGAATATTAATTAGGCCAGTTGGGCCATTAACAAGATGTTTAACAAGCAATAGTCACCCGTTATTGGCAATTCGCTGCTGCCAAGCAAAAAACCAACCATGATGCTTAAGAAAAGCATAAAAAATGGTGTGTCCCAACATTGAGATAGATCTCACTGGAGCTCCTATCTGATTCTGCCAGACATCTTACCATCCATATCACTCAGGCCCCTCCAAGATTCCACGCATAATACATGGGCTAACATTAACCTCTTAGTTACAACAAAGCAGCATTCTTTCAATTCAGGCTCAGGATGATTCGCTAAGTTTGGGGGTTATATTCCCAAGGGTTTAATCACATAGTTGCTGACCTCCAACAAATCCACTCTCATAATTTCTACCACTGTTCGCTCAAACATATTATTATAACTTAGTAACTGTAAAATCAACAGATTTTTCACAACTTTCCTATCATATTAGTATTAATAAGTGAAAGTGTTGCATGATCCCAAGGTGAGGTGAAGTATGAGACCTTTTATAACCTCAGGTTACCTGCTACAATACCACAAGTTTTACATTAAAACTTCACTGACATACTGACTATGAGACGTAGCATAACAGATGGAATCTTAAACACATGGAAAATGATATCTGTTTACAAAATATATACAACATTATAAATATACAACTGGAAAACCATATTGTATCTGGTTGTGGAAATAAGATCTGCTTTTTGTGTTTCTTGACCCTCCATAAACAATAAGAGAAAAAGGTTTGCAAAGCGCTTTCATGAAGGCCAGTACCATTTTAATGCAGTACACACAAGAACAGCAAGCATAATGATATTTTGAAGCCAGGGCTTATTTTCTCAAGTCATCTCTATGATGAAATGGCTGGGTAGGACAAAAGTTTGGGCAAGAAGGTTATTCTGTGAGCTCCGTAACATTCCTACACGGCTTTCAGGATTTTCTATACAATGTAAAATCAGGCATGTAATGTGTCTTATGTATAGTAGAAATATTATAATTGAATGCAATTAGCATGACTCATTCAACGTGCAATAATATTTTTTGTTATTTTCATCTTGGCAATGCAGAACAAAGAAGAATATGAGTGGACTCCTACAGTGAAGAGTGGGGAATCCTTGCCCAGTGCCTCAGCCTTAAATGTATTTAGTTTTTACAAATACATTCAATTCCGCAGCTGACTTATCTGTTACTGAGGCAGACCTTGCAACATAACAACAAAAGTTGCCAACTTTCCAAAACAGCCCTGTAGTCTCCAGAATTAAGTATTAATTAAGAGCTGCTGCTGCGGATGAAACTGGAAGAAAATCATAAGGACAATTCAGCACTTTCATTTATTAATTCTAAAATGATAGGGAAATTGCGAAAAATCTGTGAATTTTACAATAATATGTTTGGTGAACAATGGTAGGAATTGTGAGGGTGTGTTGGTTGGAGGTCAGCAATCAGGAATATAACTCCCAGAGTTGACAACTCAGCCCAAGTCTAAACCACTTCACCACCTCCCCCAACCAGGACAATAGTCACCAGGGATCTGAGGCTCAGGCAGCCCAATTCTATTGTTTGACTGAGGATCTGCTGCAAGAAGGAAAATGGACCAGTCAGTGTTTTAAATAGGAAATGCTCCTCCATCTACTCTGACAGCAGGTGAAATGTTCCTCAGAGAGCGGCACAGATTTAGATGAATTAGAGATTAAAGTCCTTAGATAACTCTTGCAGAATGTGTCTACAAACTTAAAATCTTATTGCTTTGTGTGAAAATAGTTTTTGGCCAATCTTTTTCACATAACATTTACCCAGATGAGTTTTAATGATTGCAGAGAAGGACTTAGCAGTATCCTACACAGATATGTTTAAAAGTGAAATGATCATTTCTCATTGGTATGAATGTGGTATAACTGCAGAATGAGCACTGCCTGGCAGATGCACCCTGCAATGACTCCATTGCCTGATATTAACAGTCTGTGTTTTATATCTGTTTCAATTAAATGTCTGTCTACACTGAGCATGTTGAGCCCAGCTAGTGTCTGGTTGTCGCACGTTTCGAAGGAATGTTCTGAGCACTTATCTCTTGCTGAGATATCAGATAAGGAGAAGATTCCCAAAGTCTTGCCACGACTTACTGTCTGGGAGCTTGTCTGCAAATGTCCCCTCATTTTCTAGGATCATAACTGAAGGATATCTATTCACTGGATCTACAGATGAAAAGTGTCCACCCATTGTCGGGGACCATGCGTAAAGAAGAATCAGAGCTTAAGTGAAGCCCAGGAAATCAGTTCCTGGTAAGTCGTTCTGCGCAGGGGAGAAAATTGGAGGAGGGGTTGCAGGCTGGTGTCTACAATGGAAGCTTTCAGCTTATGATTATTTTCAAAGGTGAGTCATGTTTCAAACCAAGTGTGAGTCACATAAAAGTGTGAATAGATTTAAAATACACTGTATTCCTCTTTAAATATAAACTGTGAGAAATGTTTGAGAATAGCTAATACTGACAAGTATGAACAAACTGTAGAAGTGTGAGTGAGTTGGAGGAGTGAATTGGGGAAAATTGGCTGCTATGTCGTAATTTCACAAAAAATTATTTTAAACGTGTAATTATATTGTTTTGTAAATTATGTTGTCATTAGAAGGATAGTTAGAAAGAAACTGCCTATAAGGTTTCACAAAAAATTACTTAACCTGAAAAAGAGTACAAAACTGAAAAGTTTGGGGAATGACAGAAAGATAAGAGCAGAATTTGTGTCACATCTTAAACAATTTCATCCCAACAATATACCATCCAAGTGTTGCAACAGTGTAGATTCCAGATGGGATTTGTCACAGGCAACAGATTGGGTTGTAAAGATCTTGAAGTAAACTTTCTAGAAATTAAGGCAGGAAGTTTCATAAGGAAGAATGATACCAAAGGAAAGTATTCTACTGAATTTGAATTGGTTCTTTGGAAGAGCAATCCAGTTAGCCCATTCCCCTGTACTTTTGCCTTATCCCTGCTATTTTATTCCATTTCATGTATTTATTCCATTCTCTCTGATCTGTCCTCACCAGGCTGTGAATTCCAAATCCTGACCTCTCATTGCTTTTTAAAAAATATTTTCCTCATGTCCTCTCTGCACCTTTGCCAATCACCTTAAAATTGAGTGCTGTCATTATGAATAGTTCATCTATTGGAAATAGTTTCGCTTTATGTACTCTGTTTAAAAACTATGATTTTGAACACCTCTGCGAAAACTCCTCTCACCTTTCTTCTCTGCTCTGAAGAGAACAATCCAGCTTCCACCCATTCATGCAACGTGATCTGTTATCTTTGTAATTACTCTAGTAAATCTCTTCTTGCACTCTCCAAAATCTTCATGTCATTCCCTTGCTCTTAATTGTGAGGTTCCAGAGGAGCCTGCTTTCAAAATATCAAATTTCAGTGGCTGGGCGTCATCTGTTTTATTTACAGTGGAAATGACTGGAGTCTGCATATTACATATTCAGATCATGCAAGATATTTTTACAGAAAAATTTGCAGGAAAGTGGGCAAAGAATAGGATCACAAAACTAAATTGGACAGCTTTTTCATAAAACCAGCTTAAGCTTGATAGGCTGAATGGCAATTTCCATGCTGCATCATTCTATAATCTGTGACACTGTCTAGATATGCCTCAAGTAACACTCTGCCTTCCCAAATACAATTGTATCAGGAGCTGAATGTAATAACCAGTTTGCTGTCAGCATGATCCTATAAATAGCAAAAAGCTAAATGATCTTTCAAAGTTATTTGAACGATAAATGTTGATCAGGATTCTGCAAATTCTCCTTTGGTCTTTTTCTGTGCCTTCAGATCTTTTATACCTGCCAAACAAAAAATTGAAACCTCATTTTCATGATCCAGATGAGTGCTTTATACCTGGGTAGAGATAAAACAAAATTTGCAGATGCTGGAATCCAAAGGAGACAAACAGGAACAAAAACAGAAGTTGCTGGAAAAGCTCTACGTGTATGGCAGCATGTATGAAGAAAACAATCAGAGTCAACATTTCGGGTCCAGTGACCCTTCTTCAAAGCTAAACAAACAGGAGGCTGGAAGAACACAGCAAGCCAGGCAGCATCTGGAGGAAAGGAGAAGTCCGTGTTTTGGGCATTACCTTTCTTCAGGACTTCATACCTGGAGATAGGCCCTTTTCAAAGTGGAGCTGGTTACACATCATTGTAATGTATACTCACTCCAATTTGACACCATTAACACCACATTAGCACCAGAGGAAATTGACCCAACAGACTGAATACACATGAGAATAAACAAGATAGTTTTCTTCTCCATTGACTCCCCATTTATTTTATATTACAGAATGTAGAGGTGTAGTGGGAATGCAGGGTCTTTAATTGAATGAATTGAATTGAACAAGTTTTATCGTCACATGTAATCAAATGAATACAGTGAAATGCTTACAAGTCATCACTTACAGCACCATCTGAGCTACAAAGGTACCTAGGTACAGATTCATCAGTACAAGTTCTTAGAAAATAAAGAAAAAAAGTCTAGCATAACAGATCATAGGAGTAAATTAGAAAAGAGAAATAAAAAGTTCCACTAACCCAGTCTATACTGGCACCTAGCCTGTAATCTGCACCAGGCCTTGACTCCAGACTGCAACGACCTTCACCTTGAGCTTCTTGAGGCTAGAAGACTGCTCTAGAGGTTACATCACCTCAAGGCCAGAAATCCACCCTGTGGCTACGCCAGGCTAAAAGACCGCCATGGGCTGCTCAAAGACTGCCATGCCGAGCTGAGAGACTGCCATGCCGAGCCAGGGGACTGTCATTCCGAGCCAGGGGATGGCCACACTGGGCCAGGTGATAGGCATACCATGCTGAGGTGATGCCACGTAGCGTCCAAGGTCACAAGTCCAAGGTCCCGCTGAGGCCCAGGTGTTTAGGACATTGCCGAGAAGAAAGAAAAGAAGGAAATAAAACACAAAAGAGAAAAGAAGAAAAGGAAGCAGGAACAAAAACAAAGTTGTTGGAAAAGGTCAGCGGGTCTGGCAGCATCTGTGAAGGAGAAAACACAGTTAACGTTTCAGGTCCAGTGACCCTTCCTCAGAACTGATGGTGGCTGGGAAAACATTTTCTCCTTCACAGATGTTGCCAGACCTACTGAGCTTTGTCAGCAACTTTGTTTTTGTTCCTGATTTACAGCATCAGCAGTTCCTTTAGTTTTTATTTAGGAAAGGAAGCAGACTGTCTTTAAGACAGACTTGGCCCTAACCTAATTTGTGCACTCCCAAAATGATAGTGAGCTGCTCACTATAATATTGCAATGTTGCACAAAGTATTATTTACATAATAGCAGCTGTACAGCATATTCGTACAGCTACCTGGAGAAGCAAGGACATATTGCAGGAGAATTGGAATCCATTTCAGTTCTCCCAGAAATGTCATTATTTTATAGTCCTATGGATCATCCAGCTAGCACAGCTTATATAAAACTATATCATCTGGTACACGCATCTTCCACTGCCTTTTATCTTCAGAATTAACAATTATATCATCGCTAACAAAGAGAAACAAATAAGTACAGATGCTGGAAATCTGAAACAAAACAGAATTTTTCCAGAAATTTCTGTTTTTGTTGATATTGTCCTTGTGAGGTTTATGATGATTTTCCTCCTCTTACTACTTGAACAAGGAGCGTATAGAGAAGTGGGTGGGGGCTGCAATTGCCTCATGTTAATTGATGACAGTGGGTTGACAAAAGAGAAACATGTTTGTAAATTCCTTGAGTTTATGGAGACACGACTAATAAAAGAATTGAAACTCTGTTCAATTCTAACACAAAATGTGATGAAATTTTCTCACCTATACCCTATTTATGAGATTTTTTGGCAAAGGTATCTGTAGAAGTGGAGATTTAGCTTGAAGTGTCTCTCTTTGCTGCAATGATTTTTATCTGAAAAGCACAACGGACTCAATCATCCATAAACTTCCCTAAAATGAGGTCACTCACTTGAATCCTAATGACCTTGTGTGGTTGGGATTTTGTCTGAGTTTTGCAGAGACTTCTTATCCTCCTCCCTCCCCCACTCCTACAACCTGTTTTTCCTGCTGTGTATTCCTCCAAGAAACAATTGGCTGTATTCTTCCCTATTAGCTCTATCTGAATTTGGAATAAAACATGGTTGTAATCCTAATAACTTTGCTTCAAAGCACAAAGGCTCCCTTTCCCTCTTGATCACATATGTCACATTGCTGGGACTTTTGCAAATAACCTGCAAATAAATCGGGAAAGGATCAGAATGCCAGTTGCATTTGGTTAAATCCAGAAATGATGGACATAGCCTGCAAGAATCTTCACAAAGATTTTCACAAAGGCTGAAGAACAAAGCAAGAAGTACTTTGAGGATCAGGGTGCCAAACCTGCTCACTTAAGATGCTCTTGAAATGAAAGAAAGTACCATTTAGGGTGAAGTTTTCAATTTCCACCCTCCAAAGAGCAATGTAACCCTAAGGGGATTTAACAATAGTCTGTCAGGTTAACAACTTGCTGTCCACCCCAGCTCCTGAAGGCAGGGACTCATGTTACGGTATTGTTCTTTGATTGTTAACAGCTCCCTTCAAAGAAGGAACATGTCTGAATACACCAGTTCATTCATTTATATTTTTCAATTTTGTAATATATCAGTATTATTAAGACCAGTTAAGATTATAGATGCATTTAAGAGAAAGCTGGATGAATACATAAGAGATAATGGATTAGAAAGAGGTAGTAGGAACTGCAGAAGCTGGAGAATCTGAGATAACAAGGTGTAGGGCTGGATGAACACAGCAGGCCAAGCAACATCAGAGGGACAGGAAAACCAACATTTCGGGCCTAGACCCTTTTCTGAAGAACGGTCAAGGCCCGAAACGTTGGCTTTCCTGCTCCTGTGATGCTGCTTAGCCTGCTGTGTTCATCCAGCTCTATGCCATGTTATCTTGGATTAGAAAGATATGTTTTTAGAATGGGAAGAAGCGCATGTGGAGCGCCCTCATCCACAATTAACATAAATTATTTTCACCTTCATGGAACGAGGAGGTTTTCACCAAAAATTGCCTGTGTGATTCAAAGTAAACCTGTTGGACTATAACCTGCCATCATGTGACTTCTGACTTTGTTCACCCCAGTCCAACACCAGCACCTCCACACCAAACATTGTTATCAAATATAAACCTTGGGTGGCATAAAGTGCATATAACAGATATCCAGCAAAACAAACGTAAAGAATACTGGAGGGACTCAGCAGATAGAGAGAGAAGCACAGTTAATATTCTACAGCAATGCAAAAGACAAGGGGGCTGCTAACTGTTAATGGACATCTCCAGCAGGATACTACCATCAAACACATCTTTCCCTCCATTCGACTGTTAGCATTCTGTAGGGACTGTGCCTGGTCCTCACTTCCAACACTTCTTCTCCCCCCCATGACACCTTCCCATGCAATTAAAGAAGGTGAAACACTTGCCCAATCACTTCCTCCTCATAGCCAAAGGATCCAAAATATATTTCACTTTTACATCTTTCAATCTAGTCTACTGTGTTGGCTTCTCACAATGTAGTCTCTTTTACATTGGCAAGATCAAATGCAGACTAGGTGACCACATTGCAGAATACCACCTCTCTGTCCATTGGAATGACCCTGATCTCCCAATTGCTTGCCATTTCATTAAAGCACCTTGCTCTCATGGTAATATTTCTGTCCTGGGCCTGCTGTAATATTCCAACAAACCACAACTCGAGCTCAAGGACAACCCCTCATTTTCTGATTAGGCACTTTACAGCCTCAAGGTCTCAACATTGAATTCAGAGACTGATTGCATTCAGTCTGTTATCCATTGTTCTTACAGTTCCCCCTTTCTCCCGCAGCCAATTCCTCCCACCCCCACCCACCACCACTACCACAGCCTTGTCTTGTTTGCCTACTTTGCTCTTTGTGTAGTAGGCTAGCTAAATTTGCAGACAAGACAAATATAGGTAGAGGGACAGGTAGTATTGAGGAGGTAGGGATACTGCAGAAGGATTTGAACAGGTTAGGAGAGTGGGCAAAGAAGTGGCAGATGGAGTACAATGTAGAAAAGTGTGAGGTCATGCACTTTGGTCAGAAGAACAAAAACATGGACTATTTTCTAAATGGGGAGAAAATTCAGAAGTTTGAAATGCAAAAAGACTTGGGCGTTCTAGTTCAGGATTCTCTCAAGGTAAACTTACAGGTTGAATCAGTAGTCAGGAAGGCAAATGCAATGTTGACATTTATTTTGAGAGAACTTGAATATAAAAGTAGAGATGTACTACTCAGGCTTTATAAGGCCCTGGTCAGGCCACATTTGGAGTATTGTGTGCAGTTTTGGGCCCCATATCTCAGGAAGGATGTACTGGCTCTGGAGCGGGCTCGGAGGAGGTTTACAAAAATGGTCCCAGGAACGGAAAGCTTAACATATGATGAACATTTGAGGACTCTGGGACTATACTCATTGGAGTTTAGAAGGATGAGTGGAGGTTAATTGAAACTGACAGAACACTGAATGACCTGGACAGAGTGTATATTGGGAAGATGCTTCCATTGGTAGGAGACACTAGGACCCGAGGGCAGAGCTTTAGAGTGAAGGGAAGATCTTTTAGAATGGAGCTAAGGAGAAACTTCTTTAACCACAGAGTGGTGAATCTATGGAATTCACTGCCACAGAAGGCTGTGGAGGCCAGGTCATCGAATACACTTAAGACTGAGATAGATAGGTTCCTGATTATCAATGGGATTAAGGGTTATGGGAAGAAAGTGGAAGAATGGGACTAAGGAATTTATCAGCCATGATTGACTAGCAGAGCAGATTTGATGGGCCGAATGGCCTAATTTCTCTTCCTATATCTTATGGTCTTTTGGTCTTACACATATTACTTCCCTTTCACATCTTACACCCATTTTGCATCTGTTGATAAAGAGCCTTTACACTGAAAAGTTAACTCTTCTTTCTCCACATGGATGTTGCCAGACCTGCTGAGTATCGCCAGCAATGTCTGCATTTGATTTACATTTCTTTTTTCTCTTTCTCCACCATTAACAACCTCTGACTTTTGCTCTGGGCCTCTGCATTTGTCAAAAGTACATAAAAACACATTTTCAACACCTTTCAGTTGTGAAGGAGACACATACCAGACTCAAAACATTAACTGTGTTTGTCTCTCCATGGATGCTACCAGACCTGCTGAGCTTCTCCAGAAAACAATGTTTGTTTCGTGTGTTTAGCAGTATTTTACCTTTATTCAAAAAATCCAGCAAATTAAAGCTTCCCTATTGATTTCTCAATAAAACTCTTTCCCAGCAAAATCAGATACATAATCCTGGTCTAGAAATATGCCTTTTCTAAATTGTTAATACTTCATTACATTATAGTTTGAGCTCTTTTGATAGAGCAGTCTTCTAACAAATTAACTTAAGAAGCAATCTGCTGATTTTTCATGCACTGCTTTTTGCTGATGTCCAAGGAATATATGTTGAAATGGATGTGTGGCCTTGAAAACACTACCGACTCTCACAACAGCATCTTTCCCTCATGGAGATGGGCGCACAACAAATCATTGCATATGCACTGTGATACTTCTCAAAACTCACCATCCCATCACCCATTAATGACACCTCATCTTTCAGCTCATCAGCATATTTCAGTGGGATTCCAACACTGATTTCCTTAAAATTCAACAGAGCAGACGGGAAATCCCAAAGAGAAGCCGCTTTCAATATGAAATTTTAATCATATATAATTTTCTTTCTTATTTCCTCTTAATGATCATCTCCTTCTTTACTTGATGGTAGTTGTTTATGAGATGCACACTAGCAGCAATTCAGTACTTTGTCTTCTGCCTGCACAACCTCCCACCTCATGGTTAATAGTCATTGTTTTTTGCGAGAACTTGAAAACCAAATACAAGGTTCCTTCAAAGCCATCTGGAGGATGTTTATTCTATATATTGTCGGCAGGTGGTTAGGTTCTTACAAAGTCTCTTGCAGCAAACTGAAATCTAGCGAGTTTTGAGAAGATTTGTAGCTTAGGTTGAGGTTCTGGATGTGAGATTGCTCGCTGAGCTGGAAGGTTAGTTTTCAGACGTTTCATCACCATTCTAGGTAACATCATCAGTGAGCCTCCGACGAAGCGCTGGTGTTATGTCCCGCTTTCTATTTATCTGTTTAGGTTTCCTTGGGTTGGTGATGTCATTTCCTGTTATGTTTCTCAGAGGATGGTAGATTGGCTCCAAATCAATGTGTTTGTTGATGGAGTTCCAGTTGAAATGCCATGCTTCTAGGAATTCTCTTGCGTGTCTCTGTTTGGCTTGTCCTAGGATGGATGTGTTGTCCCAATCAAAGTGGTGAACTTCCTCATCTGTATGTAAGGATACGAGTGATAGTGGGTCATGTTGTTTTGTGGCTAGTTGATGTTCATGTATTCTGGTGGCTAGCTTTCTGCCAGTTTGTCCAATGTAGTGTTTGTCACAGTTCTTGCAAGGTATTTTGTAAATGATGTTCATTTTGCTTGTTGTCTGTATAGGGTCTTTTAAGTTCATTAGCTGCTGTTTTAGTGTGTTGGTGGGTTTGTGGGCTACCCTGATGCCAAGAGGTCCGAGTAGTCTGGCAGTCATTTCCGAAATGTCTTTGATGTAGGGGAGAGTGAACAGGAAATGGCATCACCAATGCAGGAAATGACATCACCAACCCAAGGAAACCTAAACAGATAAATAGAAAGCGGGACATAACACCAGCACTTCACCGGAGGCTCACTGATGATGTTACCTAGAATGGTGACGAAATGTCTGAAAACTAACCTTCCGCTCAGTGAGCAAACTCACATCCAAAACTGAAATCTATTCAGTTTGTGTTCAACTGATTTTGTGTTCACTTTATATTATGTTTATATTCTGACTACAGTCTCAGTTCATACGTAAAGAATAACTACTTTGACTACATAATAGAACACATTGACTCATTCAGTCTTCACCTCCTGGCTATAAGTAAGACGTATCCCTGGAGACTCTATCACATGACATCCTTTGTCATCTGCTCGATCAGCACACTCCTACCAATGTCAGCTGACATGATCAGTTGTGGGATGCGCTGCCTACCCATGCCAATCAAAATGTGAACAGCCAAGGACTCCTGAGATAGCAAGAACTGCAGATGCAGGAGTCAGAGATAATAAGGTGTGGAGCTGGAGGAGCACAGCAGCCAGGCAGCGTCAGAGGAACAGGAAAGCTGCCATTTCAGGTCGGGACCCTTCTTCAGAATTGGGGGTAGGGGAAGAGGGCTCTGAAATAAATAGCAAGAGGAGGGGTAGGGCTGGGGAAGTTAGGTGGGATGGTGACAGTGAGAGCATGTAGGTAGTGGATGGGATTGGGTTGAGGCGGCAGTAATAGATAGGCAGGAGAGAAGAGGGTCATGTTGTGTCAGGTCAAGGAGGAAGGGATGAGAGAGAGGGTTGGCCATGGGATGAAGCCAAGTGGTGAGGAGATTTTGAAACTGGTAAAACCCACGTTTGGACAATCAGGCTGTAGGCTCCCAAAGCAGAATATGAGATGCTGCTCCTCCAGTTTGTGGGTGGTGTCATTTTCACACTGGAGGAGACCCAGGATGGACATGTCACCCAGGGAGTGGGAGGGAGGGTTAAAATATTTTGCTACTGGAAGGTATTGTTGTTTGTCACTTAGATAGCGAAGATGTGCTACAAAATGGTCTCCAAGTCTCTGCTTGGTCTCACTGGTGTAGAGGAGGCCACATTGGGAGCAGTGAATGCAATAGACCAAGTTGACAGATGTTCGGGTAAACCCATGTCTGATGTTGAAGGTTTGTTTTTTTTTGCCTTAAATGGAGGTGAGGGGGGAGATGTAGGGGCAAGAGTAGCACTTCTCAAGATTCCTGGTGATCGAAGAAATGCTGGTGGCAGCGGAGCCAAAGGCTCCTGGTTCCAGGACCCTACATCAGTGGGCATCAGCAAGGTGGGCCCAGCAAAGATGAGCTGGCACTTGAAGAGTGGCAACTCCAACATTGGTGGGTCCAGCACAGGCAGCAGGGGTTGGTGTTGTTGGTCAGCCAACTCAGGACTCACGGACTGTCTTTCAGCTATATCTTTTTGTTTTTAAACTATTCAAAATGGCATTTTATTGTGGTGACAGTTGGAGCTTTTCACTGTATTTTATTGTGTTGGTTATTGTAGAGTACAAGTGACAATATCTCATTTATCATTCATTCATTCTCATCCTTAATTGATTGATTTTAATTTGTCAATGTACAGCCATATTCAATAGTTTCAGAACAAACATAACAAAATTGCTCAAAAATATTAATGTCATGATTTTGTTGCAGTGTCCTTGATTTTTAATATCGAGGGATTTTCAGTAATGCTGAAAGTCAACAATCCTATCAATACCACTTTGGCACTTTAGTTGTTGCTTTAGGAGACATTAGGCAATTCAGCATAGTCCACAGTTCAAAGTAGAACTTACGTTAGCAATATAGTGCAGCACGTGGAAACTTTCTGCAGCCTGACGTACATTTGATGAACTGGATGGTTATATTATTTATAATGATACCTCAGATCTCACTCAACATAAATTATGTTAATATAATCCTCAAATTTATTAATATGGCTCGGTGTTAAAATGCAACATCAATAGTTAAGTAGATCTTTGAGGCTGACACATCAGGGCGTGCTGGTCCATTAGGAAGAAACTCCAAATTAAAAGGATCTCATACCTGATTCAGTGATTCACTGAACGTTATATTCCAGTGGCAACATATCACAAAAACAGACAGCTCTCCCAGGCCACCATTTCTCACTCAATGTGTTCCATCAGAAAGATCAATTAATCATTCACATCCATGCACTTTGTGAATTCTTGCATTGCACAAAAATGGCTGCCAAATTTTCTCACATAACGCCAGTGTCCAGAGATGTAGAGGTTAGGTGGATTAACCACAAGAATTGCTGGCTGACAGAGATAGGATGGAGGGGGGGAGGTGTCGCTCTTGGCGGGCTTCTGTTCGAAGGGTCACTGTTGACTCAATGGGCCAGATGGTCTGCTTCCATGCTGTAGGGATTCTATGACTTAGAGTTATACAACCATAAAGCTGTGTGGCATGCAAACAGACCCTTTGGCCCAAGTTGTTCATGCCAACAAAATATCCTAAATTAATCTAGTCCCATTTGCCAGCATTTGGTCCACATACCTATAAACCCTTCCTATTCATATACCCATCCAGATGCCTTTATAATGCTGTAATTGTACCAGCCTCCACCACCTCCCCTGGCAGTTCATTCCATACACACAGCACCCTCTGTGTGAAAACATTGTCCCTTAGGTCTCTTCTAAATCTTTCCTAGTTCACCTTAAATCTATGCCCTCCTTCTTTGGATTACCTCACCCTGGGCAGGAGATCTTGGGTATTCACCCAATCCATGCCCCTCATGACTTTATAAACCTCTATAAGGTCACCCAGCAGCCTCCGATGTTCCAGGGAAAATAGCCCCAGCAAATTCAGCCTCTCCCTATAGCTCAAACCCTCCAACCCTGGCAACGTCTGGTAGATCTGTTCTGAACCTTTTCAAGGTTCACATCATCCTTCCTTTTGCAGGGAGACCAGAATTGAAAACTGTATTCCAAAACTGGCCTAACCAATGTCCTGTACAGCCACAACATGATCTCCCTATAATCAATGCATTGACCAAAGAAAGCAAGCATACCAAACACCTTCTTTATTGTCCTGTCTACCTGCAATTCCACTTTCAAGGAACCATGAACCCACACTCCAAGGTCCCTTTGTTCAACAACACTTCCCAGGACCTTATCATTAAATGTATAAGCCCTGCCCTGATTGCCTTTACAAAATGTACTACCTCACATTTATCTAAATTTAACTTCATCTGCCAATCCTTGGCCTTTTGGCCCATCTGATCAAGGTCCCATTGTACTCTGAAATAACCTTCTTCACTGTCCACTACACCTCCAATTTTGGTGTCATCTGCAAACTTACTAACTATACCTCCTCTGTTCACATCCAAATCATTTTTATAAATGATGAAAAGCAGTGGACGCAGCACTGATCCTTGTGGCACACCATTGGTCAGAGGCCTCCAGTCTGAAAAGTAACCCTCCACTGCCATCCTCTGTCTCCTGCCTTCAAGCCAGTTCTGTATCCAAATGGATAGTTCTCCCTGTATTTCATGTGATCTTCTTAGACTATTAACAAGCATTAGTGATATTGACCATGAAGAAAGAAAAGAAAGACTTGCATTTACATAGGGCCTTTTATCACCTCCTGGTATCCCAAAGCCCTTTACTGACAATGAAATATTTCTAAAGTCTAGTCACTATTATAAGATAAGAAATATGGCAGGAACTTTTCACACATCAAGCTCCTACAAAAAGCTGACGATCTTTCTCTGCAGTGTTTCCTGAGGATAAATATTAAATAGGGCACTGGGGAAATCTTCCTTGATTTTAATCAAATTGTGCTATGGGACCTTTTGAGTTTACTTGCTTGAGCATGCAGTACACCTGCTTACTGTCTTATCTGAAAAGCAACTCTGACAGTGTAATATTCCTTTCATTCTACGCCACAGCATCAGTCTGGATATAGTGCTGATGATTCAAGAGTGGGACTTGAACCTGTAATTTTCTGAGGCAGACATTGCTGGATTATCATATAAACAGGTTAACTCTCACAGGAATGTGATCATCTCTCAATTGCTCTGCAAAGTGGAGTAGCAAGCATTTAACACAGTTCATGAAGCAGGCCTACAACAGCTTCTGAGCTCAACTAAGAATGGACAACAAATGCCAGCTTTGTCAGCAAAACTCACTAGGTGAAGACATTCTTTTACAGAAGTATTTGCATCTCTGCACAATTAATTGTGTTCATTATGCTTCAGGATATTAATAAGGAAGATTCTAATGTGCTATATACATGCAAATCTTTCCATTATGAAGACCAGCAAAAATAACCTGCACGAAATATAAATTCAGATTCAGTTTGTCCAAAAATGCTCCTGACCTTTCTTATCACAGTCTGAACTCTTAGATTAAACTTTGTATTCATTATTCGTCCCTATTCAACCAATGTTCTCTTCGTTATTCAACAGACACAACTCATTCTCCTCATTATGCAACTTGTGATTAATAGCTGCACACACTCACTTTGGTATTCACCCTTCGTTATTAATCCTTTGTCACACAGGAGCAGAAATATAGGAGTGCTTCTTATTGAATAATGTATAAATCTTATTAACAGGCTACTTGATTTGTTCGTTATTCATTCATAACAAAACCTAAGATTACTACTTGTTGGCCTTCGTACACAGCAAGTATACTCCCATAGGGCTGAAAAATAATGGAAGTTCCAGTCTCTAATTAAATTGATAGTTTTACTTTAATCTAGGATGGCAGCTTTTCTTCTTGGTAAATGCAGCATGTATTTGGGAAATATCATTGCTAACCCTATGTGCAACAAGAATATGAAAGGAACAAGGTGCAATGAAGCATGCTTGTCAAATGCAGGATTTGAAGACAGCAAAGATTTTGGTATTGTGCATGCCCTCTCCTCCCCCAGAATCTTGAACTGTGTTTTTCAGCCCCAGTTCTGTTTGCTTCTGGAATGAAAAATAACACTGGCTACAGGGACCCAGTGACCTCAAAATTTGCTTTCACAAGTGCCACTTTCAGTGGTTCTGGGGTATGAGATAGAAAGAGTAAGGGCTGGGGAATATGCACTAGCTTGTGATTACCTCCAGCACAGCTTGTTTTAGCTGGCAATAACACCGCTGTCCTGGAATTAGGCAGAGTGTGCAAACAGTGGCACCAGTCAGGCCCTAAAGCTGATTTGATACATAACTACCACTTTCCATTCTGAAGCCCCTGCTAAAACCTTTTCTCAAGGGAGAGATTCCCAGTGGTGGTATCACTCGACAATTAATCCAGAAATCTTTCTGAGTACCTGGGTTCAAATCCTGCCATGGCAAATGATGGAGTTTGAAATCAATAAATATCTGAAACTAAGAGTCTAATATGACCATGAAACCACTGTCAATTGTTGGAAAAATCTGTCTGGTTCAATAATATCCTTAAGGGAAGGAAATGTGCCATCCTTATCCTGGTCTGGCCTACATGTGACTTCAGACCCACAGCAATGTGGTTGAATCTCAGTTGACCTCTGAATTGGCCTAGCAAACTACTCAGTTGTATCAATCGCATAAAGTCTCAGTAAATAAATGAAACTGGATGGACTACTTGCATTGACCTAGGCACCAGAATTGCCAAGGGCAAGGACTTCCCTATTGACCCAACAGTATTGTCCTTACTAACATCAGGGGCTAGTGCCAAAACTGGGAAAGCTGACTCATAGACTAGTCAGGCAGCAGTCTGACATAGTCACACTCATGCAGTTATACCTTACAGTGTCCAGACACCACCATCACCATCCCTGGATATGTCTTGTCCCACTAACAGTACAGGCCCAGCAGAGGTAGAGACATAGTGGTATACTGTGTGGAGGGAGTTGCCCTGGAAGTCCACAACACTGAGTCTAGACACCATGAAGTCTCATGGCTCCAGGTCAAACATGGACAAGGAAATCTCCTGCTGATTACCATTATTGTTCTCCCTTAGTTGATCGCTCTGTGCTCTTCCATGTTGAACAACATTTGGAGGAAGTGCTGAGGATGGGATGGGAGCAAAATGTACACTGGGCAGGGGATTTCAGCGTCCACCACCAAGAGTAGTTTGGCAGTAACACTACTGATCAAGTTGGTCAGGTCCAAAAGGATATGACTGCCAGACTGGGTCTGTGGCAGGTGGTGAGGGAACCAACGAGAAGGAAAAACACACGACCTCATCCTCACCAATCTACCTACCACAGATGCATCTGTCCATAACAGTATTTGTAAGAGTGATCACTGCACAGTCCTTGTGGAGACAAAATCTTGTCTTCACGTTGATATTACCTTATATTGTATTATGTGACACTATCGTTACGTACCAGACCAGACCCCCTGAAACTATATTAAGAAGATAGCCTAGACCCTAACATTTTCTTATTTTCAAGGTAAGTGTAAGGCATTCCATTCCAAATGCAATTTGATTTGTCAAGCTACTAAATTTTAAGTAATATTCTTGCACTACAATTAAAATAGAGGCAAAATAAAAACAAAAGCAGTGTCTTAACTATAAGTTTATCGAAATGCTCAACAAAATAATATATAAGTTAACTACTACTAATTAACTGTTCCAATATGGTAACATCCTATTAACAAACCCTTGGAAAAGGCAAATTCAGTAAAATAGACTGTTACACATGCAATTCTAGCAGCAGCAAGAGAACCCCAGCTTTTAGCCGTAACCGAGAGAGGAATAAGACCTTCCACATCCAGCTTCAAGACACCAGCAAGTGCAAAAAGCTGAAACTAAAATTCCTGTTTCTGCAGGAGCTTGATTCCACCTTTAAAAAATACCCAGTGCCTCACAAGCTGTCTACTTAATTGGCTTTGAGCAAACTGCTCATCACATCTGTCTCAACCCACCTCCATAAAAATAAACCACAACAAAATATAGCTCTTAAAGCCACAGTATCATCGCACTAAATTGGATAGATTTTGAACATATCTAGCAACTCAAGACTACGTACCCAGAGGAGGACCACTAGAGGCAGCAGAGTTGCACTTCAACACAATCTGCAATCTCATGGCACAGCATATCCCCCACTCAACCCATTAGCATCAATAAAGGGGATCAACCGTGATTCAGTGGAGGGTGCAGGAGGACAGGAGCAGCATGAGGCATACCTAGCGATGAGCTATCAAGCTACCAAACAAGACTACTTGCATGCCAAACACCATTGACACCAAGTGATAGATGAGCTAAACGATCCCAAAACCAAAGGATCAGATCTAAGATCTGCAGTCCTGCCATATGCAGTTGTGATTAGTGGTGGACAATTGAACAACTCACTGGAGGAAGAGGCTCAACAAATATGCACATCCTCAATGATGGAAGAGCCCAGCACATCAGTGCAAAAGATAAGGCTGAAGCTTTCGCAACAATTTTCAGCCAGAAGTGCCAAGTAGGTCATCTAACTTGGCCACCTCCAGTGGTCTCCAGCACCACAGATACCAGTCTTAGGTCAATTTGCTTTACTCTGCGTGATATCAAGAAAAATTGGAGGCACTGGATAGTGCAAGGGCTTTAGGCTGTTATGACACTGTAGTAATAGTACTGAAGACCTATGCTCCAGAACTTGCCAAGCCCCTAGTCAAACTTTTCCTGTACAGCCATAACACTGGCATTTGACCCAACAATGAGGAAAATTGCCCAGCTATGTCTTGTACACAAAAAGCAGGACAAATCCAACCTGGCCAACTACCACCCCATCCGTCTAATCTTGATCTTCAGTAAAGTGATGGAAGAAACAAAAAATTCCATCAACAGTGTTCTCCTCAGCAATAACCTACTGACACGAAGTTTGGGTTCCTCCAGGGCCACCCAGACCCAGACTTCATTAAAGCCTTAGTTCAAACATGGACAAAACAGCTGAAGGCCAGAGATGAGGTGAGAGTGACAGCCCATGAGATCAAGGCCATATTTCACGGAGTGCAGTGTCAAGGAGCCCTAGTAAAACTGGAATCAATAGAAATTGGGTGGAAACCTTTCTGCTGGTTGGAATCAAATCTAGCACACGGAAGATGGTTGTGCTTGTTGAAGGTCAGTTTTCTCAGCTCCAGGACATTTCTTCGGGAATTTCTCAGAGTGGTGTCCCAGGCCAAACCATCTTCAGCTCCTTCACCAATGACTTTCCTTCCATCATAATGTCAGGCATAAGGATGTTCAGTAATGTTTGTGCAATGTTCAGTACCATTCATTTCTCCTCAGATACTGAAGCAGACGGTGTTCAAATGCAACAAGATTTGGGCAATATCCAGCTTTAGACTGAAAAGTTGCAACTAATATTTATGCCACACAACTACAAGATAACCGCCATCTCCATCAAGATAGAATCTAACTACCACCCCTTGTCACTCAGTGGTGTTACCATTACCAAATGACCCACTATCAACAACCTGGAGGTTATCACTGACCAGAACTATTTATATATTGTGGTTACAGAAGCAGGTCAGACACTAGGAATACTACAGTGAGTAGCTCACCTCTTGAACCTTGAAACCTGTCCACCATTTAAAAAGGACATCAGATGAATGATGGAATACTTCCAAATAAGAACCGAAAGAACTGCAGATGCTGTAAATCAGGAACAAAAACAAAGTTGTTGGAAAAGCTCAGCAGGTCTAGCAGCATCTGTGGAGGAGGAAACAGAGTTAATGTTTCAGGTCCGGTGACCCTGAGTTCTGAGGAAGGGTCACCGGACCCGAAGCGTTAACTCTGTTTTCTCCTCCACAGATGCTGCCAGATCTGCTGATCTTTTAAAGCAACTTTGTTTTTGTTCCTGATGGAATACTTCCCACTTGTTTGAATGAATGCAGCTCCAAAAATACCTAAGAAGAGAAAAAAAATTACACCATCCAGGACAAAGCAAGTCACTGGATGGGCATTGCATCCACAAATATTTATTTCCTGAACCCCAATGGTCAGCGGCAGCAGAATGTGCTATCTACAAGATGCATGGCAAAAATTCACCAAAGATCCTCAGACAGCATGACCACTTCCATCTAGAAAGGTCAGGGCAGCAGAGATATGGGAGTATTACCTGCAAGTTCCCCTCCAAGTCACTCACCATCCTGACTTGGAAACATATCATCGTTCCCTCAGTGTCGTTGGGTCAAAACCTGGAATTCCCTCCCTAATGGCATTATGGGTCTATCTACAGCACAAGAACTTAACAGTTCAAGAAGGCAATTCACCACCAACTTCTCAAGGGCAACTAGGCATGGGCAATAAATGCTCGCCCAATCAGCAACTCCCTTGTTCCACAGGTTAATTATTTTAAAAAACCTTAAAAACAAATGTAGCTGAAAATGTCTGATCAGGTGCCGAAGGAATTTATCTCCTCACATGCACACTCCTCTCTCTCACCAGCCAACTCTCCCCACCAGTGCTCAACTTGCAGGGCAAGTACTTTTTATTTACTTCTGTTGTTGTAGAGTAGGTGGCTATATCAGAGCAGTCACAAAGGTTCTTTCATTCACAAGGAAGTGGTGCTGGACATTGAGAGATGGATTTGAAAGATTTCCCATGGGTTACTAACCTGGTGGCCACCGAGCAAAACTGGACCTAGAGTCAAACAACAGGTTAAAGACTGTGTTGTCAACGAAACATCAATGTCACCGTAGTCTTTAGTTTCTACATTTCAGGACAGCTCCTGGCTGAAGCTGATGATATTGACAACATTGTTCTGTTTGCCATCCATTGTAATATCGAGGAAGTTACACAGATGTTCACCTCAGGACAGAGAACCTGCTTGTCTTCTTTTTAAATGAAAGAAAGAGGAGGGGCCAAATAGCTTTACCAGACTATTGGATTACAGTTTGTAAAGGAAGCCAATAACTAGATACATATGTTTATCCACATACATTTGTTAGCTTAATTAAAAATGGCTTCTGCAGAAGGTTCACCACTCTGGAGATGGGAGTGTATGTGAGTAGCTTAATGGACAGGGCAGCTTCATTCTAAATCTAGGATAACCTGCAGGTTGATTGGAAAATCCCAGCCAGAATCTGTTAACAGGCAGCAAAAGACCCTTAATTACTCAAATCAGGTACCCACTACATGTGAGAAATTTCCATCTCTGGGAGGGGTAGTGCCGACAATCACCTTACGGACTGAGGGGAACAGGGTTACAGGTCTTCCCCCTTTCTGTTTCTACTACCATATCAGGGTTAAAATCCTGTCCACGGTCTGAGTTAATCATTAGGTCCTAGAAAATGAGTATCTACTCAAATTGCACTATGTAGTGGAGAGTTATATATTGCAAAATAACTGTTATGATTCTTAATAAAATTCTCCACACCCTATAAAAAGTAACCTTAGAATCATGCATGCATGAGATTAGAGCTTGACAGCAGCTCTTCAGGGGATTCCTGTCATAAAACTCTTGTAAGAAAGTAAAACAAAATCCTATGAAAGGTTTAGTGATCAATGTAGATGTCACTCTTCAATGGCTATTGATGTTTTCTCAGTATTATTTAATGCTAGAAACATGTTAATATACATTTTTTAAAATAAGCTGCCTTGATCATGGAACGATTTAGCACAGAAGACTATTCAATCCATCATGTCAATGCTGGTTTTTTGAATGAACTATCCAAGTAACCTGATTTCCCTGCTCTTTCTTCACCTTCAAGTATTTATAAAATATCCTTTTGAAAGCTACTATTTAATTTACTTTTACACCCTGTCACAAAGTGCATTCCAGATTGTGATGACGCCAATGTTGTTTAGTTCCTTCTTGAACAAGTTAGACAACTCTGACCAGAATGTTATGAATGAATTTTCTCAAGCGTCCCATAATACCGAAGCAATCAAATCAATACGAACACAAGCCAATATCAATGTAAGACAGTCCCAACTTTATTAGGACCATAATTACAATAACCTTTAATACTAAACATACTATCTGTATTCCTATTTTTCCCTTAACATTACAATACTTCCTGAGTCTCTTGTAAATCTACTCAGTCACTCTTTTCCTGCTCTGACGTTTCGTCTGCAAAGCTGTTTTCTTTCTCTCTCTGGACTGTCAGCTGCTCTCTGACTCTTGCAATGCTGGTCTCCTCCAAAAGCTTCCAGAAGATTCCAAGAGAGGGGTCTGCAGGTGCTTGCTGTTTTTATAACTTTTAGATGGTTTTCTGGAACTTTTGTAATTCTGGCCAATTATACAGATAAACATTGTTTGAAACAGAGACAGTCATTTGAATGACATGCTATTGTTAGTTTCTTTGTGTAACAGGATCCGATTCCTTTCTGAGCGGGCTGTCCTTTGTTCAATGGGTAATTTGTTGGGGTTATATCAGCCGAGGATAACTGTTGCCTTTTACGTTACGGTATTGCAAAAAAAACAGTAAAATCCCAAAAATCAGTAACTAGAGCTGATGCTTAAAAATGATTTGTAACAGTATAACATAATTTCTTGCTTCTATTCTCTGTTGCATTTGTGAAGCCTTTTACGAAGATCCCTTATGCATTTTTAATAGCCTCATCATACAGACAGTTGTTTTTTTACCCTCAATTTTTTATTTCGCTACTCTTGTAGAGAAGAAAGGGAAATCTTATATTTTACAGAGTGTTTTGTTACTTCAGCATGTCTCAAAATATGACTCAATGAATATGTACTTTTAAAGCATATTTCCTGTTAGAATACAGCAAAACAGAACAGCCTTGGCCTTGATGTTCTTTTGATATTGTTCAGTATCAGAAACATGTTTTTATATCTTTTTCTGGAAGAAACTGCATCTGATCATAGAATGATACAGCACAAAAGAAATCAATTTAATCTGTCATGTCAGTGCTGGCTTTTTGAATGAGTGATCCAATTAGCTCCATTCCCCTGCACATCAAGGTCATGTGATTGACCAGCATGTCTTTTAATGATGTTACTTGAGCTACAAATGTTTGCCAGGAAGGGCTCTGTTCTGGCGCAGAGAAAGTGTCCCTACCCCTGAACTGAGAGACCCGTGTTCAAGTCTTACCTGCTCCAGAGGCCTGTAATAATATCTCTGAACATATTGATTAGAAAATAGGTTAAATAAATAAATATTTGCCAGGCCACTGGGACAATTCTCCTACTCTTTCATGCCATTATATGTTCACTTGAATGAACAGACAGGACCTCAACTTAATGGGTTTATCTGAAGGACACACCTGCAATAATGTGGAGTATTTTCACTACATTTCTCTGATGTCCAGATGTGTACAAGTTGAGGAATGGTCATGAAAACGTATCCCTCTGACTGTAATGAGGCAAGAGCCAATAAGTCAAATCTGACAAGACACTTATTGTAAAGTCCTGGGGAATGTTGCTGAACAAAGAGACCTGCACAAAGATTGCAGTTTCATAGTTCCTTGAAAGTGAAGTTGCAGGTAGATAGAATAATGAAGGCGGCGTTTGGTATGCTTGCCTTTATTGGTCAGTGCGTTGAGTGTAGGAGTTGGGAGGTCGTGTTGTGGCTGTACATGATATTGGTTAGGCCACTTTTGGCATATGCTAAGCAATTCTGGTTTCCCTCCTGTAGGAAGGATGTTGTGACACTAGAAGCGATTCAGAAAATATTTACAAGGATGTTGCCAGGGTTGAAGGGTTTAAGTTATAGGGAAGGGCTGAATTTTCTGGGGCTATTTATCCTGGAGTGTCGAAGGCTGAGTGGTGACATTATAAAGGTTAATAAAGTGAAGAGGGGCATGGATACGGTAAACAGACAAGGTCTTTTCCCCAGGGTGGAGAGTCCAAAACTAGAGGGCATAGCTTTATGGTGAGAGGGGAAAAACATGAAAGGGACCAAAGGGGCAAGTGTTTCATACAGACGGTGGTGCCTGTATGGAATGAGCTGCCAGAAGAAGTGGTGGAGGTTGGTATGGTTACAACATTTAAAGGCATCTGTATGGGTACATGAATAGCTAGGGTTTAAAGGGATATGGGCCAAATGGTGGCGAATGAGACTAGATTAATTTAGGATATCTGGTCAGCATGGATGAGTTGGCCTGAAGCGTCTGTTTCCATGCTGTATATCTGTATGACTACAAGACAAGTGGATGGAATCCATTCTGTCAGAGTGCATGCCAATTATTTATCATTTTAAAAATAGTTAGGATTAGATGATGAAGCCTAGAACTGGTTTCTGGGTTAAATTGGACATAGCAGAATTTCACTTAGCAGAATTTTGCCATCCACTGAATGACATTGGCATTGCCAAGAAAATTGGGAAAATCAGGTGAGATTGGCAGTCAAGAGTAAAAGGTCTCATTAACAAATGTTGATTGGTGAGATGGGAATCTTGCTAGTGAGCACATCTCTGATCCATTTTCAATACATCCCTTCATTTCAGTGCTGCACTTTGGAGGGCACCAGTACCTTCAATTGCAATGCCGCTGCTAGGACAGGTGCAGCCATCCAACTCATGGTTTGAACCAGGGTGTATCTCAGGCTATCTTCTTTGGTGTTTTAGTGATCTGTCACTTTATGCTTATTCAGATGCTCACAATGTTTTCTGCCTTGCCTCACCTTTTTGTGTTTTGCCCCTCTGCTGGACCTTAAAGGCTCACAATATTTCTGTCTTAACATGCCTTTATTGCAAATACAAAGCCATGCAGCTTGTCATGGCTGTTAGCAATCAATCCAGGGGTGAACATGTTACTAAATGGCCCTGTTCTACAGCAATCTCACACTTGCACCATGTTCCAGCAGCTCATGTGGCAAACACATGGTGCTATAGCCAAATGGCCATGTCTCACATCTAACGGACAGTCAATAGACAAGTCAGGGAAGACGTAAAAAAACAGAAGTTGCTGGAAAAGCTCAGCAGGTCTGGCAGCATCTGTGAAGTAAAACCAGAATTAACGGGTCTGTTATTTCCTCAGAATTGGTCGAGAGTGTATATGTGACTTCACATGGCACTCAGGGTGGATCTCAGGATGCAGCAAGAGCAGCTGTCTGTTGAATGTCAAACATCACAAAGATACCTGTGATCCTGGGAGGATTCAAAATATGAGGGATGAAACTTCAGTTGGAATCCAGTTGGGGTGAGTCTGAGCTAGAGACAGTCACCAAGGAATGTGATATGGCTGTGGAAATGAGTTTTAGCAAGTACCAGGTCAAACACCAGGAGTGACAGTGAAATTAATATCGGTGACAAAAAGAAAGATTGGAATGGAAATCCTATCGGAGAGAGAAGCAGAATGTCTTCAAGGGGGACATGCCTAGAAAAGATGTGGCAATGAGTTAAATACTAAATAAAAGCCAAATGAACTGCAGATGCTTTAAATCAGGAAAAAACAACAGAAGTTGCTGGTAAAGCTCAGCAGGTCTGGTAGCATCTGTAAAGAAAAATCAGAGTTAACATTTTGGGACCAGTGAACCTTCCTTAGAAGAGAAGACAGCCTTCAGTCAGGGAGTCTCAAGGAAGACAGCATTCAGTCAGGGAGTGCTGGCACAGTAAGTCAAGGGCATTGTTATCACTCCAGGAGCTTGAGCATGGTCAGTAAATTTCTTGGTGCAGTCAGGGTCAGGGAGTCTATATTGCTACAGTCAGAGGAGTGGGCACGACCAGTCTTATAGGTTTGGTACCTGTCAGGGAGTCACAGTAAGTCTGTCAGAAGTCTGGTCATTGATCATAGAACAAAGAACATAAAACTTAGAACTATACAGCACAGGAATAAGCCCTTCTGCCTGCCATTGGACCATATCCCTCCATTCTTTGCATATTTATGTGCTTATCTAAAAGTCCCTCAAACGCCCCTATTGTACCTGCCCCCACCACCAACACCCCTGAATTCCAAACTCCTACCAGTCTCTGTCTAAAAAACATGTCCCTCACCTCTCCTTTGAAATTTCCCCCTCTAACATTAAATGCATGCCCCGTAGCATTAGATATTTAAACTCTGGGGAAAAGAATCTGACTGTCAACCCTATCTATGCATTTCATAATTTTGCCTGCAAACTAGTCTCCCCTGAGGCTGCACCACTCCGGAGAAAACAACCTGAGTTTTTCTAGTCTCTTCTTATCGTTCATAGCCTCTAGTGCAGGCAGCATCCTGGTAAACCTCTTCTGCACCCTCTCCAAAGCCTCCACATCCTTCCTATAATATGGTGACCAGAATTGAACTCAATACACTAAATGTGGTCTAACCAAAGTCTCATAAAGCTGTAACATGTACTCAACCCCAACCCTAACACTAACCCTAACCCTAACACTAACCCTAACCCTAACACTAACCCTAACCCTAACCCTAACCCTAACCCTAATTCTGGTCACCATATTATAGGAAAAATGTGGAGGCTTTGGAGAGGGTGCAAAAGAGGTTTACCAGGACCAATAAAGGCAAGCCATACACCTTCTCTGCCATCCTATCTACTTGTGTGGCTACTTTCAGGGAGCTATGGACCAGAACCCCAAGATTTCTCTGTATGTTAATGCTGTTCAGAGTCCTGCCACAACTGTATATGTTTCCTTAACATTTGATCTCCCAAAGTGCAGCACCTCTGGATTACCTGGATTAAACTACATCTGCCATTTCTGTGCCTAACCCCCCCCTCCCCCACCGTATCTGCAACTGATCTAATTCCCATTGTATCCTTTGACAACCTTCTACACTATCCACAACTCCACCAATCTTTGTATCATCTGCAAACTTACTAACCCACCCAGCTATATTTTCATCTAAGTCATTTATACATATCACAAACAGCAGAGGTCCCAGTGCAGAACATCACTAGTCACAGACCTCTAGTCTGAAAAACATCCTTCCACAATATCCTGTGTCTTCTTTGGGTAAGCTAATTCTGAATCCACGTGGCCAAGTCACTGTGGATCCATGTATCTTCTGGATGAGCCTACCATGAGGGACCTTGTTGAAAGCTTTTCTAAAATCATGTAAACAACATCCACTGCTGTACCCTTATTGAACACCTTCATTACCTCCTCGAAAAATTCAATCAAGTTAGTAAGACATGACAAAGCCATGCTGACTGTCCCTAATTAGGCCTGCTTTTCCAAATGTACGTAAATCCTATCTCTAAGAATTCTCTCCAGTAGCTTCCAAGCCACTGATATGAGACTCACTGTTTGTAGTTCCTTGGATTTTCACCATTTCCCGCACTGAACAGAGAAACATTAGTGACTCACCAGGACCTCTCCAGTGGCTAGCGAGTATACGAATATCTTGGTCCAGGCTCCAGCAATCTCCTGTCTTGCCTCTCTCATTAACCTGGAGTAGATACCATTGGGGCCTCAGGACTTATTCACCTTAATGCTCTTCAAGAGATCCGAAACTATTTGTTTCTTGATCTCAAAATGCCTGATCATATTGGCATGCTCCACACAAATCTCAATATCCTTTATATTCTTTTCCTAGGTGAATACTGATGCAAAGTACTCATTTAGGAACACACCCACATTCTCTGCCTCCAAGCACAAATTCCCTCCTTTATCTTTGAATAGTCCTACATTGTCCCTAATTGTCCTCTTGCTTTTAATATAGAATGCTTTGGGGTTCTCTTTAACCCTACCTGCCAAGGTCATTTCATGGCCCCTTCTTGGTCTCCTAATTCTCTGCTTGAGTCCTTTCCTGTTTTCCTTATATTCCTCAAGGGCCCTATCTGATTTTAGCTTCCTAAACCTTACCTATGCTTCTTTTTCCCTTTTGACTAAATTCACAGCCTCCCTCATTATCCAACGGTCCCTTACCTTGCCATTCTTGTCCTTTTTGCTTACTGGAACTTGCCAGTCTTGAACTCTCCCAAGCAGGTCTTTAAACAGCTCCCACATGTCAAATATAGACTTGCCTGATAACAGCTCCTCCTAGTTAACAATCCCTACCTCCTGCCTCATACTGACATAATTTGCTCTCCCCCAGTTTAGTACCTTCCCAGAAGGTCCCAACTTATCCATGTTTTTAGCTATCTTAAGCCCTCTTTGATACACTTAACAAATTCTACCCTGTCTAAGCATCTTGTTCCAAGGAAGTCCCAGTCAATATCAGGGAAGATAAAGACACCCAGTATGACAACTCAATTTTTTTTGCATCTTTCTATAATCTACATACATATTTGGTCCTCAATCTCTCGGTTGCTGAGGGGAGGGCTATAGTATAATCCAATCAGAGTGATTCCATCCATCTTATTCTTGATCACTGCCCATATTGCCTTAGTGGATGAGCCCTCCAGCATGAACTCTCTAAGTGCAGATGTAATATTCTCCCTGATTAGTAATGTAACTCCTCCACCTCTTTTACCTCCCTCTTTATTTTGTCTAAAACAACAAAACACTGGAATGTTGAGCAGCTAGTACTGACCCTCTGTTAACCAAGTCTCTGTAATGGCCACAATATCATAATCCCACGTACTGATCCAGGCTCTAAGTTCATCTACTTTACCTTTAATACTCCTTGCATTGAAATAAATACACTTCAGCCCTTTAGTACCATTGTGTTCATTTGTGTGTCTCCGTGTTCCTTTCTTTCTGATTTACTCATCCTAACATCAACCTTACCCTCAATCCTACCACCATTTGCTGACCTGCCATGCCTTCCCAGGATTCCCAGCCCCTGCCAGTCTAATTTAAACCCTCCCAAGTAGCACTAATGAACCTTCCTGCGAGGATATTGGTTCCCCTCCCCTCCCATGCACATGAAGAGGTCACAGCTGAAAGACACCTCAGGATGAACAGGAGGTACAGGAGGCCCACAGTTTAAGTGCAACACATCCCTTTTGTTCTTCTTGTGAGTAATGTGACGACCTTCAATGGGCAAATGCATCAATCAGCCTCTTTCACAGTATGAGGTGAAGTCATCTGTAATCATAGCAGATGGTGAGTGTCCAACTGCCTGGGATACAAATCCCAGTCAAAGCAATGTTAACACATCACTGGTCATTGCGGACTGAGGATAGTCATCTTTGTCAAGCGAAGTGATTACAGGTAATTACTTAAAAGTGGAATCTGTGGATCATAATTCCCAAACATATTTGAAGATCAAGCACACAGAGCTAATTTCCTGTCACTTTGAGCTATAAGTATTCACCAACATGTTATTTTGTGCTTTAGTAATATGGGGGTAGAAACAAAATATATCAGTCATCATACTTACATCCTCCCACTTTTATCGCACAATATGACTTACATTGTATTCATTGGAATTAGGTCCGATGTGAAAAGTCCATGTACAGACATTCCAGACCCCTTTCTTGTTGGAGTGCCCAATGTCCCAGTCTAGGGAGGAGCAATGCTGAACCATCCTTTGTGAGTGATGCAAATGCTGACAGCTTAATTTACCAAGGACCTGATCTGTCTCTGATCTTCTCCACACAGAATGATTGGAAACCTAACCAAAATGTCCAGCCATAGCAGGGGGTGTTGTTGCTGTACACGCACAACAACAAAGGCACAAAGAAATTGTGGAACAACAGATGAGCCAGCAAATAGATTTCAGCAGCTGCCACGTGCACATGAAGAGGCCACAGCTGAAGGACACCTCAGGATGAGCAGGAGGTACAGGAGGCCCACAGTTTATCTTCCTTAGTGCCATTCCTTTCAGATGAGTGAGTTGTTGCATTGCTGCACACAGGGCATAAGACCTTGAAACCATAATATATAGGAGAAGAAATTAGGTCATTCAGCCCATCGAGTCTGCTCCACCATTCAATCATGGCTAATAAGTTTCTCAGCCCTATTCTCCCACTTTCTCATATAACTCTTAATCATCTTGACAATCAAGAACCTATCTATTGCCGTCTTAAATAATCTCAATGACCTGGCCTCCATAGCCTTCTGTGGCAGTGAATTCCATAGATTCACCGCTCTCTAGCAGAAGAAGAAGTTTCTCTTTATTTCTATTCTAAAGGGTCTTCCCTTTACTCTAAGGCTGTGCCCTTGGGTTTTAGGTTCTCCTACCAATGGCAACATCTTCCCAACATCCACTCTGTCTAAGCCATTCAGTGTTTAATAAGTTTCAAATAGACTCCGCTCATCCTTCCAAACTCCATCGAGTATAGACCCAGAGTCCTCAAAGTCTCCTCATATGTTAAAGCTGTTCATTCCTGGGACCATTCTCATGAACCTCCTTGAAACCTGCTCTAGGACCAGTATATCTTTCCTGAGATACGGGGCCCAAAACTGTGCAGAATACTCCAAATGTGTCCTGGCCAGAGCCTTATAGACCCTCAGAAGTACATCCCTGCTTTTATATTCAAGTCTTCTCAAAATAAATACCAAAGCTGCATTTGCCTTCCTAACTACTGACTCAACCTGCAAGTTTACCCAAAGAGAATCCTGGAATAGAACTCTCAAGTCTCTTTGCACTTTAGACTTCTGAATTTTCTCCCTATTTAGAAAATAGTCCATACTTCAATTTTTCTTACCAAAGTGCAAGACCTCACACTTTCCCACATTGTACTCCATCTGCCACTTTACTCACTCTCCTAACCTGTCCAAATCCTTCTGTAGCCTCCCCAGCCCCTCAATACTACCTGTCCCTCTAACTATCTTTGTCTCATCTGCAAGCTTAGCCAGAATGCCCTCAGTTCCTTTGTCTAGATTATTAATGTATAAAGTGAAAAGTGGTGGTCCCAACACTGACCCTTGCAGAGCCCTGCTTGTCACCAGTTACCTTCCTGAGAAAGACCCTTTTATCCCCACTCTCTGCGTTCTGCCAGACAGCCAATCTTCTATCCATGCTAGCACCTTGCCTCTAACACCATGGACTCTATTCTTACTCAGCAGCCTCCTGTGCGGCACCTTGTCAAACGCCTTCTTGAAGTCCAGGTGGATGATATCCATTGGCTCTCCTTAGACTGACCTGCTTGTTACTTCTTCAAAGCATTCTAACAGATTTATCAGGCATGATCTCCCCTTGATGAAGCTGTGCTAACTTTTCCCTATTTTACCATATACTTCCAAATATTCAGAAATCTCACCCTTCACAATGGACTCTAAACTCTTATCCATGACCATGTCCTGAAACTGTTACAGAACTATGGAAGCTGCAGCGCAGTACCTGCAACATGAAGGTGTGGGTGTTAATCCGATCTGCACTCAGGTTTTATGCAACTGGCTGCTCCCAAGGAGCCTGTTTGGGATCTCACAACCCTCGACACACCCTCGAGTATTAAGGTGATTATCAATGGATTTTGTGCTAGATCACACCACTTCATCTGGTTTCTCCAGGATGAGGTCAGTGCTGCTGCCTGAGCAATTGACTTTCCAAAATAGCTGGCTTCCCCCAGGTACAGGGCGCCATAAAGTACACACAAGAGGCATTGAGAGCATCATAATACAAGGTAGTATGTCTTCATGAACAGAAAAGGATTTCAGTTTATTAATGTGCAAATCATCTGTGATCATTGCTACCACATATAGAAGTCAGCACAAGGTATTTTGGGAGTCACAATGTTGCCTATATCCTTCAGGCGTCTTGTGATCCTGCTTCATTTCAGGGACTAATTCCGCTACAGGGACAGTTATTGAGAGACAAGGACTACCCTCTGCAACCACTGCAATAGCTCCATTACATCACCCCTGACTCAGGGCACATTGAAGCCACATTCTTTTCTCTTTAATTCATTCACAGGATGTAGGTGTCACTGGCTATGCCAACATTTTACTGCCCATCCCTAATTGCCTGGTGTCAAGAGCCACCCACATTCCTGTAGGTCTGGAGTCGCACATAGGCCAGACCAGGTGAGGATGGTAGTTTATTTTCCTGAAGGACATTTGTGAACCAAATGGATTTTTCTGGACAATTTACAACAGTTTCATGGTCATCATTACACTCTTAATTCCAAATTTTTATTGAATCCAAATTTCACCATCTAACATTATGGGATTTGAACCCAGGTCCTCAGAACATTATCTGGGTCTCTGGATAAGTTGTCTCGTAATAATATCATCAGGCCATTGCCTCCTTTCCACTAGGGCCATCATAAGTCCTGAAGATGAATTTCTGCTGCTTGGATCAGTCTGGAAGTGAGCCTTGCATTACAGTCCATACAGAGTGTGCTGTATAATCCTCAAATGCTGTGCTCTGCATAACTGGAACAGACAACAAGGGTATGATGAATGATGAAGGGGTGGCACGGTGGCACAGTGGTTAGCACTGCTGCCTCACAGCACCAGAGGCTTGGGTTCGATTCGGGCAACTGTCTGTGTGGAATTTGCACATTCTCCCCGTGTCTGCATGGGTTTCCTCTGGCTGCTCCGGTTTCCTCCCACAGCCCAAAGAGGTGCAGGTTAGGTAATTGGCCATGCTAAATTGCCCGTAGTGTTCAGGGAGGTGTGGATTAGGTGGGCTATTGGGGGATGGGTCTGGGTGGGATGCTCTGAGGTTCGGTGTGGACTTGTTGGGCCAAAGGGCCTGTTTCCATACTGTAGGGATTCTATGGATTCTATTCCATGAAGGGCAGTTTTCATAGAAAAGCACACCACTTCATCGGATTTCTCCAGGACAAGATCAGCACTGCTGCCTGAGCAATTGACTTTCCAACATAGCTGGCTTCCCCCAAATAGGGGGTACATTATTTTCTGCTTAATAGAGCATTGCAACAGCAGGCACAACAAGGCAGACAGCACTTAATTGACTCCCACTTCCATCAGATGTGAACTGAGTGTAGTGATCACTCATTGTAAATTTGGTATTACTTAAAAGTTAAACTTTCCCTGTCTGTTTCCAGCGGCAAATGCAACTTCTGCTTATTTGTTTAGTGAATGTTTTCAACTGCTTGAAGGCTTTCCAATCTGAGACCATCTCATTTTGAATAATTAGCATATTTTGTTGTTCACTCATCAGATGTAGGCATTGCTGGCTGGGCCAGCATTTACTGCCAACCCTAGTTGCCCTTGAAGAGGTGCAGTTACACACCTTGGACTTGATTCAGCGACACTGACGGAGTGGTGATATATTTCCAAGTCTGGATGCTGATTGGCTTGGAAGGGAATCTGCAGGTATTAGTGCACCCATACATCTGCTGCCTTTGTCCTTCTGGATGGAATGATCGTGGGTTTTGAAAGGTGCAAGATGCACATAGCTGCAATTGAGTATCAGTGTTGGAGGAACTCAATGTGGTTATGGTACCTACTAGGTGGGCTGCTTTGACCTGGATAGTGTCAAGTTTCTGAGTATTATTGCAGTTGCACTCATCCAGGCCAGTGGACAGTATTCCATCCTAACTTGTGCATTGTGGACAGGCTTTGGGGAGTCAGCAAGTGATTACTCACTGCAAGATTCTTAGCCTTTGACCTACCCTGATAGTCATAATTCCTGTGCGTTCAGTTCAGGTGCTAGTCAATGGTAACCTCCAGGATATTGATGGAGAGGAGTTCAGTAAAACGCAATGGTTAGATTCTTTCTTGTTGGAAATGGTCATTACCTGGCATTTATGTAGCACCAGAGTTAATTGCCTCTATCAGCACAAGGCAATTGTCCAATTCTTATGGTATTTGAACATGGACTGCTTCAGTATCTGAGGAGTCATGAATGGTGCTGAACACAGTGCAGTCATCCATAAGTATCCCCAATTCCAATCTTATAATGGAGGGAAGGTCATTGATAAAGCACCTGAAGATGATCAGGCCAAGGACATTACCTAAAGAATTCCTGCAGAGACATCTCAAAGGCAAGATGACAGATCTCCAGCCATCACAAGCTTCTTCATATGTGCCTGGTATGGCTCCAATCAGCAGACAGTTATCCCCCGATTCTTATTGATTCCAGTTTTGCTTGAACTCCTTGATGCTACATTCAGCCTTGATGTTAAGGGCTGTCATAACTCACCTCTGGAATTCAACTGTTTTGTCCAAGTTTGAACCAAAGCTGCAATGAGGTCAGTAGCTGAGTGGCCCTTATGGAACACATACTGAGTGTCAGTGAATGCTTCCAGTGAATTCCCTACCATCATTCGTTACTAGATGTGGCAGGAATATAGAGCTTAGCTCACAATCATTGATTGGGGAATTTCTTAGTACTGTCTATCACTTGCTGTTCATGCTGTTTGACATGTAAGTAGTACTGTTTTGTAACTTCACCAGTTTGATACCTCATATTTAGGTATGCCTGGTGTTGCTCTTGGCATGCCCTCCTTCACTCTCCATTGAACCAGGTTGATCCCCTGGTTAGATGGAATATGCCAGGCCATGAAGTTGCAGATTGTATTAGAGTATAATTCAGCTGCTGCTGATGACCCTCAGCACCTTGTGGATATCAGCCTTGAGCTGCGAGACCTATTTGAAATCTATTGCATTTTGCATGGTGATAGTGCCACATAAAGTGATGGACGGTATTTTCAATGTGAAGACAGGACTTTATCTCCACAAGGACTGTGTAGTGGTCACTGTTACTGATATGTCATGGACAGATGCAACTGCAGCTGGCAGATTGGTGAGGATGAGGTCAAGTATGTTTTTCCCTCTTGCTGGTTCCCTCCATCTGCTACAGACCCAGTCTAGGAAATAATGTCCTTCAGGACTTAGCCAGCTCGATCAGTAGTACTGCTGCAAAGCCATTCTTGGTGGTGAACATTGAAATTCCTCAATGAAGTGTCAGCTATGATTCCTATATACCCTGAGAAACATTCACTTTGACTTCCCACCCAATACAAGCATAACGAAGGACAGCTCCTGACTGACCATGTACATGACTGGCTTTAAAAGTGGTGCTGGGAATCCTGCGGGATCCTGGCAATGGTGAATACATTTGCCTCTGGCGAGATAAGAGATAAGCCATCATAGGGGTGTGGAGCACAGATAAAGAGCCGAATTTGGAAAGTTTCCATGAGAAGAAATCTAGGGTTCCCGGAGAGAAACCCTCCATGAATCCCATCAAAGTTGACACTTTGCTGATGTATCATAAAATTCAGATCCATTTTTTCGTTGTTTGGATTGCGTATTTAGTCTAGTAAATAACATAAAGAGAATAAAAGGAGACAGCAAAACTGGAATTGCTAATGTGTTTTCAGCTGTAACAGAGATTGGCTACAATTCTGTTAAGTACTCAAAATATCAAACCTCACTCAATGGCACCTCAGGATCCTGTAAACATGACCCAATGATATATGGAGAGTGATGAATCAACTCAATTGATGTTGTACACATGCTTGATTCCCTAAAAGTGCTATTTTCGCTGTTTCAAGTTTTCTCCACGCTAATGTAAATACTCAAAAGGCATGACAATGCCTTTTTTTTGCCAACTAAGCTTCCCTATCCTGCTTAGTTCCTGAAGCTTACTTTTCTTAATGTCTTAAGACTCTAAAAGCAAAAGAGAATGAAATGAAATTGGATTACTGATGGATCAATTTCCCACAACTGTACATCATTATTGCTCAACTGCTGGAGTGTGGTAGAGCAAAATTATAGTTTTAATGCTATGACATTCCCCACCAAGAATGGAATAAAAAGAAGTCTAAAAAGCTATATTACTTGGAAATGAACGTACTGGGTACCTTAAAGAACTATTTTGAAGTATTCAAGAACAGTTAGACCAGTATGTCTCATTCATGAGTTTTACTGGTTTTCCTTCTAGGTGAGGTACCGGGAAACCTCCTTCTTCAGACAGGGCCATGGACTCTTTTAAGTTCACCAGCAAGGATAGACAAGACCCCTTACCATCATAATGAATGGGATCAGGCACCCACCCACGCTATTCTTCTCTGTAGCGGTGTGCACTGGTATTCTAACACTCAGCTTTGTAACTCTCCCTGAGTTTAATTTAGATAATGATTCTTACTACTCTTTTCCCTCTCCATCAAACACTATCTCAGAAAGGTCAGAAATTTGAGAGACAGAATTTCTCTCCATGCTCCACATTTATAAGTAATAAAACACTGGTACTTCGATTTTAAGAGATGGTGCGTGTGATACATGTACTCCTGTTGTTCTTGGTCCTACAAACCTTCAAATCAGTTTTGAGCTCTGCTGGACCTCTTCAAGTTCTTGGTCCAGCCCCTGGCAGGTTTGGTGTATGCCGAAGAAGCAATGACTACTTAAGCTGCACAGATCTCAGATCAAAATAGCAGAGCAGCCACCAATGGCTTAATCACAGAGCAACTTGCAGATGTAAGGTAGACTATGCTGGCTAGCTTGGAGATACTTAACACCTGCAACATAAATGGCAGTGACTCAGACCAAGGTAGGGGAAGAAGTAATTGTATGCGAGATAATGGGAACTGCAGATGCTATAAACTCATACAAGTTTATTATGAGAGATTTTGAGGGTGCAAAGTTAGCATACAGATCCAATTAGGAAGGTTAGATTTTGTTAGATGCATGTTAGATTTTGTGCTCCCAAGATGCTGCTTGGCCTGCTGTGTTCATCCAGCTCCACACTTTGTATTCAGGGGAAGAAGTAAACTCATTCCCTCCATTTCACTTCCCTTCAGCCTTTCGATTCAAAGATGAAGTTATCATTGTACATTCAAGTCTGATATTTTGCAATTTGTGACAGCCTTATCACCAAACAGCACATGAATGGATGCACTGTTTCAGCACATTAGAATCCACAATGCAATTCAATGTTTAGACTCGTAGAAAGGGAAATGCTTACATTTTATCAGGCAATGAAAAAAGCACAGCAGAAAAATGCATTTGACTTCACTTGCATTTAATGAGGCTGTACCCTCACATGGTCCTGGTTTATTGGTGTGATCTTGATTAAAGATGACACTAAATTAGATAATGCTCCCCATCAATGTAACAGTTCTGAATATGTGTCAGAAAATATCAATACAGTGTCAAGGAAAGGCTGGCTAGGAGCAAAACTATTTGATTGCTATTCATTCCTTTGGCCACTGTGCATGAACTGTCAAACTGGAATAAGATGGTCATGGGCAGACTGGCCATTTAGGAATTAAGGGATTGGTTCCAGTCAATGAATACAGAATCCCCTGCTGTTTTCCACTAGAATATCAACGAATCAGCAGGCATTCAACAACGTGTCACATGAAAGTTTGTTAAAGGGGAAAATAGGGCGGAGCCAATAAATTAATTTGAGCAGAGGATTAGTGAAAGGACAGTAAACAATGTAGGCATAAACAGGTCACTTATAGATTGTTACATGTGGACTGATGCAAGGAACCTCAGGTACTTGCAATCTTCAATAGTAACTTAGAAAAGGGGGTTGAGTTTAATGTATTCAGGATTGCTGGCAATACAAAGTTTGCAGTGAAAGTATGGTGCAAGGAAGATAAATAAAAAAAGGCTGCAAATGTTAAATGGGTGGACAAGAAAGTGGAAAGTTCTGTATAATGTGGAGAACTATTATCCTTTTCCCTCTGATGGAAACTCATACAAGTTTATTATGACAGATTTTGAGGATGCAAAGTTAGTATGCAGATCCAATTTGGAAGGTCAATGCATGTTAGCTTTTATTACAAGAGATTTGCAGAACAAACATGAAAAAGAATTGCTGCAACTGTACAGGACCTTTGTGATATTGCATCTGGAATACTGTGCTCAATTTTGGCCTCTCTATACACAAAGAAGGATACACTCATCTTAGAAGGTTGCATCTCACTATATTGATCTGCTAGGTTAGATCCTGAGTTGAGATGATGTTCTGTGCAAAGAGATTGAAGAGAAGAGCCCAGCTTTTTTCAAATTAACCTGTTCAGAGATGTTATTACACACTCTGCACTAGATTACCAACGAATCAACAGGCATTCAACAACGTGTCACATGAAAGTTTGTTAAAGGGGAAAATAGGGCGGAGCCAATAAATTAATTTGAGCCGAGGATTAGTGAAAGGACAATAAACAATGTAGGCATAAACAGATCACTTATAGATTGTTACATGTGGACTGATGCAAGGAACCTTCTGCAGTAGATGGCTCCAGAAGGCCTCCTGGCTTAGAGAAAGGGCCAGTACCACTGCACCACAAGAGCCGCTAAAACCACTGAAATTTAGGAAGTTGAGATGTAATCTCACTGAAAGGCCCTGACAAGTTTCTTCCCCTGGCTGGGGAGCCTAGAACATGGGTTTACAGTTTCAGAATAAGGAATCATTGAGGAACCCGGATAGGAAGAAATTTCTTCAAACTGTGTGAATCTTTGGAATTCTCTACCCAGAGGACTGTGACAGCTCAATTTCAGATATATTCATGGTTTAGACCGATAGATTTTTAGACTGTAAGGAAATCAAGGAATCAGGCAAGAAAATTGAAATTAAAGATTAAACGACTGACATTAACTCACTGAGAGGCTGGATGGCATATTATCTTATAGCTTTATGTCTAATCCTGTTAGTCTTTTTGCAAGAGTCAGTATGTCTCTGGAAATGGCAATTTACCAGAGGTGTAGCTGGAATTCTCCATACTGCTGAGTTGTAAGGAAAGCTGAGTTATAAGGAACAGGGCAAATGGTCCCTCTGATTTCTATTGGCAAATCTCCTTGTCATTGCTCTGCATAGTTGCTTTAAATTTGTTGCATTGCTACATGTTCAGCCATACTTTGAAACAGCACGTTGATTGGAAATGTCTGGAGCCTAAATTCTGGAGTTCTCCCCTTAAATCTCTTCTCTACCTTCTTTTCAGGGGCTCCTCAAGACCTCTGTCTTCACCCTAAGCCAGCTGCGCAAATAGCTCCTTAGTGGGTCACTGTCAAATTTTGTCTGATTTCTGTTGAAGCACCTTGGGACACTTTATTACATTATAGGCAATATATAAATGCACATAACGCAGATGTTGGTGAGGTTTGTGTGACAGGGCTCAGAAGTGAGACAGTGCAGCAGTATCTTTTTTAATCCATCTGAATGCTCTCTGCAGCTTGAGTTTTGAGACTGTTACTGGCTTTAACTGATAAAAATTCACATGATTTGGAAAAATAATCCCTTTTTATCAAACTAGTATCTGGTTCACGTTCTTAAAAGGCCCTGTGACCGCAGCATGGTCATTATTCCATTAATATCAAAATTCTGCTGCGATTACTATTTGCCAGGAAAATTAACCTGAAGGACAAACAAAAACTGGAAAAATGCAATGGATTTGTGTTTTGTTTTCAAATGACTTAATTGCAAATCCTGATAAGAAAACTAACAAAATGTTAAAATACACACGTAGGGAAAAGAGGATTTTTAAAGCCTCAAGTACACTTTGGCAATCAAAAGCAGAAGTATAACAGCAAAATGTTGGCCCAGATATTTCTGGGGCCGGGAAACTCTGGAGGGAGAAATATTTGAAGGAGGAACTGCAACTTGGGGATGGGAACACAGGATTTAGAATTAGGACTAGGCCACTGAGCCCTTCAATCACGCTCTACCATTCAATTAGACTGTGGCTGATTTGATTACTTCTCTTTCCTGCCTACACAATAACCTTTCACACCCTGGCTTATCACGAAGCTATCTACCTCTGGCTTAACAATAATCAAAGTCTCTGCTCCTGCATTTTGAAGCAAAAGGAGTTACAAAGGCTCACAACCCTCTGAGAAAGAACTTCTCCTCACCTTCATCTTAAAATTTACAAGGATAACAGAGAACCTAACTCTTGTTAATTGAAAACCCTTTTGGTCATTTTTGGGAATTCCAACATCCTTGGTTGGGGGGCAGGGGTTGCAGGTTGAGTCTATATTTTTTAAATTCATGGAATGTGATCATCACAGTCTGGACTAGCATTTATTGCCCATTGCTAATTGGCCTTGAGAAGGTGGTGGTAGACTGCCTACTTAAACTGTTGCAGCCCATGAGCTGTAGGCCCACCAACAAGACGGTTTGGGAGGGAGTTGCAGGTTTTTAACCCAGTGACAACGAATAAACAACAACGAAGTTTCAAATCAGAATTATGTGAGACTTAGAGGGGAACATGTGGGTGGCAGAGTTCACATATACCTGCTGTCTTTGTGTTTCTACACAGAAGAGGTCACATGTTTAGAAGATGCTGTTGTAGTAGGCTTGGTGAGTTTCTGCAGGGCATCTTTTGATGATACTGCTGCTATTGTGCATTAGTGGGGAGGGCATTAATACGTAAGGTGGTGGATGGAATGCAAATCAAGCAGGCGGTCTTTTTAGGTATGATATTGAGCTTATTCGGTTGTTGAACCTGCATTCATCCAGGCAAATATACAGCATTCCATCCCTGTCCTGACTCATGTTTTATAAATGATGGATAGGCTTTGAAGAGTCAGAAGGTGCATTACTTGCCACAGAATTCCCTTGTATGTACATTATCTGCATGAATAGACCAGTTCAATATCTTGTCGATGATAACCCTAGAATATTAATATTGGGGAACTCAGCAATGGGGTAATGGGGTAAAGAACCAATGGCTGGATTCTCCCTTGTTGGAGGTGGTTGTTACCTGGGACATGCATGGCACAAATATCAGTTGCCACTTATCAGCTCAAGCCTGATTGTCCAGGTTTTGTTGCATTTGAGCATGGACGTCTTGTGTGTCAGAGGAATTACAAATGGTGATGAACATTGTGTAATCTTTAGTCAACCTCACATCTTCTGACTTTACGATGGAGGGAAACAACTGAAGTGGGTTGAGCCAGAAACTACCTTAAGATACTTCCTTAGGGCTGTCTTATAGTTGAGATGATTGAAATTTAATAATCACAACCATCTTCCTCTGTGCTAGGCGTCACGCCAACCAGAAGTGAATTTTCCCCTTGATTCCGATTGTCTTCAGTTTTGCTAGTGTTCCTCAATGCTACTCTTAGCCAAATGCCATCTTTGATGTCAATGTAATTATCCTCACTTCCTCGCTTGAGTTTAGTAAACTTGTCCATGATTCGACCAAGGCTGTAATGAGTTCAGGAGCTGAGTTAACCCATCAGATCTCAGACCAAGCATCAGTGATCAGGTTATTGTGGAGTAGATGTTGGTTCATAGCAATATCCAAGACACTTCCATCACTGTCATAATATTGAGAGTAGACAGGTAGAGCGTTAATTGACCGAGTGGATTGGTCCTACTTTTTGTGGACAGAACACACTTGGGCCATTTCCCACAATGCTGTCTATCTGCCAGTATTGTTAACTATGCTGGAACAGCTTGGCAGGGGCATGGCTAATTCTGGGTATAAGTCTTCAGGACTTTACTTAAGATTGTGCAAATTAGGCTCCTGATTCAGTATAAACCTATTTTGCGCAGCTGCTATAGATTATCCCCAGAGAATCATGTCCCATAAAAGGAGGCCATTCAATCTATTTTGCCTCTGTTGGCTCTTAGTGCCACATTCTGCTCTTTCCCATAGCCCTGCAAGCTTTTCCTTTTGCAATCCATACCCAACATTTTAAAAAGTTACTATTGGCAACTGCTTCCATCACCCTTCCAGGCAGTGCATTTTAGATTTTACTTATGGCCTCACCCACATTGAATCCTTTCCCAACCCCACTTCAGTTTTGTTACTTGCTAATTTGCCATTGCAAATAGTTTCTCCTAGCTACTTTATCAAATTCCTCATGATTTTGAGCAGCTCTGTTAAGTCTCCCCTTAACCTCCTCTCAGGAGAACAACTTCAACTTCTCTGGATTAACTGAGGCCCTTCACCCTTGCTATAATTCTATGTAAATCTTTCAAACTAGCCTTGGTGGAAGCTGCTTTACTGATCAGCAGTGATCTATGTGTTATATCATAAGTGGCTGGCAACTTGAGCAACAGGGTGATTATGTGCAGGGCACAGCTGCATAAACTGTTAACACTCATCTTGTTTTCTATCTGTATGAGATCAAAACAAGATTCAACTTGCTGTGATAAGGGGAACTGCAGATGCTGGAGAATCCAAGATAATAAAATGTGAGGCTGGATGAACACAGCAGGCCCAGCAGCATCTCAGGAGCACAAAAGCTGACGTTTCGGGCCTAGACCCTTCATCAGAGAGGGGGATGGGGTGAGGGTTCTGGAATAAATAGGGAGAGAGGGGGAGGCGGACCGAAGATGGAGAGAAAAGAAGATGGAGCTCCATGTTCGGTCCGCCTCCCCCTCTCTCCCTATTTATTCCAGAACCCTCACCCCATCCCCCTCTCTGATGAAGGGTCTAGGCCCGAAACGTCAGCTTTTGTGCTCCTGAGATGCTGCTTGGCCTGTTGTGTTCATCCAGCCTCACATTTTATCATCTTGCTGTGGGGTGATTTGGGAGGTTATTACAAACCACATCCTGGTGGACACAAATATACACAACCAATACTGCATGATTTGTCTTAATATAAATCCTAACAGGCATTGTGTACTCAAGATGGAAATTATAAATTTACATTTACCAAAACAAAGAGTTATTGATATAATGAAAAACCACAAGAACTTTTTACACTGAGTTTTATTATGAATTTTATTGTCCTAATGGGAAGAATCTGTACCAAAGTTAAAAATATTTGAATTCTGCTTCAAAAGCTCAGGGCCACGCAGTTTCCGTGTTTCCTGCTTACAATTTCAATCTTACAATTTTAAAACTTATTTCATGGGAATGGATATGGTTGCCCATCCCTAATTACACTGGAGAAATTGAGCAACTTCTCGGACTGCTACAATTTATCTGGTGTAGATATACTCACAGTGCTATCAGGAAGGAAGTTAAGGGACATGCAATAATTCCATGTTTTTGATCCAGTGGCAGTAAAGAAACAGTAATATAGCTTCAATTAAATCAGTGTGGTGTGTGACTTAGACGAGAACTTGCAGCTGGTGGTACTCCAATGCTTCTGCTGCTGCTCTTCTTCTATGGACGAGAGTTCTCAGGCTTAATAAGTCTTGGCAAGTTGATGAAGTGCACCTTAAATATGGTAGTCATGGCTATCACTGTGTGTCAGTGGTGGAGTGAATGTTTGAGGGGATGAATGGTGTGCCAAACAAATGAGTTTCTCTGTCCTTGATGGTATTGAGCTTCTTGTGTGTCATTTATGATCTGGTGAGCTGAGATTAGATGAAGATAGATGGACAGGCAAGATTTCCATGGAACATGCTAAGATTTACAGACAAGTCAAAGATAGCCTGAAACGTCGGCTTTTGTGCTCCTGAGATGCTGCTTGGCCTGCTGTGTTCATCCAGCTTCACACTTTGTTATCAAAGATTTAAATTAACCAGTTTAATGGAAAACAAAATGTGAACCTTTCTGTTTAATACAATGCAAAATTTATAATTTGCATGTGTTGTGAGAACACTAACAACTAAGAAATATAAGAACATTCTACTTTTAATCAAAATGTCAATCACATCAAAAGATTATTATACTGTTTTATGATAGTGCAGCAATAAAGTGAGATTAGCTAGTTAACTCCACATCTGCAAAGATGCAACAGGAATGCACCGGATTCAAAGGAGGGTATATCTGTGGACAGTAGATTTAAAGGGCTGCTGGTCATGCTTAAACTATGTGAATGATCAATCATTCAATTTGCTTTCAGGTGCAGGAAGAAAGGATGGTTGAGGCATTGGAAGAACTGCTTACATTTATTTGAAAATGCTGTGGCACCATTACCATTCACGTGAATTACCGGTCTGAACTTTTACATTTCACCTAAAGGACAGCAGACCTTTCTCAGACTGGTATAGAAATTTTTCCCTAGATTAAAAGGTTCTTGCCTACATGAAGGTGGCAGATGTAATTCTACTGTTTGGGCAGCGCAGTTGGCTCAGTGATTCAGTGCCAGGGAACCAGGTTCAGTTCCAGACTTGGACAACTGTCTGTGTAGAGTTTCACATTCTCTTTGTGTCTGCATGGGTTTCCTCTGGGTGCTTTGGTTTCCTCGCACTGTCCAAAGATGTGCAGGTTAGGTGGACTGGCCAGGCTAAATTGCCCATAGTGTCTAGGCATGTGAAATCTATGCAGCTTACCATGGGGAATGCAGGGTTACAGGAATAGGGTTAGGTGGGATATACTTCAGAGGGTCAATGTGGACTTCATGGGTTGAAAGGCCTGCTTCCACACTGTAGGGGTTCTATGAAGGGAGAAATAGGGAGAGTGGAGAACTGCAAAGCTGTTAGCTTGACACTCTTAGTAGAGAAAATGTTTCAATACATTATAAAGGATGTGATAACTGAACATTCAGAAACGAATGGCAAAACTGAGAAGAGTCAATAAGGATTTGTGCAAGGTAAATCATTTTTGATAAACCTTTGGAGTTTTCCAACAGTGCTACGTGTAGCATAGAAAAAGGCCAAGCCAATGTCGTTCCCCATTTCTGAAGAAGGACCCAGACCTGAAACATCAGCTTTCCTGCTCCTCTGATGCTGCTTGGCCTGCTGTGTTCATCCAGCTCTGCACCTTGTTATCTCAGAATCCAGCATTGGCAGTTCCTACTATCTCTGAGTCAATGTAGTTTGTTAAGTTTTTCAAAGTCTTCTGATAAGGTTCCAAACTGGAAGGCAATGTAAGTTGTGAGTAGGGAGCAGTAAGCTTCAAGAGGATTTGGACTGTTTAAGTGATGAGCTAGAATGTGACAGAATGTGACAAATAGAATATAATATGAAAAGTGTGAAGTTATTTACTTCACTTTGGGAGTAAAAACAGAAAAGTAGAATATTTCTTAACTGATTAGAGATTTGGAAATACAAGGGCCCGAACGGATCCAGGTGTCCTTTTCCATGAGTCAATGAAAAGCTAGTAGACAGGTACAGCAAACAACAAGAAAAGCAAATGGTATTTTGGTATTCCATTCAGTTTTGAACTAAAAAGTTGTCTTGCTGCAGTATATAGAGCCTTGATATGACTGTACTTGGCGTGTTGTATACAGTTTTAGTCTCCTTCTCCAAGACAAGATACATTTGACATAGAATGAGTACATCAGAGGTTCACCAGATTAATCCCTTAGATGGCAGGATTGTTTTATGAGGACAGATTGAAGTTTGAAGTTTTGAGTTTTGAAGAATAAGAAGTGACCTCACTTAAACTTACAAAATTCTTTCAGGATTTCACAAGATAGGTAGGGATTGGATATGTCAGCTTGCTAGTGACTCCAGAACCAGGGGACATCTCAGGATAAGAGGCAGACCATTTAAGACTAAGATAAGAAGGAATTTCTTGACTCTGATAATGCTGAATCTTTGGAATTCCCTACCCAAGAGAGGTTGGAAGCTCAATCACAGATCATGTTCAAAAAAGAATGCAATGGGATTCTGGAGACTAAATTCATTAAGAGATAAAGATGGTATGGGAAAGTAGCACAACTTTCAAAATTCAAAGATTCCACGAAGTGTCTTATAGCCAAGTACTTCTAACATGTAATTGTTCTCTTCCCGAGAAGTGTCAAAGGAATGCTAAGGGATAGGCAGATAATCAGGTGAGTTGGCACCAGGGAAATACTCACCAGCTCCCTGCCACTTCAGGAATTAAGTTCTGAGCAGGTTTACAAAAAACCCTGATTGACCTTCCTGACCTCCTGGCAATTAAGAAATGGACAATTAACAGTGATTTAAGGGTGTCATTCTATCCCCCCTGGCTGACTAACTGTGTTCCTGACAGCTACATCAATGTGCCAGAAGATTAGAGAGAGGTAAATGTCATTCGCTTGTTCAAAAAAGGGAATAGGGATAACCCCGGAAATCACAGGCCAGTTAGTCTTACGTCAGTGATGGGCAAATTATTGGAGAGGGCTCTGAGAGATAGGATTTATGATCACTTGGAAAGGCACTGTTTGATTTGTGATAGTCAGCATGGATTTGTGAGAGGTACGTCATGCCTCACAAACTTTATTGAATTCTTTGAAGAGGTGACCAACACGTGGATGAAAGTAGAGCAGTGGATGTAGTATACATGGATTTAAGTAAGGAGTTTGATAAGGCTCCCCATGGTAGGCTCATGCAGAAGGTAAGGAGACATGGGATAGGGGGAAATGTGGCAGAGTGGATTCAGAATTGGCTGACTCTTAGAAGACAAAGGGTGGTAGTGGACAGAAAATATTCAACATGGTGCTCAGTAACGAATGGTGTACCATAAGGATCTGTTCTGGGTCCTCTTCTATTTATGATTTTTGTAAATGATTTGGATGAAGGAGTGGAAGGGTGGATTAGTAAGTTTGCGGATGATACGAAGGTGGGTCAAATTGTGGATAATGCGGAGGGCTGTACTAGGTTACAAAGGGACGTTGATAGGATGCAGAGCTGGGCTGAGAAGTGGCAGATGGAGTTTAACCTGAAAAAGTGCGAGGTGATTCATTTTGGAAGGACAAACTTGAAAGCAGAATACAGAGTTAACGTAAAGATTCTTGGCAGTGTGGAGGAGCAGAGGGATCTTAGGGTTCATGTCCATAGTTCCCTGAATCTGCCACCCAGGTGGATAGAGTTGTTAAGAATGCGTATGGTGTGTTGGCTTTCATTAATGGAGGCATTGAATTCAAGAGCCCTGAAGTTATGCTCCAGGTATGTGAAACCCTGGTTTCGCCACATCTGGAGTATTGTGTCCAGTGCTGGTCACCTCATTATAGGAAAGATGCGGAAACATCGGAAATGGTGCAGAGGAGATTTACCAGCATGATGCCTGGAATGGAGGGAAGGTCTTAAGAGGAAAGGTTGAGAGAGCTAGGGCTTTTCTCTTTAGAACAACGAAGGATGAGAGGTGACTTGATAGAGGTGCACAAAATGATTAGAGGTATAGATAGAGTGGACAGCCAGAGACTTTTCCCTAGGGTGGAGGTAGCTGTTACGAGGGGGCAGAGTTTTAAAGTGAGTGGAGGTAGTTATAGGGGAGACGTCAGAGGTAGGTTCTTTACTCAGAGAGTGATCGGGTTGTGGAATGCATTGCCGGACAAACATTCTATTTGTCACATTCTGTCCCATTCTAGCTCATCACTTAAACAGTCCAAATCCTCTTGAAGCTGGGTAGTGGAGTTGGCCTCATTTGGGGCATTTAAGCAGCTATTAGATAGGCATATGGATGATAGTATAAGGTAGGGGTGGAGGTTAGGTAGACCTTAGGATTAGGGTAAAAGTTCGCACAACATCGTGGGCCGAAGGGCCCGTACTGTGCTGTACGGTTCTATGTTCCATCAGAGCAGCCTGCCTACTAGTTTGCAGGGAACTTTGATTTGCCCCAGTTTGGGATGATCACAGGTATGGTTGTGTTTGGGTTTGGCGCATGGCCACAGAATGCCACCTCCCTGCCTTGTTTCTGACCCTCCTCCCTCTCAACCACTCTTTCTCTCTATATCCCTACCCTGCAATTCCCAGCCCCTAAGATGATACCTACTTTCCCATTGCCCCAGTCTTAAACACTGCTGTGCAGTCATCTGAGGTTGATTGAGAAACCTAGCGTGGGAGACAACAAGTGCCTGATTTTCATTTCCTCCAGTGATTTTCATATTTTGAAGGCAAGGGGTGTCTCCCTGGTAAAAATGCCCCAACCCCCCTTCATATAACTATGAAAGAGATGTCCTGGCCATTAGTTACTGCAGCTTGGTTATTCCTCTGATAACTTACACCAGTTTCAAAACTTCCAATTTGCAGGTTCCACCCGCCTCCTCTTTACCATGTGATAATGGGAACTGCAGATGCTGGAGAATCCAGGATAACAAAGTGTGGAGCTGGATGAACACAGCAGGCCAAGCAGCATCTCAGGAGCACAAAAGCTGACGTTTCGGGCCTAGACACTTCATCAGAGGACTGTTCTTCTCTCTGTTTGGACTCTATCCTATCGTTTACACCCTACCCCACCCCCCTTCCTATTTTCTGCATTTACACCGACATTTTCCCAGCCACCGTCTGTTCTGAGGAAGGATCACCAGACCAGAAACGTTAACACTGATTTTTTTTGCCAGATTTCATGAGCTTTTCCAGCAACTTCTGTTTTAGTTACTGCAGCTTCCTGGCATACTGAGAGTTTCCAGTATTTTCTGGTTTAAATTATGGTGCAGTCATTGATGATGGAGTAGAGGAAGATTGAGGCACTGTACATGCACAAGTAACAAGAGTCAGAGGGAGGAAGAGTTCAATGGATTGCACAGCTGGAGGAGGTCACAAAGATGTGTGATATGGCATGAAACACAAACACAAGGCTGAGAATTTTAAGTGGCCACTTTTCAGGTGCCACAATGTACTTGAATTTCTGGAAAATGCTTCAGCAACAGTGGAAAAAAAAAGAGGGCAAAATCTTAGGTCCTATTTAGTACACTGCAATAAGAACAATCCCTCTCAGCCTTCTTCTGAGGATGGAGAGCTACAAACATGGAAATAAAAAGGTAGCCTTGAGTACTGGTATGTGACCTGGGAGCACATCTAACAATGTAGCATTTACTTTAAACACTGAAGCAAACTTTAGAAAACAGTAGACAGACATACATTTCATTTTGATAAATCCTAGCCATAACAATGAGTAAAATTGGAATAGGTCTGCACAACTGCTTATTTTCACGTTTTACAGCCAAGATATTGCATCCAGATGATTTTGCTATATGGCAAGAGGACATTAGTAATATGACTAGTGGCAAGTTACAGACCAAACTATTGTAAGGTAATTTTAGGTCACTGAAGTGTACACTAGCTGAAAATTCACTGCCAAGAACAAACAGCTTTTGCAGGGAAGGGGAGAAAAGGCTAATCATAATATGCAATATTCTTACAGGAAATTCTCATATTTAACCTTAAATTTGATGTGACCCCAGGCAATGGAAGAAAAACAGTAAACTCAACCAATGTGCATTCAGAATGGCCATCAAATTAAGCTGGCAGGTGGGTGAGCAAAGAGGGTCAAATTTGATCTATGGATTAAGAAAAGAGGGGCAGAGGCACAAGACAAAGCAATAAGATGTTACATATTCATCTTCAAGGTCAGCCAGACAAGAATGTTAGCAGCCTCTGCAAAAGCTGCTTTTATCTGTAAGGTATATTTTGGTGTAAATGAAGGATGCTTGGAGTAAAACTATCTGGCAGACCCAGCTGCTGACTTAAACTTGTGTAAACTAGAAACTGAGACACAGGCACCAAGTATTGGAACAAATTAACGTTACAAGCTCCATTCTGTAGATTTCAGAATGAAGCTGATTCAAAATGAGTTACTAGGAAAGACAGGAATTCTGTCTATCAATTCAGAATATTCCCCATAATGGCACTTTTGCAGTCTGTTTGGATTGAACCGAGGGAAAAGTAGTTACTGTTACTGTAATTTTTGTGCTAATCTCATGATACACTTGACAATGACACGCCAAAGAATTTGTATTATGGCTATCAGATGATGTGATGACCATTGTCATGGTCACATGGCTGTATCTTTCCTTATAAATGTGTGCAGGGATCTTCCTGGCAGGGATGTAAATTGTCTCTGACATGTCCTGTTACCTCTCTCACTGGTGCAGCTCATCTTTCACTCTCCATGCCCAATAATCATAAATTAAGAAGGATTGTCTATTGGGAAACTCTTTGTTCCAGTGTCATAGATGTTCCAAAACAAAGCTAGTCACTGGAAGTCTTATATTAAATACACAACTGATGCAGCTACAACCAAAAACCCTACCCAGCTATTTTATCCTGACAGACTAGTATTGGTTCATTTTGCCAATAAGAATGCCAAAGGAAAACTACATAGAGGGCTTAATGGTGTAATCTGGGCCTAAACAAATACACTTAAACCTAACTTGCTTCTTGCACCAATCCAAAACCTGGCCAGAAAACCAACTAAGATGCTAAATCGATTTTGGGTATTACCAATCTTAGAACTTGTTTTTTGTGGGTTGTACAAACAAATACACTGCGCAGCTTACTATTCAATCTACCCAGACAAACTGCCCATCTCTATTTTAAGTTCTACCTCATGCAGGATTCAACTTATAACACTGTAAACTTTCCACACAAGTATCCCTTGTCACTTCTGTATGCACAACAAACTCCAGATTTGGTCTCCAGAGCATTTCCAATTTAGTGGTTTCATGTCAGCAGTTTTTCACTCAATCTGAAATTCAACTACTGGAAATACTCCAAAATAACAGGAAACAAGTTAGTAGGATTGCAAGGTCTGGTCATGCACAGCAATCAAAGCAATTGTTCAATCAATAAAATGTACTTGTGCTCCTAACTGTAGGGATTTTCTACATTGTTCTTTATTGATTACATTGAAACATGATTGTGTCATGTTTTAAGTAATGCTAAAAAGGAAGTGAGTTGCAAGTCAGGGAATCATGGATTAACAGCTGAATTCTGTAGGAAATTCACAAGTCTTTGACAAGATAGTATTGTGATCCTTTCAAAAACCACGGAGCCTGGAACGAAAAGTTGGATTAATCTCAGAAACAAAGGGATTGGTTAATTATGCCCTCACTGCCATCTTAGATAAGGACATCAAACTCAGCATAACTGGAGTTTGAACTTGGGGCTTTCTGATCTATGTGGCTTAGTATTAACAAACGCTTGTCCTTACAAAGTGCTATTACATAGTAAAATCTTTTCAAGGTGTTTTATAGGAACTTTATCAGGTAGAACTTGGCACAAAGATACTTGAGGAGGTAGAAATAGCCAGCCTGTAGTACAAAACTTAAGTATTGCTGAAAAAATACATTTACTGAAGCTTTTTACCTTACACTCATCAGGACAATTCACAAGAAATACTCATTCAAGGGGGAAACCAACATTTATACAGCAGGAGAGAACAGTAATGTATGGTTGATTGGTAGAGCTGTTGCTTTGAGAATGAACCCATTGATGCTGATTGCCAAGCTTTGCTTAAATCTTAAACCAGGTGATTGACTCTTGACTCTGGTTATAGCATTGCCATGGGAAATTAACCAGCTAATGATTGTCATGTGTTTTGTTGATTGAAATAGGTGCAGTGTGTGTATAAAATAAAAACCAAAAGAATTGCGTGTACTGTAAATCAGAAACAAAAACAGAATTGCTGGAACAGCTGTGCAGGTCTGGCAGCATTTGTGGAGAGAAAACTGGAGTTAACATTAAATCAGTGTTAACATTTCGGGTCAAATGACCCTTCCTCAGAACTGAAGAAGGGTCACTCAACCGAAAATGTTTACTCTTATTTCTCTCCAGAGATGCTGCCAGACCTGCTGAGCTTTACCCGCAATTTCTGTTTTTATTGTAGTGTGTGTATATGTTTATTCTGTCTGCAAAGAACAAGGCCCTAAGTATTAGTATTTAACTTACAGTACACTTAAGTGCTCCACACTGTGAGTCTGACTGAGATTTCTAAATTGGTCATCAACATATTCCTTTGCACACCAAAGTGTCTACATTATGGTTGCAGAATCACACCTAGTGTGGGACTCTATTTTGCAAGCATAGGCTGGTTTGGTATAGTCAGTAACTTCCTTGTTATGAACAGCAAAAGGATACAGTCTTTGGGATGTACAGCTTAATACCTGGCCTCACGTTGCTTCTGAAATCCAAACACCACATTACTCATTTGTGTGATAGGCAGAATGTCTATTTGGTTTATTTGCACACCCAATGCTGAAAAAGGGTCCTTCAAAGCCATCCAGTGGGATAATGGCACCTTGATCAGATCATTTCTGTCTGTGTAAACTCATGAAAGGCTAAGGTTGTCACTTTGGTTTTGAAAATCTTGAGGATACCTCATAGAAGAGTAAGATGTTTCAAACATTTGAGAAACAGGTGAAACCTGTCTCATGGTATTATTATGCAGTCGCAACACATATGGGTATTTGCCACAAACAGGATTCTGCCATCGAGCCAAAGGGGTACTCTGCCTATCACACAAATGAGTAATGTGGTACATGAACTTCAGTGTGGTGGGATGCCAAGTATACAGACTAGTGGATCATATCGAATGGCATATCCATTCAGATGTTTTCAATATTCCAACTAACTGCACCTCCAAGATTTTGCAACAAACTGTCCCACAAAGATGCAATTCTGCAAATGGACAAGATTTGATGATAATCATTCACTGGTTCTTTTCTCAGGGAAATGCACTACCAATCAGAGTTAACCTGCCTGGTTTCAAACTTAACTATCTGTTGAACAGCATTAATGGGTACATTTTCCAATGCTCCTACCAAGTTCATTTGCCAGCCAAATAACCAACACTCTGCTCTCCTGTCATATAACTGTTGGCCTTCCCCTTTAACTGTATTCTTGTGAATTATTCTGATGAGATGAAAAGCTTGGATGAAATGTGGTTTTTTTTCAGTAACAGTAAAAGTGTAGCTTGGTCAAAGCAGTAGTTTTAAGAATTGATTCAAGAGAGGTTACAGAGGTGTTGAGATTTAGGGAAGATATTTCTGAGTTTGGTGCCTACATAGCTGAAGGCAGGATCAACAATGGTGGGATGAAGGAAGAATTGGAAGTGTGCAGTGAACTTGTATAATTTTAGGGCTGAAATAAATTACAGAGATATGAAGAAGTGACAGCTGTGGATGGATTTGAACACAATTTCACAATGTTAAAATTGAAGCAAAGCTCAACTGAGAATCAATGTTAGTTAGGGAGCATAAGGAGAATGGGTGAACTAGGATACTGAATTGGTACAAAAGGATTAGAGGAACTTCCAAGTATGACATGGGATCTATTTCGACTGCAGTCATCAGGAAAAACAACATTTAAGATATTTTTGGATTGAATCCAATAATTAATATATATAGCTCGCATTCATTTAAAGATAGCTAAACCTACACTTTATCAAGTAGAAATGAATCACCTACTAAAATGAAGTAATCTGTCAGGATTAAAGTAAAGCTGTGAATACAGGTACAGGTTTACCATTGCTCGTGGTGCTGGTCAGTTCAGTTACCTGCCTCTGTGTATGCCTAGCTGACATTGGAGAAGGAATCTGCAATGTCCGCATGTAGGTGCAACCATCACTAACAAGTACCAGGACATGTGCTGAGCATTGGTAAAAACCTTAATGCTTAATTTTTTAGAAGTTTTTTTATGGTTTAGTTCCTTCATAGTTGTGTCCTAAAAGAAAAGGGACTTCTGTTTGATGACTGTGGTATTAATCCACTAACTGTGAAGATAGGGTAGATTGGAAGGAAAATACTTTCACTGGTTTTGGAATTTTGAACTAGGAGGCATAGTCAGAAGATTAGATGAAGTCCTTTCAGGAGTAAAATTAGGAAACATCTCTGCAGGGAAAGAGTGGTGGAAGTTTGCAACGGTCTTCCGCTATCAATGATTGATACAAGATTAATTGTCAATTTTATAATCTGGGATTATAGATTTTTGTTAACCCAAATGGAGCAACGGCTACGTAGAGTTAGGTGGCAGGTCAAGTATGATCTAATTGAGTGACGAAACGCACTTTTGAGGAGCTAAATGGCCAAATCCTGGTTCAATGCTCTTGTGTTCATTCCAATAGGTTTATTTAGAGAAAAAAAGAACGACGGGAAATTACAGCTAATTGTCTTTTATCAACTGGCCGCAAACAGTAAGAGCTGTCAAGTTGGCGTGGAGTATTTTTCCGCAACTATAATCAGGATAAAGGCATCAATGGCAACAACAAAAAAAGCAGAGCAATGTAAGTGAGCGGGAAGCAGACTCCGGGCGGAAGGCGGTGCTGGGCTCCTGACGTCAGGCCCAGTATAAAATATACCGCGGTCGTCGGTGCTCCAGCTTTACTGCAGGAGGCTGAGCTAGTCGATACCGGGGGAGTATTCATTTTAAACAAAGATATCGTACACAAACCGTTCGACAAAACTATACGAGCCAAAAAAAGTAAACCCTGCATCAACGATTTAAAACAAAAGCTCAGGTTCAAGGAGTGTTAACAAAGCCAAGCCTGCAACCATGCCAGCTAACGACCCCAGCGATAGTCTGCAGATCCAGTTTGGGCTCATCAACTGCGGCAAGAAATACCTAACGGCTGAAGCCTTTGGCTTCAAGATTAATGCCTCGGCCACCACCATGAAGAAGAAGCAGATCTGGACTCTAGAGCAGAATGGTGACGACTCCAACGTGGTCTTCTTCAAGAGCCACCTAGGGCGGTACCTGGCCGCGGACAAGGACGGCAACGTGTGGTGTGAGAGCGAGCAGCCGGCCGCCGACTGCAGGTTCCTCATCGTCGCCCACGACGACGGCCGCTGGTCGCTGCAGTCCGAGCTCCACAAGCGCTATTTCGGCGGTACCGAGGACCGCCTGACATGCTTCGCCCAGACCATCTCGGTGGCCGAGAAGTGGAGTGTCCACATCGCTATGCACCCCCAGGCCAATCTCTTCAGCGTGACCAGAAAGCGGTACGCTCACCTGAGCGACAAGGACGAGCTGGCCATTGACCGGGACACTCCCTGGGGGGTGGACTCCCTCATCACCCTGGTCTTCCAGGATCAGAAATACAGCATCCAGACCAGTGACAACCGCTTCCTCCGTAACGACGGCCAGTTGGTGGAGAAACACGAGAGAGGCACCGGCTACACCCTGGAGTTCAGGTCTGGCAAGGTGGCCTTCAGAGACTGTGAGGGCAAATACCTGGCCCCCTCCGGCCCTACTGGCACCATGAAAGCTGGTAAAAGCACCAAGGCGGGCAAGGATGAGCTCTTTGTTCTGGAGCAAAGCTTCCCACAGGTGGTACTCCAGGCTGCCAACAGCAGGAACGTTTCTATCCGGCAAGGTAAGGGTTAATGTCAGCTCAAATTTGGCTTTTTCATAACTAACAACATTTTCCATCTCTCTCCTTGATCTGCTCTAATACTAACTATCCTAATTGCTAATGAAGGAGCAATTTGCAAAACTTGCCGGTAATATCTACATACTTTTATACATTTGACCTGATTATCTTCTGAATCTTAAAAATTCGCTCCCTCAATTTTGTCTTTTGGGGAATTGTTTATTAGGCTTGGAGGAATTTCTCCAATATGGCTCCGATTTTCAATCCAATCCATTGTTTTCCTGTAGGATTTTTTTGGAAGGCGTAACCCTTGATAAATACCTCACATCTATCAACCTTTCTGATATCTCTTGGTAACGGTATTTAATTACTTCGGGCGGTATGTCAAATCTTACCCATTTCAACCAAGTCCCATTCTGTGGTTTTTCCATTTGCAAACGCTTTTGATCAAAAAGAGGCGGCATATTAAATGTGGTTAAGGCTATAACTGGGTGGAATAAAGGAGCCATGAGTGCAATAGCTTTTCCAGACCATACTTGATGGAAACACGCGGAATATTTCTTTTCGACCGAGGAAGTACAGAGGCTTCTCTTTAAATCTCACACTCGTTGACGGCACTAACGGGTCTTCCATAGCGGTGCTCAATTGCTTGGCTCCTTCATTACATTGAATGGTATAATGGTTCCTTTGTGCAGAGAACAATCCAAACATTTTACTACAATACTCCGCCAGCGAAGCTGGTCAACCCTCTCCCAGCCAACACCTCGAAGGTGAGGACTGCAATTGGTTGGTACAGTGAAGAGTTTATGTCGGGTCAAACAAACGACCCACATCCATGACTAAGTTGGGGCTAAATAAATTTATAAACAAATACATCCGCATGCAATTGTAATCTTAATTGATCTGATCTTCTAGGTGACTTTTTACAAGAGTAGTGTAAAAATGAATAGCGGAAATCTCATCTAACAGTTTTATTTTGCGAATAGCTGGAATTTCCCTTCCTCTATCTTTTGAGGAGGCCTTAGTAACAATTTAGCTTTAGACACAACAAAGGAAATGCGCTGTGGTCTACTGAGCGTTTAAGATGCTCAGCCAAACGGGGTTCCAGAGCAATGCGATTTATAGGCAATTTATTCAATAGAGAGGTAACTTTTTTAAGCAAGCTGCCGTTATGGTATGAAATGTATGCATTTAAAATCCTTTAGTCCTGCAAAAAGGCTTCAACGCGATCTTACCCGTGACTGAAAAGCAAAACCAGATGTGTTATTTGAGCTCTTAAAGGGAAGACTTTTGAAAAAGCCTAGGGTCTGCCGACAAAAATATACTTGAGGCGCCTCGTCTGCTAGGACTGGTCAGAAGCTCAGTGCAGCATTCACGACAGCATCCAGACTGCTTTGCACTAAAATTGCAGTGCAGCGGTGTAAGCTAATGGCTACAATTTAAAATTGACACTGTTTTGTTTGTGACATCATTTTAAGCATCAAGTGCCCTGATCCCATGGAGGGTCACTACTACATTTTTTTTTAATCAGTTACGCACCATTTTAAAACCTTGCCAGCATCAGATGCTGTAGTGATTTACTAAAGGTATAAGAGCAAAAGTTTAAATATCGCCTGTATTATATTCGTACTCATAAAAGGACAGTGGGCACCATTTGTACTTGGCTGAATAAAACAGCATATTTGGTTCCTTGTGATTGTGTGATCATTCTTGCTGCGGTTTGATTTGCATAAGCTGTATTTATTTGGCTCTTTTTTTGACGTAGTTAAATATTCCAAGATACTTTTGGAGCGTTATCACTGTAGATCCATGTGTCACTTGGTGGATGGAACCAGCCTAGCAATAGAATATCCTGTAGCTTGGACTGACTTCAGCACGTGCTTCATTTTGGGGGAAAAAAAGCTTGAGAAACAAGTTATTTGAGCCTGATTTATGTGTTTCTTATTTCCCCTCCCTTTCTTAAAAAGGAAGGCATTGGACTAAAATTTAGTTTAGTTTACATCAGTAAAGAAGCCTGAAACTGCTTTTATGCTCCTGGTGCCAGCCGTCATTTGTCTACAGTAATAATCTCCTCTCTCTTGGTTTTTCAAAAAACTTTGGTTAAAGGGGAAGCAAATAAAAACTGCACAGTCCAGGTATGTTAAAAATTTGGAAGGAAAATGTTTCCAGTCAGTGCCCAAGCAGCAAAATAAAGGGAAGGCAATTAGCTGGAATGGAGCCCAAAATACATACTCACTGCACGTGTGGAATTGGCTTCTGACCAATTTGAATTGTTCAGCCTACAAAACAGATGTCCTTTAAAACAAAAGGCAAACACCTCTGTTCTGATAAAGGGTCAGTGGACCTGAAATGTTTACTGATTTATCTCCACAGATGCTGGTAGAACTGCTGAGATTTAACAGCAATTTCTGTCTTTGGTTTCCAACATCTGCAGTTCTTTTGGTTTGTTTTTACCCTCCTGTAGTGGGTACTGTCCGACAGGTGTCCGCATCTCTCAAACATTCTGGTTGTTAACTGACCCTTTTCTATGAGCCTGACTGTAGTAAATTGCTTTCCTCTGCAGTTATAATTTGATTTGTATTCTCCAGCCTTTGTGGATTTGTATTTAGGAAAAGTGTGAAATACTGATGTGTGACTCCATCTGCTGCATTATGTAACTTGACTGTGTGCAGCCGCGATGTACACCGCACAATCCACAGGATGCACTGCAGCAACTCTCCGTCTTTTTTTGACAGGACTTCACACACTTGTCACCTTCGTTAGGTACAAAGGATAAGTAAAGTGTACATTAGAATCTCATGTCTCTTTGAGGCACACCCCAATCTGACTTGACCATTTATTGCTGCCTCAAATTCCTGGGACTGTTTATTCAGCAGCACTTCAGGAACCTCTTCGCCTCGTGGATTGATACGAAAAAGCCTCCTACAGCAGTCCTGTTAAAGGCGACAAAGGATGGGCAATAAATGCCGACTTAATAGCCATGTGTCTATCCCATGATTAAACTAAAAATATGAATGCTGTTTGTGACTTAATAGACTAGAAGTGCATGGATGTTGGTGACGGTGTTCTGAGATGATGTTTGGTGAATTCTGCTGGTGTAAATGTGGGTGTTTGTCAGGGTTAAGATGAGATGTGGCTATAATACTTTTTCCAAAGCTGAACGAACTGCCAGGATTGTTTAGGGGCCTCAAGAGTGACTTGGATAAGGTTCTGCTTAGTAGTCAGTCCTGGTGGGACCAGATGGTACTAAGGAAGTTTTTTTGTTGGGATGGGAAACATTTCAAAATTGAAGTATTAAAATATTTAGCTACATTAAGTAGTGGGAGCATTATTTAGTTCTCAGGTGGTCTGTGCTAGCAGCTAAAAGATTCAGCACTGGTCCTAATGCATCTTGTTGCCCCCCCCCAGTATTATCTGCTGCCTGATGTCCCAAAGGATGAGCAATGTGGCCAGTGCCCAGAAACTGAGGCTTACTTTGAACTTGGAGGATTGCACTTGCTCCTTCCATTTGGAGAAATATCATTTTATTTTAAAAATCAATCATTAAAAATTCTGTTCCCTGATTGAATGTCACTGCATATGAGCAGAATATTTATTGCAAGTGCAGCCATGCATCCCTTGGGACTACTGTATGGCCTGATGCATGCTGTTAAGGCTCCAATTCCCGAAGGAAAGGGGCTAGCAGTTTGTTTCTGGCAGGCACTTTAGGAAGTTATTGTTGACTATTCATCAAGGTTGCCAACCTTATTTGTCAACCCATTGCCAAAGTCCCAAGTTCAAGAAATCCACTCGAGCTGAACAAAGTCTATAACTTTGTTCTATTCTATCACTTAAAAACATGTGCTTTGATCTATTTAGTCATTTATTTCATATTTGTAGAGTATAGAGAGATCTCCTCCACTCCTTGCTGATGTAAAGTTTATAGCTTATCAAAAATAATTCAGTTGATGGCACCACAACTCAAATGAACTATCATCCAGCGTCTAGCCCTATGTTGAATCTTATAGCAATGAATTTAATCTGTGGTCCATAAATATAATGGACAAGACTTAATTGAGTCCAGAAGCAACAATAGATTTTATTTTGGGAAGACTTTGTATTTGGCAGAATTAGAGGTATTGATTGCACACTTAAGGGGTTTTTTAATTGTGCAATTACTCACCAGGTCCACGTGGTGTCTGAGCTGGGAAAGAATCACTTCCATTTTGAATTTGAATAATATATTTGAAGTCCTAATGACAGCCTTTCTAATGGCAACTTTTACAAGAAGCCAAAGGAATGGTGAAAATTTGGTTTGGAAACTGAAATGAATAGTTTTCTCAAGTGTGGGTACTGAAGAATGCAAATATGGTGCTTTCATCTACCACTTCACTAGATCATTGGCTGAACCAGCCTGAGGGGCTAAATAGCTCACTCCTGTCCCGCTGATATGTGATCTTGTGTAATTTGTGGACAGCTCGTAGTTTAGAGCTCAAATAAAGGAAAAATACAATAGGTGCTGGGAAAACCTCAGGTCCAGCAGCATCTGTGGAGAGAAAAAGCTAATGTTTTGAGTCTGAAATGACCTTTCGGAACTGAAGAGTTTGAAGAAGACTCATGTCATACTCAAAATGTTAACGTTTCTCTCGTCATAGATGCTGCTGGACCTGCTGAGTCTCTTCAGCATTCTATTTGTTTCATAGGGTTCATATGGGAACTTATTCTGTGGACGTGGGGAGTACACATTGTGATAGTCTGTAATTGGGGGCTTCAACAGCGATAATGGAGCTGTGCAAATGATTAAAGAAATATATGTAAGAATGTGGCTTAGAACTGGTGTAAATCAGTCGTCAGTGAATTTCCTTTCGCGGGGAGGACTGGGTGGTGGGAAAAGAAAGATGGCATATGATGTCTTTACAATCTGGCACTGCATTTTTTTTTCCTGAAATGTTCTGGAAATTTTTTTGATTTCTCTGATCTCCCATTTTTTTTAGGGAAATTTTCCAAAAACTCTTGAAATACAGGAAGTTGTTGCAAGTGGGAAGTGCTTTTTATCCCAAATGCTAGGGAGACAGTAGAAGAAATTTCACTGCACAACAAATCTTGACTTAGCTGATGTAAAGGATGGCTCTTGAAGACGTGGAAAACTTGAGATGACATTTAGTTCTATTACTTCCCAATAGAAAACCTTATTCTCTTGTGTATATTTTAAGCCACTAGGTTGGCAACAAAAGGATAGAATATAGGTTTATTTGGATTCACAAGGCATTTTCTGATGTGAAGGTTTACTATGATCTTTGTTGAAAGTATGAGTGTGTCACTTGCTGGGGGCCAGTGTTTATTGCCAGCCCCTCATTGCCCTTTGAGGTGGTGGTGAGCTTGTCCTTGAACTGCTGCCATCCTTGGGGTATGGGGATACCTAGGATTTTGATTGCCATTGACGTAATGGTGAAATAATACCAAATTGGGGTGTGTGGCTTGGACAAGAGCTTGCAGCTGATGGTGTTTCCATGCATCTGCTCTTCTTTTGTTTTAGGTGGTCGGGGTCAAGAGTTCAGAAGGTGCTGTCTTAATTAATTGACTTGTTCTCATTTGTTTGAAGTTGGACTCTGCATTATGGAAGATGTACAGAAGATGAGAAAACTGTTTCAGACTTGGGACATTAAAACAACAGAATTCAATCCAGAGACGACCACTTTGATTAATCTTTTAGCACTTTAAACCTAAGCTTTGACACAGCTTGTCTATCAAACTGCAATCGCATTTGAAACTTTTAGTTTCACCTGTGCTAAAATTAAGTCTAAAATAAATCTTTGAAGATAACCTAGAAACCGACACTAGTTTTTAAACTGAATCACCTTAATGTAAAGTCAAAACAAACATACTCCCAAGTTGGTTTTGTATACCTAACACTTTGTTTTTATTTCTGATTTCGAACATCCACCATGTTCTGCTTTTCTACCAATCAAATATCACTGGTCTGAAGTGTTTTTCTCACTTCCTATAAAGCTCTGATCACCTGGTGCCCAAAAGTGGACAAGTATGCCACATGTGGTATGGCCATGCCAAGAAGATGTTAAGAACTGGTATTACTTTTATGTTGAATCATCTTGTAATTTCATTCTACTGTTTTTGTTTTGAGATTTTCCCAGTGTACTGATTGTGATCCTTCAAAGACTAAAACAAAGAACTGAGGATGCTAGACATCTGAAACAAAATCAGAAATTTCTAGAGAAGCTCTTCAAGTCTATGGATAGAAAGCAGAGTTAATGTTCAGAATTCAGAATTGACTGAATTAGAGCTATTAACTAGGGAAAAAGTGAAATTTCAGCTGAAGCTGAAGTTTGAGGTGAGGGATACCGCCCAAGGAGGATCCCCTCATTCTCACACCACCCCACCAACCTCCGGATACAACGCATCATCCTCCGACACTTCCGCCATCTACAATCCGACCCCACCACCCAAGACATTTTTCCATCCCCACCCCTGTCTGCTTTCCGGACAGACCACTCTGTCCGTGACTCCCTTGTTCGTTCCACGCTGCCCTCCAACCCCACCACACCCGGCACCTTCCCCTGCAACCGCAGGAAATGCTACACTTGCCCCCACACCACCTCCCTCACCCCTATCCCAGGCCCCAAGATGACTTTCCACATTAAGCAGAGGTTCACCTGCACATCTGCCAATGTGATATACTGCATCCACTGTACCCGGTGTGGCTTCCTCTACATCGGGGAAACCAAGCGGAGGCTTGGGGACCGCTTTCCGGAACACCTCCGCTCGGTTCGCAATAAACAACTGCACCTCCCAGTCACAAACCATTTCCACTCCCCCCTCCCATTCCTTAGATGACATGTCCAACATGGGCCTCCTGCAGTGCCACAATGATGCCACCTGAAGGTTGCAGGAACAGCAACTCATATTCCGCTTGGGAACCCTGCAGCCCAATGGTATCAATGTGGACTTCACCAGCTTCAAAATCTCCCCTTCCCCCACCGCATCCCAAAACCAGCCCAGTTCATCCCCTCCCCCCACTGCACCACACAACCAGCCCAGCTCTTCCCCTCCACCCACTGCATCCCAAAACCAGTCCAACCTGTCTCTGCCTCCCTAATCTGTTCTTCCTCTCACCCATCTCTTCCTCCCACCCCAAGCCGCATCTCCATCTCCTACCTACTAACCTCATCCCACCTCCTTGACCTGTCCGTCTTCCCTGGACTGACCTATCCCCTCCCTACCTCCCCACCTATACTCTCCTCTCCACCTATCTTCTTTTCTCTCCATCTTCGGTCCGCCTCCCCCTCTCTCCCAATTTATTCCAGAACCCTCACCCCATCCCCCTCTCTGATGAAGCGTCTAGGCCCGAAACGTCAGCTTTTGTGCTCCTGAGATGCTGCTGGGCCTGCTGTGTTCATCCAGCCTCACATTTCATTATCTTGGATTCTACAGCATCTGCAGTTCCCATTATCCCTGTTGTGACATGAGTTGCTTTTAGCATGGTCATCCATTCCCAGCTGTTCCTAGATCACATCGCATTATACAGGTTACATTAAGCACAGCTAACTTATTCTGTCACTCTGAGGTCACATTATCACTTATTCAGCTTTTCTGAAGGAGGGTCAACCGGATCTGAAACGTTAACTCTGGTTTACACAGATGCTGCCAGACCTCCTGAGTTTCTCTGGCAATGTGTTTGTTTCAGACGTTCAATGTATTGTGATTCACATGAGTCCTTCAATCCCTTGCTGGTAAATTCATGGTTGGGTTTGCCCCAGTGAAAGTTCATCATTAAATCTCTCCTTACAACCTGAAGAAAGCATTATTAGTTGCCTCATCACCACATAATGTACTCAGTCATAGAGACATACAGCACAGGAGCAGACTGTTCAATCCAACTCATCTATGCTGACCAGTTATCCTGTATAAATCTAGTCAGATTTCCCAGCATTTGGCCCATATCCCTCTAAACCCTTCCTACTCATATACCCATCCAGATGCCTTTTCAACAGCAAAAGATTGTTTGTTTCTTTTTTAAACGAATTGATGCCTGGAGGGTTTGCTACATTAGCAATGACCTTTTTTGTTCTCACTTAACTTCTTTTGTGGTTAGTGATTATAGTCCTTCAATTACACTTCTTGCTGACATTTTCTTAAATGTGCTAGTGCTGTCTTGCACATACTCACTGTGTGCCGTTTGTTTTAAAAGGACTAATAGTGGTTTGTATTTTTCTTTAATTTGTTCAATTTTTGTTAAATCTTTTTCACTGAAGCTTTTGCTTTTATTGTATTTCCTTGCCATTCAGTCAGTCAGTCAGCCAACTGAAGGCCTATTCATCCATGCCTGTGAATGTTTTTTGTACATCAAAGCTGATTTGAATATCTTCTGCCAGTGAACCTTCCTTGATAGGAAAGGAACACATTACTGTGTGACTCTAGCAGCGTAGCTATTGAATTTATGCATAATGAAAATTATTATGCTACAATGTGAATGAAACACCTAAATGACTTCTTGCCCAAGGTCATTTGAAACACTTCGCCAAGGTGGACAATATAATACCCAAAAGGTACTTGCAAATCTGCTGACCTGCCCTTTTTCTGACCTTTTGTTATCAAGTGTTATCAAGATATCGTATTCCCTTGGTTTGAAGTGGGATAATATAGGAATTGGGCTGAATAAGTGTAATGGAGACTCTCTGGCAATAGCCTGGCACATTTGGGGCAGCACGGTGGCTGTGGTTAGCACTGCAGCCTCACAGCGTCAGGGACCTGGGTTCAGTTCCTGCCTCGGGTGCCTGTCTGTGTGGAGTTTGCACATTCTCCCTGTGTCTGTGTGGGTTTCCTCCCACAGTCCAAAGATGTGCAGGCTAGGTGGATCAGCCATGCTAAATTGTCCGTAGTGTTCAGGGGTGTGTGGGTTATAAGGGAATGGGCCTGGGTGGGATGCTTCAAAGGGCGGTGTGGACTTGTTGGGCCAAAGGGCCTGTTTCCACACTGTAGGGAATCTAATCCTAATTAAGGGAGGTGACAAGGAAACTGGCTCAGTCTAGAAATTCAGGGTTACAGATCTACCTTGGGCAGAAGACCAAGCCATGTGTAAACCATGACAACTTTGCATTCTAGCATGTTATGCTCTCTAACTCTCTTGGATGTAAAATCTCCCTTCCTTGGGGTAAATGGGCACAGGGCAACTCAAACCCAGTGAAAGAGATCGTCTTGATATGCCATTTAAGAGATGAAGTGCTGTGCAGTAGCATACGCTTGTATTGAATTATCTGTCAATACGAGATTTGAATTTGGACAACATGCAATGTAACAAAAATGTATTGTTTGTAAAGGGCTTTTAAATGTACTCCAAATCAAAACTCAAAAGATTTCACATGGGTTTTATTGGCAACAGTCTGGAAGTGTTTTTTTTCTCCACTTGCTCAGTGCTAGATGAATGTTGTTTGATTCACATTTGAAGAATAAAAAATGATCAGAGATAAAATAACTTCCTTCAATTTTGTTTATCGTGTAGGCCCCCCATGTCCATTTGAAGGGGTTTAGAAATATTCACTACTCTTCAGTGTTGGTCTGCTTTCCACTTCCTAGTCTTGCTTCCCAACCTCCCATTGCTCCCAACCCAAACAAATCTGGAGGAAACCTGATACTGTAGTAGGTATATTGAATAATCAGACAAAGGATAATGACTGGAATGGCCTTGCATTTGTTTCACTTATGGAAAACCTGCAAGGGCATGGCTGAGCTTTTCCTGTTTGCATAATTAATGCTGGGTATTAAATCCTCATGTCTCCTCTGATTAGAGGACACCTGTTTAATTAGGGTTCACTTAAACCCCTGGTGAAACTTGTTGATAGTATGGCCACAAAAAAGTTTTCCATGCTCCCTGTCCTGCAAAGGTGTTGGGACAGATTGCATGCCAAATGTAAGTGGCTCATAATCTTCCTCAACCTTCTAAAATTGGGTGGCGTGGCTGTAAGCTGAGCCCAGCAGACGTTTTTGGTAACGCTTTCCCTTCTAATGCACTAACCACTATCAGGTGGGTTTGTAAATTATTTCTACATTTTGCTTTGTAGTTCAGAAATAAAAACAGGAGTGCTCCTGCAGCCCACATAAGAAAACCTTGAGCAACCCACAAGTGTGACTGTGTGGGTTGGCACTTTTTAAATTTAGCCTGCTGAGACATGTTATGACATAATCATGGGGCTAGTGAGATTTGAATCCAAACCTGGCTGTGAGGACCACTACTTCTGTGCCACAAGGCCAACTAATGGGCTAATCAAGGAGCATTCAAAAGTTTTTGTTCTGACTGGGCTAGTCAAACCCTTGTTATCTATTAAAGTCCAGGCTTGTGTTATGCTGGAAATTTTTCTGCAGGTGTCAGCAGTGTGGTTGTTTTTGATGCATGGTATTTTCGAGGAACTGTACAGCTGTACAGTTCCATCATGGAGAATAAAAGCAAAATACTGCCAACATTGGAAATTTGAAACAAATGGAAGATGCTGGAGAAAGTGAGCAGGTCTAGCAGCATCTGTGGAGAGTGAAGTTCTGAAGAGGGGGTCCTGTAGGACTAAATGTCAACTCTGCTTCTCCACAGATGCTGCCAGACCCATTGAGTTTCTCCAGCATTTTCTGCTTGTTGCATATCTAGTAGGACGGTAGGATGTTGTGTATCTGGGTTAGCACAGTGGTTCTGTGATTTAGCACTGCTGCCACAGTGCCAGGGGCTTGGGTTTGATCCCACCTTTTGGGTGACTGTGTCATGTTTTCTCTCTCGGCCCAAGGATGTGCAGGTTAGGCAGATTGACAATGTTAAATTTTACTGCGCTGTATACATCAGATGGGTTCACCATGGTAAATGCAAGGTTATAGGGATTGGCTGGGAGCTGGGTTTGGGTGCAGTGCTGTTCAGAAGGTCAGTGTGGACTTGATGGCCCAAGTGGCCTCTTTCTGCACTTTGGGGATTCTATGACTATATTTTAATTTGTTAAATTGCATTCTTTAAAAATTCAGTAGTTATGTAGACCATGTGATGTATTGCTGAATCACACAACTGAGTTTATAGACAAACGTAGGTTTCTGTTTATTTAGCTAGTAGCAGCCAAAACAACTGTGTTCAGGTCATGTATGAGTCTGTCTGTCGACTTCCCTAGCAGCAATGCTACAATTGTGTTTATGGGATAAGTGAGGGCAATTGAGTTTGATCATGTGGTTACATGCATTAATGTGGAAGAAAGACCATCTTGAATAAGATGTTTGAGGCCTTGACCCTTGCATGACAACTTTTATGACATGAGGTGAACTGTGAACCAATAGAAAGGAAGCTAAATAATTTAAAAGGATTAGCTCAGTTATAGCTTCCATTTTGCAATTCCATGCAATGATTCTTAACTGTCAGTCTCATTCGGTATAATTTAACTGAAGTCTCCCAAAATAAGTTGCTTGTTTTAAACACTATCTTCTATTCTCTTTGTATTTACTGCAAAGCAACTTGTACAGCTGCTTCCTGTGTGGAGTGCTCCAGCATGCTGGAATGAACAGATTTATTCTTCACGTGTCTGTTAAATTACTGTGTAACTATTTTAAAATCATCTTACAAACTTTCAGGAGATGTGGGTGGAAGCAGGAAACACTTTGAAGCTGCCCTTACTGACACTTCTTTAGGTTTTAAAAAAAACTGCCACACAATGTTTATGAAAATGCTCTTGAATATGGAGAGCTATTTATTGTTTAACTTTACAACTCGTGTAAAGACAGAAAATGAAGCTGCTCTCAAATTTCTTTGTAATTTTTAGTTTTTTAAAAAATTGTGATATAAAATATGCTCCTATGAACCAGTCATCTATTTTAGAGGACTTTAAGCTGGCTGACAGTTGCATGGAGATTCCAACTCACTGGCCTGGCCTGTAATCTGATCTGTGGCTGGTGTGGAATGTTATTCAGATTTTAAAAATCAAAAGAAACAACTGTTCACTTTTCTCCTCCTTGTCTCCAGTTAACTTGATGAATCTGCCTTTTGTATAGACCTCTACCGGTTTAGAATCGATAGTAACTGTCCCCTTCCTTCTTGGTGACCACCTAAATCTCTTCCAATTTGATGTTGTGGTTAGGCTGATGAATTTCTTTCTCCTCCCAACTGCAACACAGTTTTGAAAGGTATAAAACATCTTTTAAGTTCAAATCTTTGGAAAATTTGCGCTGAATGAAGTGTTAGGTTGTTTTGCTGATCAGTGTAGCACTTGCTAAACTATATTAAAGAAAAAAATTGAAATTTGGATCCTCCAGAAATGCTCATTCTATGTTTGTCTTTTGTGAAATGGATGACTGTTAGGCTAACTCCCAACATGAGACTGAACACTCATTTTGTTACAGCTGAGTATTGCTATCACTTTACATGTCCAAAGCCTTGAGTATTTTAAATCAAATATTATAACAACTGTTTTTAGATATGGTTCGTGTTTGTCCTGCAAGCTGTTGCACCTGTGTTTCCAGTTGCTGTCTGTCTTTAGCACGATTTTGTTAAAAGGCATGGGGTAAAAATCAGATTTTCTGGACAAACATTTCCTGTCCCTTCACTGAATTTGAAGGGTTGTGGATTCTCCTATTCTTTGCAATAGAAATGTCTAGGGTAGTTATGCATTGGTTGTCCGTTATGTTCTTGGGTTGGTATTTGGTTGTATCAAAGATACCAAGGAATGAATGTGAGATAAGATACTACCCTGAGCTGCTTGGCCTGCTGTGTTCATTCAGCTCCACATTTTTGTTATCCCTGGTACCTACCCCTCTGTGTTTCCAATGCCAATTGAGTCTCTGGTGCTTTTTACACTTTTGTTCATCAGTGCTGTGCCTGCAGGCAGGTACTCGGCTCATTGCTGATGCTTCATGCTGAGCCGCTTCCTTGGTTTTGGTTAGAGGTGGGTTGGCTTCCACTGTCTGACAGGATGAGGAGGCAGTTCCCTTGTCTACCTTGAGTGGAACAAGAACTGAAATCCTGCTGTTGGTGTCATTCTGTACCATGTGTTAAACATCTAGCTAATTGATCCCAACATTAGAAGCAGATTTGCTGTAACATGGTATTGAGGTTTTGTGTATTTGTGTTTCAGCCAGCCTGCAGCAGCGAAAAGTAGTGTGATTCAGCTTGTTTTGGGATTTTGTGTTGCTTGTGGTACCATCCAGATTTGGAAAACTGATGTATGATTGTTCCCTGAAAGGTATGGACCTCTCTGCAAACCAAGATGAAGAAAGTGACCAAGAAACTTTTCAGTTAGAAATCAACAAAGAAACCAAGAAGTGTGCTTTTCGAACCTGCACTGGGAAATACTGGACTTTGACTGCCAATGGAGGGGTACAGTCTACTGCTTCCACAAAGTAAGTGTTATAATTCTAGTTGAAAGTAATACTGGATAAGGACAAGTGTGAAACCTGACTTATTGGACTGTAGGAATATTTTTTGTATTTGGTTGATGGCTATTCGCTGGCAACGTGAATACGTTCAATGTTAGTTAATAAATAAATAAACAAAGTCTATTAGAGAGAAGAAAAATGGGCAAAAAATTCCAATTATGAGGGATCTTAACACAAGCAGCAAAAATGATTCATCTTTTTCCTCCAACAATATCTTTTCCAGATAATGAACCCAGTCTAAAGTTGCTCCTATCTTAACTTTAAGACTTCTTGCATAAATGACTCTTTCCAGTTCTCATAGCCTTGGGACAGTTTGAAAATATCAGTGCAAACACTGATTGCATGGAGACTTCATAAAGTAACATCCCCTTTTGATACCACACTTCTGAACTGAACCATGATTCTCCTGAGCTGAGCTTAAATTACAAGCAGCTGCTGGTCTGTTGTTCTGGTCAACTTAGTAAATGTTTCATCAATTAACTTACTGGTTATCTGCTCAGGATATTTCGTGCAGAATCATAGAATCCCTACAGTGTGGAAGCAGGCCATTCAGCCCATTTGAGTCCACACCAACCCTCTGAAGAGCAACCCTGAGATGAATTCTCCGACCCTAACCCTGCATTTCCCATGGCTAATCCACCTAGCCTGTGCATCCCTAGATACTGCAGGAAATTTAGTATGACCAATCCACCTAAGCCGCACATCTTTGGACTGTGGGAGGAAAGTGGAGCATCTGGAGGAAACCCATGCAGACAGTGGGGAGAATGTGGAAACTCCATACAGTCGCCTTGGCACTGTGAGGCAGCAATGCTAACCACTGAGCTACCCTCATTTAACTCGAATCACAGGCTTCCATAAAAATGTCTTTAGTTCATTATTCCAGATGACTTCTAATCTCTCTTCAAAATACAAATTTCAACTGTAAGGTTTTGTACACCATTATCATGCATCCTCCAAAGAACAAGCATCCTGAAGAGGCATTTTCACTTTCTATCAGCATTTCTTCTTACCATTATTTCTACCTTTGCGTTGACAGTAAAAATAGACAGCACACTTTTCATTAACTGGCACCTAGGGACCAGGAGTGTTCCAGTTGATAGAGGTTCACAATCTGTGATGCAGGGAGTATATACATCACTATTATACCCTATTTACAGCATAAATCACTTAAGTTTCATTTAAGACAAAGTTGCCTTATTATTTATCAGCAGGGAGTCTTCTCACTTGCACCCTCAAATGGCTACACTGACATTGGGGAAATCAGGATAATACAATAAATGCCTGGTTTTGATTTTTGCTGGTTTAGAGTGCTGGGCTATGGTGCCAGTTAAAACAGAATTTGCTGTATCTACATTAAATATGATTTTCATAACCATATGTCACTACTTTGTTTCACAATGGCTCTTGATAAAGGGTCTGCTCTAATATTACCTTTTTTCCTTTTACATGAATTGCTTTTAAATTGTATGGCGTAGCATTAAGTTTCAGTGAAACAGCCATAGCTCTGTCAGAATCTCTCAAATAACCAAAGGTATACAGTACTTGTATACAGCAGCCCCTGTTGGATGTGTAAATTTTAAACCTGTATGGAACCATCAAAAGACTGTGTGTACTTCTTCCCCCACTGTCAAATATTTCTGACCAGCAGCTTTTTTCAGTTTTGAGAAAAGTAGCTGAGCTGCTGCTCAATCCCCTACAGTAATGCTGCTACAACAAGTGTGGCATTTAGCATAGCTTTCAAATAGCAAAAATCACATTTTCTTCCATTTGAAATACATGACTTTAAGCTCTTCAGGGAGGCATTAGTGCTAAAATTCAAAACAAACCTGTAATAAAATCCATTCTTGGAAATATCACAGAATTTTACGATTTTCCTTAGACACAGAAAAACCCAGTGTAGCCCTTTATTTTTGCTTCTCTGAGTGCTACTTGGTCTTCTCCCACAGTGCAGTCTAAATGAGTCACTTTTTTCCTTGGTAATTTCACTTTTTGCCATATTTATGACCAAATTGTGTCTCTTGTAATCAATAAACCAGTTCCTTAAAATGTTCTTCTTCCTAGGTTTGAGTATAGCTTAGTCATGATGTAAGCAACACAATTCTTTTCCTTAACATTGATGGTTACTTGTTCACATCTACATGAATACACCTTTTCATTCTAAATGCATGACTTTATTGAAGACATTCATCCGATGTTAAACGATATGTTATGTTACTGTGTCAGGAATTTGTGATTTTATCCTTGTTAAGTTATGTTTTCTAACAAATTTTACTTCATCAGTTGTGGATTGAGAAACCATGCTTTTAAACTTTTTTTAAACAATTCCTTGAAGTAACATAAAGGGGAAGCAGTGGATCTAAATGTATGGGTTTTCCAAAGGTGTGTGTGATAAGGTACAACATATTAGACTGCTTAATAAGAAAAATTGTCATGGAACAGTGGTGATTGGGAGCCCTTGTCCATGAATCACAAAAAGCTAGCATCCAAGATCCAGGTAATTCAGAAGACGAATGGAATGTTGGCTTTATTTCAAAGAAAATGGTTATCAAAATAGGGAGATTTTGTCAAAGACACTGTACTGGACAGATCACAGCTGGAATACTGAACAATTTGACCCACTTCCTTATGAAAATGGATTTGGTATTGGAGGCGGTGCAAAGAAAGTTTAAGTCGTCATCTGTTTGCAAGTCTGGAGAGACTGTCCTATGATGTGAGGTTTAGGAGACTGGACCTGTACTACTTGCATGACAGAAGAATGAGAAGTGATCTTATTGAAACATGGGATTCTTAGGGGATTTGACAGTAGATGCAGAAAGTTAACTTATTCTTGTGGGGGAGTCTCCAGCCAGAGGGCATAATCTCGAAATAAGATGGCACGTGGAGGAATTATTTCTTTTGAGGGTAGTGAATCTGTGAAATACCACAGGGCTGTTCAGGCTGGGTTATTAAGTCTATTCAAAGCTGAGATAGATTATTAATCAGCAAGGAAGTTGAGGGTGATTGGAGAATGTAGGAAGATGAGAGTGCAGGATTATCAGATCTGAAATACTCTCATTGGATGGTGTAGTAATTTAGTGGTTTAACTGACCTGCTTTTGCTTCTATGTTTTGATGGTCTTTATCTCAATTGTTGGGACGTAGCTGAAAATAAACTTCTAACCATTATCTTAAATTTGCCGTTTTCCCAAAACAACTTGAAATGGTGGATGGTAAACTGAAAACGTAAATTTGGTTTATTTCCAAACTAGTCCTTATTTGTTTGGGTACTTTTTTCAAAAAAAATTTGACTAACTTTTTAAACTAGTGTGTGTTGTTTTTGTTGTGGTTTTCCCTTAGGGTATTGGTTCAGGAAATCTTGTCAAAAGAATCTTTAATTGGTATAAGATACTGATCCTCACTCCTTAACTTTAAGTAGGAGCTCCTACTGACCCCGCTGAATGATTCTTTGATTCTTTGAATTCACTGAAATTAAAAGTGCGAGTTTCATCGGTTGGGGTTTCTACACTACCTGGCATGTCATTGCTGGCAAACTTCGCACCTTTACATAGGCCTGGCTAATAAAAATGCTGTAATATTTTATGCTGTTTCCTACTACCTAGTCGTCCTGCCCTTGGAATTTCATGAGCCACTCAAGTTTTGTTGCAGTAGTCAGATGGAGCTTGGATCTGATGGACAGCTGCCTATTCCTCATCAGCTGTTGTTTTGAAGTGGTCCCCATTTTTATCACTAACACTCTTTCAGAATCAACACAGTGTCATAATTTAATTTTAATTTGAGTAGACTGACTGGTATAAGTCTCTGAATTCAGAATCCATGTATTGCATTTGTATTAAAGATGGGATAAACATGTCAAACTCATTTCACCTTCATCCTTCTTTAAATTCAAATTTTCAAAAACTGGAAAAACAAAATTTTCAAATCAATGGACTCTGTCTCTTCCTGTCTCATTATATGTGCCTGAAACCTAGCTACAAGTCAGAAAACAATCAAGTGTTCCTCCTGTCGTATCTGTTTCTTTACTTCTACTGGTTGTCCTGCCAGCTCTTTGGTCAGTATTTCAGAACCAGCCAGGCCATTCCAGATTAAAATTAATTCCTTCTAAAGAGATTTGTTGCACGACTCCAACTACAATTTCCCTATTTGTGACTATGAAGATTAATCCAACTCTTTAAAAAAAAAATGAACTTGGAACCTTCATGCCTCCAATTAATATCTCCTCCTTCATATCCCCCTAGGAGACAGACCGGTTGTATCATTAGCCAAAATCAGCTGACTTGCTACAATGTCTCAGTATTTTTCTCAGTATACCTTGACTAGAAGCATACAGAAATACCTGTCCCACTTTTTTCAGTTTAAAATGTTCAAGCTTCCCTTGGTCTGATTCTCTTCGTTGATCAAGGAAGCATCTTTTTAAGATTTCAGCCTTGGGTGACTCTATTTGTGCAAACTCCACACAATCCCCCGTGTCTGCATGGGTTTCCTTCAGTGCTCCAGTATCCTACCACAGTCCAAAGATGTGTAAGTTAGGTGGATTGGCCATGGTAAAGATGGAGTTACGAGGGTTGGTGTAGACTCAATGGGTAGAATGGCCTCTTTCCGCAATGCAGGGATTCTGGTTCTGATTCCCATTTGACTATTTCCGTACATTTAACTTGTCATAGGTATCTGTGGCAACTGTTGTTTCTTGGCTTTTCGATAGTTGCATCTCCTCCTAAATAAGTCTTGATTATAAAAAATAGCACTTTGGTATTCTCCCATAATTGTGATTTCTGGGATTGAAATCACTAATCCCATACTAGCTTTTTCCCCAAATTCAAGGTATGTTTGATTTGAGTTTTTTAAATCTAATTCTTAAGCTTGCGCCTAAAGCTTCCCAATTAAGATTGAGTATTGCTTCTTTAAAAGCATTGTCCGTAGATTGACAAGCTGCGTTTATGCATTGTGTTGCACCTGTCAAAACACTCATTTTAACTTTCAGGTTTAAACATCTTTGGTTCTTCTCATCCGCTGAAATGAGGTCCCAAATCCATTCTCTCTCAATCTGAAGATTTAAACTCCGATTTCTAGTTAAATAAATTCCTTCATTGGAATCGGAATTGTCCGAGGTATTACCTCCCCTCTTTCTAAGCCTTCTCTCCATCATGTTGGCTTAAGTTCTCATCCTTTTGAAGGTGTTTTAGGTTTTGTTTCCATTCCATTGTAACTTTTTTCATTCTTTTCAGAATTTGAGCTTTCTTAACTTGAATTGTAAGAGAACAAAGATATTTTTCCTCATTTCTAATTGAATCTTGGCTTAGGCTTCCTAGCTCTTAATTCTAAATGCTGTGTGAATCACCTTTAGCATCTCATCCTTTGAAACCTGGATTTTATTTCTACCTTCAATTGATTTGCTAAATCTCTGCATTTAGCTTTAGTCAAAGTTTCAAAAATCCACTCCCAGAAGTCTTAGCAACATTCAAAGTCATTTCGAAGTCTTTCTGTATAACATGCTCTTCAAGAATGTAATTCAGGTGTTATGAGGTAAGGTTATACAAACTTAGGCCTATTTTCTCTAAAATTTTGACGGTGATGGGGTGATCTGATCGAAGTCTTTAAGGTATTAACAAGAAATGACAAGATGAATAAAAATTATTTCCACTGGTTGGGGATTCTAGAGCTAGGGGGAGCAGTCTGAGAACTGGGCCAGCTGTTCAGAGATTTTAGGGAATGCTTTTACACAGAGTGGTAGATGTGTAGAACACTCTTCCACAAATGGCAATGGATGTTGGATCATTTTATTCTGATGTAGATGCCTTTTTAAGCAATGTTATCGAGGGATTTGGGCCAGAGGTGGGTATATAGCGTTAGTCTATGCATCAGCCATGATCACATTAAATTGTGGAACAAGCTCGAGGCCGAATGGCCTACTCCTATTTCTGTGTGTTCCCACAACAGTTTGTTGCTTTATGTCCAGGCATTTCTCTTTACTCATTCTTTAAAGTTCCCTCTAAATTCAGGAAATTCCAACCCACCAAGAATCCCCAATTTTAGTTCAGCTGAAGGAAATACAAGCCAGAGTCTACTGTAAAACATGAATTAATTGAGCAAAAGATTAATTTTTCGCATTTGGTTGCTTGCTCATTTGTAAGTGAACATATTCACACATGCTTGTCAGTATTCCTTAACAAAAGAACAAACATTCATTGTCTTTATTTTGTACAATTTACAAAGATTGGAACATAAACAACAAAAAGATAATTCAGCCTTTTTCCCCAGAACTATCCTTTACAGATGATCAGTAGTATCGTCCATGTCTAACTTTCTTAAAATTTCCTGTTGGCCTAGAGACTGCTTTTACACTTCAAAAACTAACCAACTGATATGACCCTTCTTCAGAAGGTAAGTATAGTTCTTCTGTACCAAATCCAAACTACCGTTGGCCCCTAGAGTCTTTTTCCCATATCTCATTAAAGTTCAACATAGTAAACACTTCGTTAATGTACTTCCAAGACATCTGATCACCGCACTTAATCTAAATCATAAGCTCGGGGCTATTGTGGCACAGTTTTAGTGTCCCTACCCCTGAGTTAGAAGGCCCAGATGTGTCTCCGATGATGTGTAATAATATCACTGTATGAATCCTAATTCCTTGATTAGGAAAATACCTAAATCACAAGCTTCCTTGAAGATAATAAAGCATTTAGTGCAATGTTCCAAGTGACCTTGTGGCCCTTTTTTTTAAAAAGCACCTTCTCTGAACTGAAATCAAAAACCAATTTGCCTCTACTTTTAAAATCAAACTTTCAAATGGTATCTACGTTATCATGAATACAAATCTACCTGGTTAATAACACAAACTATTTTTCAGCAAAAACATTGCATGGAATCACCTGCTGTAATTGCTAAGTCAAATCTAATGATACTAGATTTCTTGATGAAAACCAGAGCATTTGGTTAAAAACTGGACCTCTAAAGACACTGCTCCAGCTAGAGCATACGAAAGCTGCTTTTTTTCATCTTGTAAGATTGAGATGAACGTAAACGTGACTCCCAAATATTCGATGCACCACCCTGCTCCCTGGCCAACATCTGTCTCTGACTTGCTACAGTCTTCCACTGAAGCCCAACGCAAGCTGGAAGAACAACACCTCACTTTCCGCTTGGGGACCCTTCAGCCCTCCGGACTCAATATCGAGTTCAATAATTTTAGGGCCTAAGCTCTCCTATGTCCCAGCCACCTAACCCACACACCAGGCCTTGTTACCACATAGCGTGCCACTACACACCCCCTGTTGTTAGTCACTAATAGTCCCCATTAACAACTATTCACCCTCCCAGCCTGATTGTTTGCAACTCCTTTGACTGTCCAACTGGCTTTCTCTCTCTCTCTCTCTCTCTCTCTCTCTCTCTCTCTCTCTCTTTCTTTTTCTTTCTCTCTTTGGCTCCGTCCTATCATTTACTCCCTACCCCACCCACCTCCCTATTTTCTGCATATAAACTGACGTTTTCCCAGCTACCATCAGTTCTGAGGAAGGGTCATCAGACCTGAAACATTAACTCTGTTTTCTCCTCCACAGATGCTGCCAGACCTGCTGAGCTTTTACAATAATTTTGTTTTTGCCCCAAATATTCAAACCTTGATGAATTGTTACTTTGATTTGCCCCCCAAAAAAGCACATTTAAAATACTTTTTGAAAATATCAATTTATGTAAAATGTGCGAATGTATCGCTTGTAAAGTTTTTGTAGCTTTTCCCTTCTCTGATTTTATTATGATCTTCTATATTTTAGCTTGTGGGTCAGACTCTTAAGCGAAGTAAGTTTCCATAATATTGAAGTGCCTGACTGTTTAAAATCTCCTATTGAGCGATTTGGTATCCCAGTTGATGTTATTATCAGATACGTCAGATCCCAGAAGGAACCCTGTTTGGTAGATCATGTTTGCTTTTTGTTTATTTTAACAAACTGGTCTCTTGCTGAAATGTAGGCATGTGCTGCTTCAAATTGTTTTAACAATAAAATCAAAGTTTGTTAACAAAAGTTAAGATAAAGCAGAATAAATCAAGCCACCTATACAGACTTTTTAAAAACAGGTAAAATAATAATCTCATTAATCCCAAACAGTCTTTCACAAATTGAAAAGGGGGAGAAATGTTTTTGTATAGTACCTAACATGCATCCCAGGTATTTCAATTAGATTCCCTACAGTGTGGAAACAGGCCCTTCGGCCCAGCAATTCCACACCGCCCCTTGCAGCATCCCACCCAGACCCATCTCCCTATAACCCACACGCCCCTGAACACTACAGGCAATTTAGCATGGCCGATCCACTTAGTCTGCACATTTTTGGACTGTGGGAGGAAACCCACACAGACCACTAGGAGAATGTGCAAACTCCACACAGACAGTCACCCGAGGCTGGAATCGAACCCAGGTTCCTGGTGCTGTGAGGCTGCAGTGCTAACCACTGAGCCACCGTGCCGCCCCTAATAGTATAGTACCCAAAATATCACGTGCACAATACTCTCACCAGGCTACCTGTGTCTAATACTTCAGTTGGTCCAAGTTGCTTGTGCCTTGAATTTTTTTACCCTGGAATTGCTGTTAGCTTTTTCATGGTGTTGTTATAATGAGTTTAAGAGTACTTGATTGTTCACTCTCTAAGCAACTTAGTTTACTGTTTATCCTTCCCTTCTCAGGAGTACTAGTCTGCAGAGCCATCCAATACCAAGGACTTCACAGGACATCCCAAAACTGATAATGGATGTCTCCCCCTATAAACTATGTTTCCCTTCAGCATTTAAAAAACCATTCTGGAAGTCTAACAAACCTTGAGGCCCCCTTATTGACCTTTGCAGAGTTACAAAACAATCATGTGACGTGCAAGAGCACAGACGTTACTAACTCAAACCAGAAACACACTTTTTAAAAAAAGAAGTTCTGCTCTTTAAATCAGGACTATGAATTATGTACTTCAATATCTTTTGGAAATGAAAATAGTGACTTTACAGATTTAAAGGTTTTGTTACTATTTGCTTCTCTTTCTATGGGAAAGTTCAGAAGTTGAAAACGAAAGGGATTAACATAACTAGTTTAAAATTTGCTGATGATTATGCCACGTTTTCTTAAAGCCAGACCTGAACTGGGATACTTACTATGGTCAAGATTTTACCTGGACCATGGACTGCAATATCATAGTTCATCATGAGTTCAGACCAGTTTTCTCAATGCAGCTGGCACCTGCAATACATGTACTGTGGGTTACGGCATATAAGATGTGTTTGAATCGACTTGTTTTTCTATTATAATGCTGTTTTCTCATGAGTCATCTGTCTCAATTTATATTCTCACCCTAGAAATCTATATTTTTAATTGCCATGTCCAGTAAGTCAGCACTTGGAATCAAGCAAGGGATTGTGGTTGGATCTTGGTGAAATTAAACCACCATGTCCCATAAATATTTGTGACCATGTTAGTTGTGGCAGGAGATGGCTTGTTCAGACTGCTAATGGACCTCAAGCTAAAACAACCAGTTTCCAGAGATGTTCATCAAACCACGGCTAAAAAAGTGCACCGTTTTGGTCATGTTGAAGTTTAGGAGTGTTTTGAGGATATGCCAACGTATCCCTCGGCTAAACAGTGGAGTGGAGAGATTAAAAGTAAGATTTCTAGTGAAAATTACAGCACAAGAACACACTATTCATAGTAATATGAGCATGCTTGGTCAATGGAACAACATTAATGCCTGTGGTAATTTTCAAATAAAAACCATATCATAAAGTTTTGAGCAGGAGTTTTGTGCATGTCTATGATGGGAGGATGAGGATGGAGTAACTTTGTGGATCAGTTTGTGGAATAAGTGTCCAGGTTGTCTATTTAAGATTACAGCTTATTTGTGTTAAGACATGTTACGATCTCTTTATAACCACCGAGATCAAGAGCTACCTGTTCTAGGACGATTCCTTACCACAGCTCATCAGTGAAAGATGTGTCTGCTAGATTTGCTGCCACCACCCTTTTTCCTGGTAAGCATTTTTACAGGCTCTGCTTGGTGGAAGAAAACCAGCTGGCAGCCCAACTGGGAAGATATTAGTGTCTTAAATGAGAGTTTATATTTCATGATGGCGACTAGATACAGGTTATATTGGTGTGAAAGGTATTGTTATTAGAATGGGAGAGACCTTGATGTTAAATTTCTCCCGAGTCCAACAACATCCTGTGGTGTAGCACTTAACGTACTCCTCTGCATTAGCCTGTTTAAACCTTTGCAGCTTTCTACAACAAATACTTGCAAACAAAACCTGAATTTCATTTATACCTGAGGTGGGGATTCTAACAGCCATAATTCAGTCTTGGATGTGTGCATCAGCATACATTTTCAAGGTTTTTGTTCACACCAAATGTGGTACTATGACCAAGTGATCTAAGGTCACGGGATTTAAATCCCAGTTTTTTTGACCAAGTGTTGAATCCACCACTGCCAAATATTCTGAGAGAATGTGGTGGCTTTGGTAATATCATTGGACCCCAAGCCAAAATTCCAGGCCAATATTCTGGGAGTCAAATGTGGAATATAAGAGAAATTTAGCAGGTCTGGCAGCATCTGTGGAGAGAGAAACTGAGTAAAAGTTTCAACTCTGGTGTAACTTCTTCACAGCTGAAAGGTGATGGAAATCTTTTATACTTTTGACAGAAACTGAACAACTGCAAGTGCTGTGGAACACAAAGTTTCTGGAAAAGCCCAGCAGGTCTGGCAGCGTCTGTGAAGGAAAATAAGAGTTAATGTTTGGGTCTGGTGTCCTTTCCTCAGAACAAGTGCTGTGGGGACCAAATACAAAAGACAAACTGGCTGTTAGTGGTGAAAAGAGATGTAAAATAGGCATAAGTTGAAGTGTGAAAGTGGTAGAATGGGTCCTCTCCAATAAGAGCGAAGTAAACAAGAGAAGGCTGTGCGTCAGAGGGGTTCTTTTTAAATGCAGAAACTAGTGGTTGGAAAAACAAGGACCTGATGACATCTCTTGCCCTACTTCTAGCAAGAATTGTATTCCGTTCTCCCAGGTGCAGTCTCCATCACATCTGTTTTGATGTCATCAACCACCAGGCTGCCCACCCACCCTGCTGCTCCAATATTCCTGTCACTTACTCATTCCCACTGGCACCTTCCAGTGTAATTGCATAAGTTGTAACACTTGCCTATTCTTCTTCACCCTCCGCACCTGTCCAAGGTCCCAAACATATCTTCCAGGTGAAGCAATGTTTTACTTTGCTTCTTTCAATCTAGTCCAGTGCATTCACTGCTCACAATGTGGTTTCCTTTACAATAGTGAGCACTGTGGGTGCAGACTAGGTGACTACTTTGCAGAACATTCGCACTCTGTCGGCATGATCCTGACCTAGTTGCTTGCCACTTCAATAAACCATCTTGATCTCATGCAAACATTTCTGTCCGGGGCTTGTTGCAATGTTCAAATGAAGTCAATACAAATTCAAGGAACAACACTTGTGTTTTCTGCTAAGACACTGTGCAGCCTCAAGGTCTCAATGTTAAATATTATAACATCCAGAATTGATCATACTCTGTTTTCCATTTTCTAACCTCTATCCCAAACAGTTTTGTCATGTTTGCCTTGTTTACTTTTGCTCTTAGGGAGAAAATACGTCCTTTACTTTCACAGCTCCCTTTTTAACTGGTGCTTTGCATCTTTCTCTCTTCAACAAACCCCCTTGTCTTTTGCACTGGATCTCTACACCATCTGCCCTGCCTCACCACCTCTGTCAAAAGTATATTTTAAAAAAGAACAGTTTCCTGACTCCTTTCGGTTCCAAAGAAGTTATACCGGAGTCAAAGTATTATTGTTTTCTCTCCACAGATGTTGCCAGTTTCTCCACCATTCTGTTTGTTTCAGATTTCCAGCATCTCCAGCATTTTTGCTAATATTCTGAAGACACTGGCTCAAATCCCATTCTGGCTTTTGGTGAAATTTGAACTGACTAAACATGTGGGTGGTGTAGTTGCTGCCAATTGTTGTAACAACCCATCTGGATCACTAATGTCTTTTTATGGAATTAAGTCTGCCATTCTCACCTGGTCTGGTCTACGTGTGACAAAAGACTGACAACATTGTGGTCGGCTTTAATTGCCCTCTGGGTAATTAGAAATGGGCAATAAATGTTGACCTGGCCAAGGATGCCTAGAGGCCATCATGAATTTAAAGCATATGGAATAAATAAATGGTGGTAGATTGAGGAAATGTTTGAGTGAAGTATGTACCTCCATATTTGATGGGAATGTTTTCTTCTCAAATCATAGAATTCTATTATTGCACTACATGTTGTTCAGAAATGCAGAATGTCCAATCCGATGACTGGAGAAGACAATTTGCTTTGGAGGGAAATACGTCGAACCTGATGTAGAGTCGCATCCTTACCATGATGCAGTGGAAAAATTGACTTGATTAATTTGATTAGAGCTTTACTTCAGATAATGATTGTATCTCCCATTGTGTGAGCAAATAGTGAGATGCTAGGAGAATATGAAGAGAATGAGCCATTTAGAATCTCAATGTTGAGAAGCACTTTTTAACCGTTTTTGTCCCCTCCTCATCTCTTGCCTCCCCTCTCCCCAAGCCTTGGAGGGCAATTAGAGTCCTCAATTGAGTGGCAGTTAGAATTATAGAATGCCTACAGTGCCAGAAGAGACCATTCAAACATTCACTGACCCTATGAACAGCATCCTACCCAGGTAGCACGCCCAAACCTTATCCTGTCACTCCACATTTCCCATGGCTAACCCATCTAGCCTGCACTCCTCTGGACAGTAGAGGACAATTTAGCATGGGCAGGCCATCCTAACCTGGACACCTTTGGACTGTGGGAAGAAACCAGAGCACCCAAAGGAAACCCACACAGAAACAAAGCAAATGTCAGTCATGCGCCCAAGGCTGGAGCTGTTTTACAGCAGTGCTAACCACTGAGCCCTAACTACCAAACTCCCATGCTGTTACATCTCATTAATGTCTCAACTAGTCTTATTTATACACTTTCAATATTCTCATTTCCCTGAGAAACAAGATGACACACATGCCTGACAGGTAAAGTGGGCACCTGGCAGCCACAACTTGCTGAATGCTTGTCCTGGCTGTTGTTCCTCAGCTGCTTCAGAACAATGTTCCCTCCATCCTCCTCACATTGACACAAATTGACATTAAAGTGCCAGTCTTCCCACATAGTCAAAGAGCAGACTTGATGACAAACGTGGACGTCACCTTAGCCCTTAATCACGTTGGAGCTCTGGAACATTTTATGACTTGCATTTTTCTGTCAGGGTGCTTTATGCACAAGGACACATGCTTCAATTGCATCTTGTGATTGTTGGTTTGCATTCTTAGTGCTAACACACTTCCCACTTACTGGGGGACTTCCCAGGCTTTGTCTAAGTCTCATTCCTTTCTTTCCTGCACACCCACAAACTTTCAGACTTCAGCATTGACTAATGGGCTGCCAGCCTCTCTGGGTTGTGCTGCTTTCTTGGTCCCGATGGTGGTTAGTGTTGTGTTGCAGGCTTGCCAGCCTCTGGCTTGCATTGCTTCTTCGTGCAGAGGGAGTGGCAGACAGCTTGCCAGAAGTAAAGTTCTAATCAAGTCAGTTTTGCCACCGTATCATGGTAAGGATATCACTCTACATCAGGTTTGATGCATTACCCTCCAAAGCAGATCCCCTTCTCCAGTCATTTGGATTGGACATTCTGCAATTTTTTTTTAATAATATTTAGTGCACTGATAGAACAGTCAAATGTGATGGACAAGTTGCTGTGCCGCACCATGGTGTGTCAATAGCATCCATGCAGCGTGTGCCACAGTTTTTCTTATGGCAAACACACATGCTTCAAACATATAGCCATATTTGAAAGTCGAAGGGGTCATGGTCACTCGGAGTACTGCCATAATCAGTCAAGCAGCCCTTTTCCAGTCCAGCAGTTTGGTCACAGTCAGTCTGGCATTTGTCCTACAAGAACCCTGAGATTTATGCCTGTGTAGTCTGGGGATTGGACATGATCAGTCCTGCAGATCAAATACAGCCATTCTGAAGCCAGTGTTTCTATTTAATGGTCTTTGTAACTATTGTCCTGTTGCCACTTGCAGTCAATTCTACAACACTCGCTGTTGGAGGTGTGGTGAGGCTAAGAATGATTGACCGACTGTGCTGTCCATTTCATTCCTGCATTCACTGCCATGCAGTAGGTATTGGCGTGTGCATGAGGTGCAGTCTGTGACATGCTGAGTAGAGCCAGCAAAGAAGGATAAATGAGGTTATTTAAATTGAGCTGTTGGTAGCTAGAAGCAGAGCACTGTCCAGCTTCCTTACAGCATTCTCCAAGCAAAAAGACACAAAAGATGTAAACTGTGAAAAGGTGAACATAATACTGTTCTCTCTCTTTTGGGTAGCCACTTGTATAGTTCCAAATTTGAATAGTTGTAGTTGCCTTTCTGCTTTGAAGAAATGATTATAATAATCAAACAGGTGTGTACACCTTTTTTGATTCAATTGAGAGAAGGATTAAAATTTCAAAAATTGGGTCCTGAACAGTTTGCGCTAGTTCCCTTTTTGTGTAAAATGGATTAAAGCAGTTCGAGGAATAACCTGAGGTAAATGATATCAGCAGCCGGTGATGGTTATGGGTTAAATTACCAAAGTGCTTGTTCTGGATGCTTTGCAATAAGTAAAGTCCTCATTTCAATTCCAGTTTATTTTTCAACCTACAGAATTAATCCTTTTCTATATTTCTCACAGAAATGGCAATTGCTACTTTGAAATTGAATGGCGTGGGAGAAGGATTGTTCTGAAGGCTGTCAATGGAAAATATGTCACCGCTAAAAAGAATGGGCAGCTTTGTGCCAGCATAGAAACACCAGGTAAGCCTAGGCTTCTAAATTATACACAGACATGACTGTGGTTTAAAAGCTTCTCTTTGTTGTCCTTCCCTCATCCCACATTTCTTCTATTATTTGCAATTTGAATTGCTGTTTGGAGAAGTGAATACTATTGGACAGAGAAGAAATGGGAGAAAGTATACCATTTTGCTGTTGAACAATACATTACTTGTACACCTGTTTGAAGTCTCTTCCACAGCTGATTTTTGTCAAGTTACTTTAAATCCTATGTTACTTCAGGCCACCACTCATCTCAAATTTGCTCCACCCCTGCCGCTGAATCTCTCCATCCTAAATTTCATTTTACACTCAAAGTAACTTATCAGTCACTTGCATTATACTGCACTGCTTTAGTTATTTGCATCATTTCACTTCTAGAACTAAATTGAGCAGCTGAGGTTTCCTTCCCCACGTTTCTATTCGCCAAGGCGTATTGACCAGGAAGCAGCCTACTTTTAAAGATTCCACTAGTTTCTCCATGTATAGTACCATTTATCTCATACAGTCCATCTTAGCATAGCTAAAAATGATGAAAATTATCAAGTTTTTATATTTTGGAAACTTGAGTCAAATCGAGAATCTGGGCTTTACTGGCTTTATTGCCCACGTCTGCTTGCCCTGAAGAAGGTGGTGTGAGATATCGTCTTGAACCACTGCAGTCCATTGGTGTACACCAAAGTGCTATTAAACAGGGGGTGGGGGGTGGGGGAGAGGTGTTCCACAAATTTGACCAGCAACTTTTGAAGGAAGGGTGCTATATTTCTCAGTCCATAATGGTTAGCGACATTAAAGGATTTTGTAAGTGGTGGCGTTCCCATGTCTGTTGCCTTCATTTTCCTAGATAGTTGTGGTCAGCTGTTTGGAAGTTGCTGTGTAAGGAGCCTCGGTGAATTTCCTATGAATGGTATGCAGTGGTGAAGGGAATGAACGTTTTTGGGTGTGGTGTTGATCATGTTGGCAGCTTTTCGTGTTGGAGCTGCATTTGTGTAGGAAAGTGGAGAGTACACCATCACACTCCTGACTTCTGCTTTGTACATGGTGGCCAGGCTTTAGGGTGTCTGGAGGTGCCAGATTCCTAGCCTCTGACTTCATGCAGCACAGCTTTAGGTTGGTGGTCATGCTGATGTGTCGATAGTGGCAGACACGTTGGTGGTATTGTCTCTGAATGTCAAGAGGAGACTGTGTCATTTCCTGACATTTGTGAGGAATGAATGTGATCTTTTTCTCCCCTACTTTTCAGCCCATGAATAGAATCTGTGTATAGAATTGAATTCCCACTGTGGGGAATCAGGCCATTTGGCCCATCAAATCCACAGAGACCTTCCAAAGAGCATCCTACCCAGACCCACCCTGTCCCTGTAATCTTGCATTTCCCATCACTAATCCACCTATCCTGCACATCCTTTGAACATGTTGGGGGGGGTGGGAACTGGAGGAAACTCATGCAGATGCTGGGAGAATTTGCAAGCTCCACACAGACACCCACCCAAGGTTGGAATCCAAGCCGGGTCCTTAGTGCTGTGAGGCATCAGTGCTAACTACTAAGTTACTGTGTGCTGCCCCATGCCTGAATATCAGCCAGATTTTCTTGTATTTTGTGGACTGCTTCAGCATTTGGGTAAGCATAAATAGTACTGAACACTAGTCATCAAACATTTTTTTGAAGGAAACATCACTTTTGAAACTGCTGAAATGAATTTAGTCAATGATACTACCCTGAGGAACTCCTGCAGAGGTGACTGATATTGAACATCCACAGCCATCTTCCTATGTGCCAGGGATGACGGAAGCCAGCAGAGTTCTCTCCCGGACCCCCGATTCCCATTGAGTCCAGTTTTGCTCTGGTTTCTTGATAATGAACTCGGTCAAATGCAGCTTAATGGCAAGGGCAATGACTCTTAACTCCCCTCTGGAGTTGAGCTTTCTTATTCATATTTAAACCTAGGCTGTGATGAGGCCAGGAGCTGAGTGGCCCTGGTGGAAGCCAAACTGAGTGTCTGTGAGGAACTTGCTGCGAATTGAGTGATACTTGATAGCACTATTGATGATACCACCTGTCATTTTACTCATGATTGAGAGTAGACTGATTGTTAGGATGGTAATTGGCTGGGTGGGATTTGTCTGACCTTATGCACAGGACACACGTGGGCAGGATCCATGTCTTCTGAAGTACCCAGTGCCTTCAGCTGTCCTTTAGCACTTGGAGTGTATAGAGTTGGCTGAAGACTATGGACTTTGGGAGGGGGCTGAGGTGCATCATCTACTTGGCACCCCTGGCTACAGATTGTTACAAATGCTTTACCCTTATCTTCTGCACTGATGCATTTGACTCCCCAAGTGAGTTTTTTCATACACCACTGTTCATGGTTGGGTGGCAGGGCTACAGAAGTTAGACCTGATCTGTGCTTGTGGAATTGCTTATGGTGTTTGCTCAAATAGTCTAGGTTAACACTTCCCTTTCAGGCATGCCTGGTGCTGCTCCTACCATGCTCTCTAGCACTTCTAACTGAATTAGGGTTGGTCCTCTGGTTTGATGGCAATGGTAGTGTGGGAGATATGCCAGGCTATGCGATTGCAAATTGTGTTGGAGTATAATTCTGCTGCTGATGGCTCTCAGATGTCCAGGCTTGATGTGTGTGATCTGTTCGAAATTATCTCATTTGGTATTCTGCAGCCTTCAGGAATCAACATAGAGTTCAATAACTTTAGAGCCTGAGCACCACCTTCCAAGTTCTTTACTCACGCCCACACACCAAGCCCTGTCATCACATGAGCTGTTTTCAGCACAGCCAGCCTATTCTCATCCACCAGTGGTCCCCATTAATAGCTTTTGTTTTCTCCTTGGCTTCTCGTTATCCATCCCTTTTGTCTAACTGTCTTTTGAGGTTGGTTGGCTTGCTGAGCTGGTTTGTTGTCTTTCTGTCCCTCTGGCTCTGCCATAACATGGAGGCTTTCCTCAAAGTGACGTCAGTACTTCCTCTCCCAAATCTGTGGTAGTCAGTCCTACCAACACTATCACAGGCAGATGCACCTGTAGCAGGCTGATTGAGGCTGAGGTTTAAGTATAGTTTTTTTCCCCTTCTGTTTATTCCTTCACCAACTGCTGTACACGCAGCCAAGCACCTGTCATTTAAGGTTTGCCCAAAAATGATGCCAAGACGCGCTTGGGATTGTGGACATTGAAGTATATTCTCTGCCCATGGCCCCATTCAGTGCTTCCTCCAAATGGTATGAAACATGGAATGGTAAGATCTTTTGGAGGGTTTGGGGAAGTGGGAGGGTGCCTTTTTTAGGGGCTTGATGATACATGATAATCAGGTCCAGGGTACTTAAGCCCCACTAATTTCCCCTAGCAGCTTTTCTGTCTTGCTAGTTATTGTAATTATTTCATCATCTCCTTTTTGCCCCTTGATTTTGTTGTTAGTAATTTTGGAATGCAATTGGTGTCTTCTACTGTGAAGACTGATGCAAAGTATTTATTCTCTTACTTTGCCATTTCAGCCAGCTCACTCTTTATTATTCTGTAATTTGCCATATTCCAGCTTTGTACAATTGTTTCTGACCCAAGTGTTTTCCTCTTTTTTTAAAAAATTAATGTATTTATTCAATTCTGTACCAACAATTCTAGGCCACACCCTTTCCTTTGTGCCTGTCTTTTTGAAAAGTCATAAACTCACAAATTTGGTTCCCAGCTCTGATCTCCTTGCAGTCACATCTCCATAAGAACATGCTTTGAGATCATACCCATTAACCTGTATTTATGCTGTTAATTCATCTATTTCTGTTCTGAATACTAAATACATTCAAGCTAGTAATTCTGTCTTATCAACCTTTTTTTTCCTCCCTTTGACCTGTTTACTGCTGTTTTTCTGTTTACTCTGTCCCTTTTCTGTCACACTCCTGGGTAATGTTTTATCCAGATAGCTGCTCTGTATTGTCATGTTGCCTTGTCAGCCTACATTCCCTCACTGGCCCATTTACTTTAAAGTCCCTCTAACAGCCTTGGTTATTTGATTTGCCAGGACACTGATCCTAATATGATTAAAGTGAAGCCCACCCCATCACAGTAGCTCCCTTCCACCCTGATACTGGTGCTAGTGCTTCATGAACTGAAAGCAAATCCATTCACACCAATCCTTGAGACATGCATTTTACTCCTCAACTTTACTTATTCTGTAGGTTTTCCCATGACTTGGGTAGTAATTCAAAGAATATTACCTTGGGAGATTCTGCTTTTTAATTTAATTCTGCTCCTAATTGTGCAAAATGTTTCAGTGAAACCTCCTCCTTTCTAGTTCTGCAGAAGTCATGAGGACCAATACAGATGATGACGACTTAATCACTTCCCTCTGTCTCCAAGTTGCTCTTCATCCTTGAGGAGAGGTCCTTAACACTGGCACCAGGCAGGCAACAGAGTCTTCAGAACTTCACTCAAAGCTACAGAGAACTGTACCTATCTCCATAATTATACTGCTCCTAGCCACAACCATATACCAATTTTCTTCCTTACAAGTAGCTCCCTGTATCTACCTTGGTTTGTTGTCATGTGTCGTTGTTCCCCCCCCCCCCCCCCCCCCCCCCCCCCGGCCCATATTACTTCACTACCCTCTTCAAATCCTCTCAAGAATACTTTCCCTGGGGGTGTGCATTTTTTTGGTAGGGCTCTAGATGGCATTGTAGAACAGAGACCTAGGGATTAAGGTACATAATTCTTTTTGAAATTTGTCTTGCAAGTAGACAAGATAGTTAAGAAGGCATTTAGCATGCTTGCCTTCATTACTCGGACTTTTGAATATAGGAGTTGGGCCATCATGTTGAAGTTGTACGGGACATTAGTGAGGCCTCTTCTGGCATACTGTTCCGTTCTGGTCATCTTATAATAAGAAGGATATTATTTAAAGAGTTCAGAAAAGATTTACCAGGAAAGGTGAGCGGAGACCAATTTTTAAAAAGGACATGACAGGCAACTTTTTCAGAGTGGTTCATGTGTGGACTGAACCGCCAGGGGAAGCGGTCAATGCAAGCAGCTACAGCATTTTAAAAGACATTTGGATAAGCTCATGAATTGGATGGGTTTAGAGGAATCTGAGCCACACCAGGCAGGTGGGACTAGTTTAGTTTGGGAACATGGTCCAGCATGGACTGGTTGGACTGAAGGGTCTGTTACAGTTCTGTAGGACTCTGACTCTAAATGTGCAGTTTTAACAGATGCTCACTATTTGGTTGAGGTGAGTGGTGTCCCATTAGTCTAGCATTTCCTTGGCAAGTTTGCTGTATATCCCTTCTGTTCTGTATTGCAGGTTGACTGCACTTTTCCTGTTTAAACTGACTAGTGTATGGCACAAGAAGAATTTCTAGGCTCATCTTGTTTTTCAGTTGTGCCCACTTTTTTTAAATTTCCTGTGGAAAACTCCAAATTGCATCTGCTAGATTGCTGGACACCCGAGATCCATGTTAGAGACACCAGTATGGACCTTGTGTTTTAGCTGTTTGCCCATCCCTTCTGGAAGAGTTTTACCAAGTTGCATACAAAGTACAAAGGATTCAAAGTAATACATTGTACTGACTGTTGTAACTCAGTTAATTTGCTACATTTCAAAAAAAATGTTAGGTGTTCTACTCCTAAGTCAAAAGATTTTGAGCAGCATGTTCCCTTTTGATGTTTTGACTCAAACTTAAATCTTTTCCAACATTTTCTTGAAATGGTTTTCCATTCTGTTTGGTGTTAAAGTAGAAAAACGTAACAGTACACTGGAAAATTGCAAATCCACAGTGCTATAGAATTCTTCTGTAGCAATTCCCTTGCAATATTAAAACAGAACAATGTCAGCGTTTGAAACGGCTGTATCCTAACTGCTCAAGAAATTTAGGTTTTTATTCTCCCTTCCACCACTTTCTGAATCAACTCCTTTTTTTTATTATTTTATCACATGATTCTAGGATAGTACCAGGTGGACCTTGGTAACTTTTCATCGACAGCAGCTTCTAATCTGTTTGCATTGGTGCCACGTGTGGCAGTAAGCTGTATTTTTTTGGCTATGAAACAAATATAATTGCTGCCACAGATAATAAAATGTGAGGCTGGATGAACACAGCAGGCCCAGCATCTCAGGAGCACAAAAGCCGACGTTTCGGGCCTAGAACCCTCATCAGAGAGGGGGATGGGATGAGGGTTCTGGAATAAATAGGGAGAGAGGGGGAGGCAGACCGAAGATGGAGAGAAAAGAAGATAGGTGGAGAGGAGGTAGGGAGGGGATAGGTCAGTCCAGGGAAGACTGATAAGTCAAGGAGGTGGGATGAGGTTGGTAGGTAGGAAATGGAGGTGCAGCTTGGGGTGGGAGGAAGGGATGGGTGAGAGGAAGAACAGGTTAGGGAGGCAGAGACAGGTTGGACTGGTTTTGGGATGCAGTGGGTGGAGGGGAAGAGCTGGGCTGGTTGTGTGGTGCGGTGGGGGTAGGGGAGATTTTGAAGCTGGTGAAGTCCACATTGATACCATTGGGCTGCAGGGTTCCCAAGCGGAATATGAGTTGCTGTTCCTGCAACTTTCAGGTGGCATCATTGTGGCACTGCAGGAGGCCCATGATGGACATGTCATCTAAAGAATGGGAGGGGGAGTGGAAATGGTTTGCGACTGGGAGGTGCAGTTGTTTATTGTGAACCGAGCGGAGGTGTTCTGCCAAGCGGTCCCCAAGCCTCCGCTTGGTTTTCTCAATGTAGAGGAAGCCACACTGGGTACAGTGGATGCAGTATACCACATTGGCAGATGTGCAGGTGAACCTCTGCTTGATATGGAAAGTCATCTTGAGGCCTGAGATAGGGGTGAGGGAGGAGGTGTGGGGGCAAGTGCAGCACTTCCTGCGATTGCAGGGGAAGGTGCCGGGTGTGGTGGGGTTGGAGGGCAGTGTGGAGCGACCAAGAGAGTCACGGAGAGAGTGATCTCTCTGGAAAGCAGACAAGGGCGGGGATGGAAAAATGTCTTGGGCGGTGGGGTCGGATTGTAGATGGCGGAAGATGATGCGTTGTATCCGGAGGTTGGTGGGGTGGTGTGTGAGAACGAGGGGGATCCTCTTTGGGCGGTTGTGGCGGGTGCGGGGTGCGAGGGATGTGTTGCAGGAAATGTGGGAGACTCGGTCAAGGGCGTTCTCGACCACTGTGGGGGGAAAGTTGCGGTCCTTGAAGAACTTGGACATCTGGGATGTGCGGGAGTGGAATGCCTCATCGTGGGAGCAGATGTGGTGGAGGCAGAGGAATTGGGAATAGGGGATGGAATTTTTGCAGGAGGTTGGGTGGGAGGAGGTGTATTCTAGGTAGCTGTCGGAGTCGGTGGGCTTGAAATGGACATCAGTTACAAGCTAGTTGCCTGAGATGGAGACTGAGAGATCCAGGAAGGTGAGTGATGTTCTGGAGATGGCCCAAGTGAACTGAAGGTTGGGGTGGAAGGTGTTGAAGTGGATGAACTGTTCGAGCTCCTCTGGGGAGCAAGAGGTGGCGCCGATACAGTCATCAATGTAACGGAGGAAGAGGTGGGGTTTGGGGCCTGTGTAGGTGCAGAAGAGGGACTGTTCCACGTAACCTACAAAGAGGCAGGCATAGCTGGGGCCCATGCGGGTGCCCATGGCCACCCCGTTTGTCTGTAGGAAGTGGGAGGAATCGAAAGAGAAGTTGTTGAGGATGAGGACGAGTTCGGCTAGGTGGATGAGGGTGTCGGAGGGGGACTGGTCGGGCCTGCGGGACAGGAAGAAGCGGAGGGCCTTGAGGCCATCTGCATGCGGAATACAAGTGTACAGGGACTGGACGTCCATGGTGAAAATGAGGTTTCGGGGGGCCAGGGAATTGGAAGTTCTGGAGGAGGTGGAGGGTGTGGGTGGTGTCACGGACGTAGATAGGGAGTTCCTGGACCAAAGAGGAGAAAATGGAGTCCAGATAGGTGGAGATGAGTTTGGTGGGGCAGGAACAGGCTGAGACAATGGGTCGACCAGGGCAGGCAGGTTTGTGGATTTTGGGAAGGAGATAGAAATGGGCCGTGCGGGGTTGGGGAACAATGAGGTTGGAGGCTGTGGGTGGGAGGTCCCCTGAGGTGATGAGGTCATGAATGGTGTTGGAGATGATGGTTTGGTGCTCGGGAGTGGGTCATGATCGAGGGGGCGGTAGGAGGAGGTGTCGGAGTTGGCGTTTGGCCTCTGCGATGTAGAGGTCAGTGTGCCATACTACCACTGCGCCACCCTTGTCTGCGGGTTTGATGGTGAGGTTGGGGTTGGAGCGGAGGGAGTGGAAGGCTGCCCGTTCTGCAGGGGAGAGGTTGGAGTGGGTGAGAGGGGTGGAGAGGTTGAGGCGGTTAATGTCTCGATGGCAGTTGGAGATGAAGAGGTCGAGGGAGGGTCGGAGGCCTGGGGTTGGTGTCCAGGAGGATGACTTGTGTTGGAGGCGGGTGAAGGGGTCAGTGGAGGGAGTGTTAGGTTCCCGGTTGAAGAACTAAGCGTGGAGGCGAAGGCGGCGGTAAAACTGTTCTAAGTCCAACCGTGACTGGTATTCATTGTGTGATTGTAGGGGGACAAAGGTGAGCCCCTTGCTTAGGACTGACCGTTTGTCCTCAGTCAGTGGGAGGTCTGGGGGGGATGGTGAAGATGCGGCAGGGCTCAGTGTGGCTGTCTTCTCCTGGGGTTGTGGGCGGAGCAATGAGGTCGGCGGTGGGAGGCAGCAGCTGCGGTGAGGGTGGTGTGTGAGGTGTTGTAACTGGAAGTGGAGGCGGTGACTGCAGCAGCGGTCCCGGAAGTGGTGTGCCCGGCGGAGGCGGATGTGACGTCATCGGTGGGGTCATTGCTGCCACAGTTTTGTTCAAAGCTCGGAATTAAACTGTTTGAGTCACCTGTATCTTGTACTACTTCTTTTACTTGAAAGCTTTTAGATTAAAATGTCTTCCCCAGTGCAAGTGAACTAAAAACTTGTTGACTCTACTTTCTGATGGAGACTTCATTTACAACTGAAGTGATTCCTAATGTCTGCATAGCTGAATCCAGTCAAATTTTTCAGAGAGCCACTGGTTCCAGGTGGCTCTGAGACTAAAATTGCTTATCATTTTCTCCTCCATGTGTTATCATTGCTTTTTCTCTTTCCCGAAATGTGTCATTCCTTGTTTGGAGGGCATTGGCAAATATAATGTGGGTGTGACTTCTGTTATCCTTGCTAATTGACCATTGCTGCCTGAATTGCTGTAGTGTTCACTCCTACGTTCTTGTTTTCAAGCGGAGACTGAAGAATTTGTGATGAAACTCATCAACAGGCCTATTATCGCACTTCGTGGAGAGCATGGCTTTATTGGATGCCGGAAAATGACTGGAACCCTAGATTCAAACAGATCTTCATACGATGTCTTTCAGCTGGAATTTAATGATGGTGCTTACAGACTCAAAGGTAAATGATACAATTTGTTTACTTGTTGCAAGTTTCTCTCCTGTTAGCATAATTTCTTGCTGGATGATTCCATGAATGCTGATATCTCAGTCTGTTGGTCCTTTTTCATGTTTGAGTCTGGATAGTCTCAATTTCTGAAATGTTGCAGTGCAAATTCCTCCCACTGTTAGTACACTCTCTCTCCAAATGTGTGTCACAACTCAGTGCCATTCTTCAGCCTTTTCCTCATACCCTTGCATATTTCTAGTTAAATA